>NW_025766988.1:0-600000 GCF_003918875.1 Haliotis rubra | reverse complement strand
AGGTAAAGGACTTCAGTACATGTTAACTTCAAATCAAACTATTACAACAACGTGAAAATAATATCCTTGGATTTAAATTGAAATTGAAATTGTGATTAACTTTAATGACAGGGAAAGGAGATTTAGTGAGTTCAGTTTTATCCCACTTTCAGCAATATTCCAGCAATATCACAGCAGGGGACACCAGAAATGGTCTTTGCATTGTATCCATGTAGGGAATGGAGGGGGGAAATGTGTAAGGGAAGAATATGTTTGCTCAAGGGGCAGGTTTTTTGAGTTAAAGGATTAACATGTATATGATAAAAAGAATTAAGCATGTGCGTTACAGTGCACGACTAGAGGGGTGGGAGGTGAAAGTGTAGAGTGAGTGACAGATTGGGAAAGATACCACACAGAATGAAGAAAATCTCAGTGGGGAAATGGGGACTGAGATGAGACTGAGTGAGAAATAGTTTTATATGACTTCCACTTTCGAAAAAATGTCAATCAGATGAGTGACAAATAGTGGAAATCCATGGAAGAAAGCTGATTATCTTGAGATTATTTTGTGACTTGCATTAGGAAAAGGGAATGAACGTCGTGTCAGAAATATCTATTGAATTAAAAAAAAATACTAATTTAATGAAAGTCTTGCAAATTTTTTCTAAACAAATCTTATCTTTGAATAAAAAAACAAGCTTTAATGCAAATGTCGAATATTGAAAAAAGCCATTGATTCAGGTATGTGAATGACAGCTAGGGTGCTAAACAGAGCCATCGATTGGAAATAAAAACATTTTTTATGTATGTCAGATTGATGAAATAGACTTTTTTTGTGTCGTGGATTGTCAAAGTTAGTTCAATTTCCTGGAAAGCGTGGTCCAAAATTGTTTCTCGTTAAAGCTTGTGGTTACATTAGTGTTGTAACAGTGCTGCTCACACATTGTCAGAGTGGTGTAGAGTCGGTGCCTTCAACATCATTAGGTCAATTCTCCTGTAATGACTCCGTTTTGTGTCAGTTTGACGGACAAATTGACCCATTAATGGATTTTGTTACTGAGAGATAATTAGGCAATTATTTTCTGAACTTTATGAACTGCGCATTGTCTTTGCTTTCTGTTGGGGGTGATTCACACCTTACAGTGTTGGTCATATAGTATATGCCATTTAATGGCTCCCTATTTGTTGAGCTACTACTAAATGTTAAATCTCAATTCAATCAAGCTGTTTTATGCTTCAAAGGAAAACGTGCCATGACAGACACAATCATGTGAGACAGCTGTCAACATAAACAGTATACCCAAGTGATTTAAGATGGTTTTATGTTCAGATACTATTTGAAATGAAGTTCAATCTTCGACCCGCGTCATACCAAAAGACGTTAAAATATGGTACTTGTTGGTCCCTGCCTGGCGCTCGGCATTAATGGGTACAACAAGGACTGGTCGGCTTGGAGTCAGTATAATGTGTCTGAGTGGGGTATCCATGTTTCACTGCGGCATGGTATCTCAGTGGGCTAGCACTATAAAACCAGCTTAAGTCTGGGCAAGTACAAGCAGCCGCACATACACACACACGCATGCCTGTTGTCATATGAGCGAAATATTCTCAAGCACGACGTTAAATCCAATTTCACCTCACCTCACCTTGAAATGTAGTCTGTCTCACAGTCCCTGAACCACATTATTTTCCTACTGCCTAGCCCTCTCTGCAATGTTTACACCCTAAATAAAGCCCGACTCTCTGGGGCTCCTTTTCAATTTAAATTTGTTTTTGGGTTACTTTTCAAAATTATATATTCAGGGACTAAGCATTAGTCTATTTGAAATGTAGTGGATAAATTTTGAGATGTAGTGCAACCAATGGCATTGGTTAAAGGTTTTGGTTAGATCTGACGTTCCATATTGGTACAATGTGTAAAATCTGTTCTTGGAGTTGTGAAGAAGCGTACAAAAGCAATTAATTTCATGTCTTATACATTGGGACCCTGGTGCCTTGTACTGTGATGTCCTTCAGCCAAACAAACATCTCTGTTAAGATTCTATACACTCTTAAATGGAACCGACACAATTGCCTCTTATAAAACCCCAAGAAGCAGACATTGCATATGGGTGAATGGACGCAACTAGCTCAGTGTGAAGACTGGTGCCAAAACTAATTTGATAAATGTATTTAGAAACCATTATGGTGGTCAGCCATGAGGGGGCCTCCCGTTATAGCTGAATGACACTAGGTGGCCTGCAGGGTAATAGCATTCCATTCGGCTATACCGGGTCGGGAATGGGTTGAGAAATGCAAATCGGTGTGTTCCGATTGTGTGTCAGATGTGACAATGTGACAATCACGGAGGTATTATGGAAGACGTTCACTGAACCATAAGCTCCCTGTGCATATAAAGCACTCGGTTTCATCTAGAATAATCAATCGAAGTTACATCAATATTTAACAGTGTTCTCTTGTAAAAGGAATACTGTGGTGCTTTGTGACAGTAGTTTTTAAAGTACGATGTAGGTTTTAGGGTTGCCACGATGCATCAATACTTTTTATGAAATGATACAATTCTCGATACATTCAAAACTGTATCGATATTTGGTTTTGAAAGTATCGGTTTAAATATGTTTATGTATCATTTACATTTTGCAATTATATCATGTTTTTTTATGTTATGAGAGTTATAAATGATTATTTTTCCTGCACAAAGATGTGAAATTAAAACTTTTTAATCTCTGAAAATAAGAAATGTTGATCTTTTCATGGACAGTTATAAAATATGAAATATTAATGTTCAAAATGTAACTAAATTTACACAATAATGCCGTGAAAATAAGTATCGTGATACATATCGAATCGTGGCATGGGTATCGTGGCATGTATCGATTCATGAAACTTATGTATCGTGACATCCCTAGTAGGTTTCTTCCTATGCAACAATACTGGTTTTCTCCAAATATCTAATTTCTGTGTCACTTTCATGTTCTCTGTCACTTTGAACTAACATGACTTCAGAAGAACTTTATAAAACAAGACTCACTCACTCGCGTTATCTAAACATTAAGGCTCTAGGCAGTTTGCATCCGGAATTGGCAAATGTGTTGATTAAAGAAAATGGTTCAAGTGAAACTGCTAAAACAGGGTTTGAACAACTTTAATTTAATCATTCAAATTGTGTTTTCAAAATGCAACAAAAGGTTTCAAACAAATTAGTATTGAAACGTGTCACAGTTTTCACACTTCAAATTTTACAACCAGTCTGGTTTTGACACAAAATTAATTACAAACCAGAGATGCCTTTTGATGAATACATCTGTTCACAGCTTGAACAGTAAATGCACAAATTAGAAAATTGATTTTTACAGCTTGGATAAATGAAGTGTACAGCATGATGTCATATTTATTGTGGGTGTATTGATTGTCATGTTTGTATTGCAGTTGTGGTTTGTGTGGTATCTGTATGTCTTGAAATAATACTTATTAAATACAGCTGAACTATATTCATCAGAACCTGTTTGATCAAGAATTTCGATTTGTTGAAACTGTTAAGAGTTAAATTATGTTTCTACACAAGTTTGTTCAATTTCTACAAAAGTCGCTTAGTCTAATATATATAGATAATTTTGATAGAAACAAACAATTCCATTTTAAATTGAAAAGAAGACCCAGTGAGAAAAGATTCAGAAACTGAGGAAATCTAGACTTGCTTTATTTAGGGCAGTAAGGTAAGGCAGTAGTGAAAACAATGTGGTTTAGGGATTGTGAAACAGGCTAGGTTTGAATAAACTGGGGGCGGTGGGGTAGCCTAGTGGTTAAAGCGTTGGCTCGTCACGCCGAAGACCCGGGTTCGATTCCCCACATGGGTACAATGTGTTAAGCCCATTTCTGGTGTCCCCCGCAGTGATATTGCTGGAATATTGCTAAAAAGCAGCGTAAAACTAAACTCAGTCAGTCAGTTGAATAAACTGAGTGTTAGTTTATGTAAATATATGATTTTGATAGAAACAGAAAACCAAAGGTAAATCTAGACTTGTTTCATGCAGGGGTTATGGATTAAAGTAAGGGCTGGAAGGAAGGTAGATTGATATGGTTAAGGGACTGTGAGACAGTCTAGGGTTTGAATTGGTTGACAACAACTGATGCTGGTCGTAACAGGCGACCAAGGGGATCAGATGGTCAGGCTTGGTGACTTAGAATATTGTTTATGATATCAATCACTAGAGTGTCTGGTCTGCACTTGATTGTATAATTTCCACTGTCACAAAACTTTAATTTAAGTTCAGCATTAAATATCAAACAAACAACAGATTCAGCAATGCCAATGTATAGTGGACCTCCATTTATTGGGACAGTAGCATTCCGAGTGGAGTTGTCCAGATTGTCAATTTTCGGGATTACAGATTTAACAATTTCTGTATTTGTATTCAAGTTTTTCAAGTTTTTCCTCACAAGGGCTTACAGTTTTATGGCATTGTCAGCTTTCATGAGTATCTTTGAAATCATGTTGGAGTGTAGTTTTACCCAGTGATTATATAACAGTGAAATAGTATCAGTTTAAACTGTTATTGGCTGTTTATGGTAGTGCTTAATGAATGAGAAAATTCTTGGAAATTAGAAACAATGTGAATATGATTGATGAAGGGAGTAACCATTGCTCACACAACTTATTACATCAGTAATGATTACTCCCTTCAATGTGCCACACCTTAAGTCAAAGGCATCATTTTCCTGGATTTTTTTGCTCCTTGAAATGGTATTGTTAATTTTCCTGTTTAGGCGGGGCCCCGTCTAGCTCGTTCAAACCTCCAGGCCGTAATGGATAGATCGCTGTAGGGCCTTCATAATAGGATTTTCATGATAGGGTTTTAATTAACTGAGAAATAATTGCCATGCTAATTACACTCATATGAACATATAGCCATTAATTCTGGTCATTACTGCCCAATAAAAGTTGTTCGAAGGTTCAAAAGAAATCCCACGTTTATGTTAATTGTTTGAGATAAAATAACTATTTTCTACCGTTTACTTATATCCCACGGCAGGAGGATATACGAACCGATTTAAGAATTGGTGATAAAACATGGGGGTAAGTGGTTTGCTGGGCAAGTGTATGTCTCAAGTTCAAAGGGAAGGTTTGAGTTGGGTGAGACTAGGTTTCACTAGTAAAAGAAGTAGACCCTTTCAACTTGTCCACACATACTAGGCGTGGAGTGGTGTTGGCTTGTCAGCACTGAGTACTACACATCTGGGTCAGCCATTATGATAAGTTTTTGTTCTTGAAAGTATGTACATAAGGGCTGTCATGTTTATATATGTTGGGTTTGACTCTCTGGGAGGGTGGACGTTTACTTTTATGCTACTTTCATCATTATATCAGCAATGTATCAGCACTATTTCAGCAATATAGTATTGAAGGGTTACTGAGAATTGGCCTCACATTGTAATTTTAAGACCCAAACCCAGGTTTTTTAAATGGCTAACACTTTAACTATTAGACCTGACTTTCCTATAATTCATGCACAAAACTGCGGAATTAGGCTGTAGAATTATGAGAAGTATTTATGGTACGATGTCACAAGACTTGAACCTACATGTATTATGTAACAGTTGAACACCTTAACCGCTTGGCTCCAGATGTCTTGTAGAGATATAGCTTGATATGAAGCACTCTCTGGATAAGCTTACCCTCTTGCGTGTGGAAGAGTGGAGCAAAATACGTGTCCGAGGTGTCCGGTTGACTGAATGAATATCCCATGTCATTGCTGGTATTCTATCTTGGTTATACCACTTCCATCGATGTTACTGCACTTTTAATAAACATGGTGAAAGACTACTCACTAACTCAACAGTAGACATGAACCAGAAAATCCATTATTGGACCTGTCCACATTTCGGGGGATAGTTGTTGTTTGACTCAGCCTGACTCAGTCTGACCGACATCATCTGACCAATATGTTTGACCAAGTCTGAATGTGTATTGACCGGTATGACCATCGCTAATTGTCAACAGTGGGTACCACCGTCCTACAAGTTCCAACTGAATACACAAACCCCTGTTTACACACCTCGACATTGTACTGCCATTACGTATACCACACAGACTTGTCGTCACAGAGTACTGTCTGCGTCTGTCTCTATCATATACGCTTCAGCTGGAGGTCTCCCATTAAACACTTACGTTTTTCATAAGGCAAAACAGAATAATATTGTTGATATGATAATGTTCAGGTGTTATGATTTAAACACACTCACTCACGCACTCACTGAGTCACTCACTCACTCAAGGGGGCAGTGGGGTAGCCAAGTGGTTAAAGCGTTCGCTCATCACGTGAAGACCCGGGTTCAATTCCCCACATGGGTACAATGTGTGAAGCCCATTTCCGGTGTCCCTGCCGTGATATTGCTGGAATATTGCTAAAAGTGGCATAAAACCATAGTCACTCACTCAAGTGATAAAGTGCTTGCATTAGAAAGGCATGCACTTCTGTGGGGAGATGTCACTTTAATCACTACATGAGGAAAATTTTCTCTTTCATGTTGACCATCCTCCTCTAGCAGGGACTTTTTTACGCTGAGTTACACTGTACTCTCATACATTTCCTCATCCAGCCTTTCCATGGGTGGCGTCGCTTAACACATTGTAGGAAAGAGGGTGTACACTCACAGCATCACATGCTTGTACAATGGACGGAATGTCAAGCCCTCTACACACAAGTGTTAGACTGACCTCATGGGGGACCTAATGATGAACGTTTAGTCACACAATATACACTCTAAAACGTCTTTCACGGTAAAGTATCACGTTTTCAAATACACTGACTCAATTATTTGCAGTTCAAGCTGGGCTTGTTATTGACATTTTCTCGATAACAAGATTGTACGGATCACATAAACCAGTGAAATGTTGGAATTAATGCAGCATTTTGGATCGTAATGAACCTGATTGATTTCTGCCATGTCGTGTCAAGTAGAAAGTGTTCTTGTGGGTGCAAAGTTGTTATATTATGAACAGCATCTCCATGGAATTCTTACAGTAAAAAGACCTTCGCTGCCCAAATCTCCAATCTGGTCCATTTGCTCTGTATTAGTCACCGGGGCGGTGGGGTAGCCTAGTAGTTAAAGCGTTCGCTCGTCATGCCGTAGGCCCTGGTTCGATTCCCCACATGGGTACAATGTGTGAAGCCCATTTATGGTGTCCCCGCTGTGATATTGCTAACAGCGGTGTAAAACCCAACTCACTCACTGTATTAGTCACCAACTTCTGTAAATGTTAACGTAACATGTCAGTACCGTTTCAAAATGGCTACGGTTTCATGCACTCAGTACAAAGCTGGTACTCGGTGAACTGTTATCTTTTTATTACTTGCATGAATTAGTAATAAGATTGTCATTTGTTCCTAAAATGTCAGGAGAATACATTTTTTTAATTCACTGTGCGATTCAAAGAAAGACGAGGATGACTGAGTGAATCACAGATAAATCAACCTTAAGAGGCCTTAGTATCCCTTAAGGCAGTATTGACTTACAGGTTTAAAAGAACAGGCTTTTGAGGAAGGCAGTTCTGATGATTAATGCTCAGATTATTATACAATATTTTGTGGTGCAAAATATTACCCACGTGCACTCAGTTGTAATTCTAACATCCCTGGAGAGTATACAGTCACAACACCATCTCCTACCAGGTACCCATTCACTGCTGGCGCGGTGGGGTAGCCTAGTGGTTAAAGCATTCGCTCATCATGCCGCACTGGGTACGTTTCCCCACATGGGTACAGTGTGTCGAGCCAATTTCTGGTGTCCCCCGCCGTAATATTGTTGGAATATTGCTAAAAGCGCATGAAACCCAACTCACTCACTCAGTATTCACTGCTGGTGGGATATTTGGAACAAGTCTGTTGCCAACGGAGACACCACATGTAACATGGGCTTCTGTTTTGGGCAGACCAAAAGCTGTAGAAACACTCAGGTTATCTGTTATAGACAGAAGATATTGTAATGTGGCGATATGGATCATGTATGTATGCCCTCTCTTATGTTTAGTTGTCAGGCAGGTAGTATACTAGATGCCATTGATACTTGGGAATAATCTCATACGTTCTGCAAGACTACTTATATATAGGCATGCATTTTCCCGGTAAAGGGACATGCTGCTTTGATAATATTTTGTTAGCTAGGATTCTTTTGAAAAAAAGGAAATCCTCAACTGAAAAGAAATAAAAATAGGCTTGTCAAAAGACGCTAAGGACTTGATGATTCTTTCATGTCACATGGCATGACTTGACCACAGAAATATGTCAGGATGGGCGATGCTTAACTTCTTTGAGTGGTACATTTTAAAAAAAAAGGTTATCTGAATTTATTAAAAATATAGTTTGGCGCCCTTTCATAGACCATAGTCTGAAGGGTAAAAAAACAGAATTTGTGGAAATGCGGAAAAGGATTGGGACTGGCATTGTTATCAGACTTGTGGTTAGATAAGTGCTGGATAAGAGATCCAATAGTGGAAGATCTTTTGTAGTGGAGGTAAAGAGCGACGAGGTTGACTTAACAGCGGTAATACATTTCTGAGCATGTAGCAATGGGTTCTATGTTATCGCCACTGCACTTTGGCATCCTCGCTGTGATGAACACAGCATAAAAACATATCACGCACACAGGTAAAAAAGTGATTATTTGTGAATTGTGCGCTCGGAATCCAGGTTGTGGCCGCAGGAGCAAGGATCAATTGAAAGAGTCAGAAGGCTGCCTTGCGAGATGATTTCATTTGATTTGACTCACGATTGCAGAGCACAAATGACGATATTGCTATTGCACAAAACACTGATTACTTTGCCTGGCTTTGCAGGGACTAACAGCAAACATGGCAACCGGACAAAATAAGACTTGTAATGATATCAGATACGTTTGAAGGTTGAGCTTCCTATTTGGCTAGGAATGATAGGACGGTGAGCGTAGTTTAATGTTGTATTTAGAGTGCAATTTGTGTTAAAAGTTTGTCTACAGGATGAATTCAAAGCAAGGGGATTGTGCAATTAGTAGTTCATTTATTCTATTTCTCAATGGAACATTGCTTGTGGACTGATTTCAAATTAACCCCTCTTTTCATGTATTAATTCCAAAACTGTCCAATAAATTGAACTCAGATGCTTAAAGTATCTGGCTAGTTTTCATCAAGCAGATTTTCTTTTCATGTGTTTTATCCCTGCGTCTTTTTCATACTCCCGTAACCATGATAACCTTTTATAGTCATGATTGTCAATCAGAATCAAATTCCAACTTACGTCTTTTAAAATCTTAGTTCTTAAGACTTCTTTGAAATAATCCTTAATATTTCATAGCTTTTGCTATGAGGGTTGTTCTTCCATATGTTTCCTTTGAAATATCAAACTGATACAAATGCAAAGCAATTGTTTATTTTGTGATCTTTGTAACATCAATTGGTTTACAATACATTAGGTTTGTTCAATGAGAGTTTATCAAGAAGCAGATGAATGTTTACTTTGAATTGTTCATAATTCCACTTGATCCCACTCGTGATGGGATTTTAATCATTATGAAGGCTTACTTTAGAAAGGTATGCCATGATTAGCTCAAAGATTAAACCCTTACATTTCTTTGTAACAGGAATCCAATGTATGGTACAAATACCAGTATACATCTTTGTGTTTTATTCTACAACCTACAAGACCAAAGTAAAAGACATCATCATCATCATCATCATCATCATCATCATCATCATCATCATCATCATCATCACAACAATAGCAACAATGATAATCATAACACTGACCTACATATGACTGATGCATAACAAAATGTAGCTAAAATAATGTTACTCTTTTCATGACCCATTTGTGTTTTTAATTAATAAGATAATTGCATTTGACAACTCAGTAAATGACCAATACTCAGTAAATGACCAATATTCAGTAAATGACCAATACTCAGTAAATGACCAATACTCAGTAAATGACCAATATTCAGTAAATGACCAATATTCAGTAAATGACCAATATTCAGTAAATGACCAATATTCAGTAAATATACAATAGGTGCTCAGTAAATATACAATATTATACTCAGTAAATATACAATAGGTGCTCAGTAAATATACAATACTCAGTAAATATACAATAGGTGCTCAGTTAATATACAATACTCAGTAAATATACAATAGGTGCTCAGTAAATATACAATACTCAGTAAATATACAATAGGTGCTCAGTAAATATACAATACTCAGTAAATATACAATAGGTGCTCAATAAATATACAATACTCAGTAAATGACCAATACTCTGTAAAAGTCTGTAATTGATAATTCTTCCTTTTCTAAATATATCTATAAACATGACACCCCGACTGCATGAGTTGCTGTCATCCAGTTGTAGTATTCTAAGAGCCATGTTAAACAACAAACAATGGGTTAATCACTACATGTATGAGGGAGTCTCACCATCATGTCGAGAGCATGTTTGATGTTGGTTGTGGATTGAATTTCCATTTGAAAATTAAATTTAATTAGTCCTATATTGTTTGTCACATGTTATACGTTATATCTTTTTAAGTAAAGCTTCCTATTGAGAGAACTGAAAATAACTGTTGAATTGCTTGTTACCTTTTATTTCAAACCACCTAACATTATGAGGTTCCGTAAAAGCAATTTGGTGCCAACGTGATCTCCAACTCCAACAATACAGATGTATTTTGATTGCTTTATGGAACCAGCAATGAGTCAGTCACCAGTGCTGGTTGACCATTCCATGTGACATGACATGATGAATAGTATGGTACCAGTATAGGAACAGGAAGTATTAATATGGTCTTAGAGCTTCCTTTTGACTGGCATTGAAAACTTTGTGATGCAACAATGGCGAGAGGACAGGCCATATCTCCCTCCATAATACAGACGTAAGAGACTAAATGTGATATACTTTATGCCTCTCTGCTCTCATGTTGAATGAAAGGAAGGGAATAATTTCAAGTTTCAAATTTTGTTTCTTTCTTGAAAAGTCTGATTGTTTGTTGACAACTTGAAAAAGAATCATACACTTCTTTCAAAACGGAACTAATGACTTTTGCCAAACAGTCCAATTTTCAATTTGTGAAATTTAATTATCAGTAAGAGGTTTGTTGCTCTGTGATGATTGTTCCAAGAATGTAATTAGTTACAACATTGTCAAGAAAGTGGAAGAAACATTTACCAGTTTTAAGACAAGTAGAGATGATTTGTCATGGTTCCTGACAATCAGTTAAGTTCCTGAAACTTGGAACAAATCAAATAATTTTTGTGTGATCGACCAGAGAGAAGTGACTTATGCAATTTCTGTTAGCAATCATTTCAGGATCAAAGAGACTTCTGGTGTTTTATGTTGAAGGCCCTCGTTTCTGAGAAGAAGTCATGTAGTGTATGGAAGTGCTGGAGTTGGACAGTTGGGACGTTTTGTTAGAAACTCATCCCGGTTCATGCAATATTCATTCTTCATCACTAACATTGTGTACAGCCCTTTATGTCATAGTAGCATGGAAAAACTGCATGGGAATTTTCATCTTGTGGCAAATCTTGGAAAGGAATGTTTCTTAAAATGCATGCAATGTTTTATGAGTTTAATTGACTGTTGTGGTGTTCTGAACAGAATTAGAAGGGTCCATCTTGCAGTGTTCTGAACAGGATTAGAAGGGTCCATCTTGTGGTGTTCTGAACAGAATTAGAAGGGTCCATCTTGCAGTGTTCTGTACAGGATTAGAAGGATCCATCTTGTGGTGTTCTGAACAGAATTAGAAGGGTCCATCTTGCAGTGTTCTGAACAGGATTAGAAGGATTCCATCTTGTGGTGTTCTGAACAGAATTAGAAGGGTACCTGTGAAGTGTTCCTGTGGCATTGTTCTGTACAGGATTAGAAGGGTCCATCTTGCAGTGTCCATCTTGCAGTGTTCTGTACAGGATTAGAAGGATCCGTCTTGTGGTGTTCTGAACAGAATTAGAGGGGTACCTGTTGCATTGGTCTGTACAGGATTAGAAGGGTCCGTCTTGTGGTGTTCTGTACAGGATTAGAAGGGTCCATCTTCAGTGTTCTGTACAGAATTAGAAGTTCTGGTGTTCTGAACAAAATCTTGCAGTGTTCTGTACAGAATTAGAAGGATCCATCTTGTGGTGTTCTGTACAGGATTAGAAGGGATCCAGTCTTGTGGTGTTCTGAACAGAATTAGAAGGGTCCATCTTGCAGTGTTCTGTACAGAATTAGAAGGATCCGTCTTGCAGTGTTCTGTACAGGATTAGAAGGGTCCATCTTACAGTGTTCTGTACAGGATTAGAAGGGTCCATCTTGTGGTGTTCTGAACAGAATTAGAAGGGTCCATCTTGCAGTGTTCTGTACAGAATTAGGAGGGTCCCTCTTGCAATGTTCTGAACAGGATTAGAAGGATCAGTCTTGTGGTGTTCTGAACAAAATTAGAAGGGTCCATCTTACAGTGTTCTGTACAGAATTAGAAGGGTCCCTTTTGCAATGTTCTGAACAGGATTAGAAGGATCCGTCTTGTGGTGTTCTGTACAGAATTAGAAGGGTACCTGTTGCAATGGTCTGTACATGAATAGAAGGGTACCTGTTGCAATGGTCAGTATAAGATTAGAAGGGTCTGTCTTGCTGTGTTCCGTACAGGATTAAAGGTGTACATGTTGATGTTTTTGTTTACAGGATTAGGGTAACATCTGTTGCATTTTCTGTGGGTAACAAGGGTACATACTTGTGTTATGTACAGGGTTTTCGGCACGGTGATAAAGGGGCACCTGCTGTAGGGTCTGTACAGGGTACCAGAAGGACAACCTACAGCAGTGATTTGTAGATGAGGATTAGACGTGCACCTGTTTAGGTTGTATTTGTCTAAACAAGGTTGAAAGGGCACCTGTTGCTGTGTGCTGTTTTATGTTGTAGAGGGACACCTAAGATAGTATTTATATCTCTGAATATATGTGTTTGTAAGCTGCTAGGAGCCATTGTCTTGAAAGATGAGATTTAATGATTTCTGTTCAAGGCTGGGTATGAGGACACACACCTCTGTTCTAAGCTCGGAGGTCTTGGTGTGATGGAAAATAAATTGTTGTTTGCCACGAAACGAAGCTGAGACGTGGGGTAGAGTTGCCGCAGTGATCACAGCCCTTTCATCACAAGGGTGTGTTACCTAGATAGGATCACCTTTCTCCGATTATCGGGTGGTTGGCATACCCTGGGTTAACGTGGTGGGGTAAGGTTACGCCAGTGGGGATTACATTTTTGTAGCTGTGTAATGCGTTACTGTTGCTTCAGTGTTGATGGATTAGGGTAGCCATTTCATTCAGTGGAGTGGGTAGTAATGCTTCTCCAGATAATGGGTAGTGTTTAGTTGAGAGTGGTAGGGTAGTGTTTACTATTGAGTGGTAAGGTAGTGTTTAGTTGAGAGTGGTAGGGTAGTGTTTAGTTGAGAGTGGTAGGGTAGTGTTTACTATTGAGTGGTAAGGTAGTGTTTAGTTGAGAGTGGTAGGGTAGTGTTTAGTTGAGAGTGGTAGGGTAGTGTTTATATTGAGAGTGGTAGGGTAGTGTTTAGTTGATTATGGTAAGGGTGTGGTAGTAGTGTTTAGTTGAGAGAGTGGTAGGGTAGTGTTTATATTGAGCAGTGGTAGGGTAGTGTTTGGTTGAGTGGTAGAGCAGTGTTTAGAGAGTGGTAGGGTAGTGTTTAGTTGAGAGTGGTAGGGTAGTGTTTAGTTGAGAGTGGTAGGGTAGTGTTTAATATTGAGAGTGGTAGGGTAGTGTTTAGTTGAGAGTGGTAGGGTAGTGTTTACTATTGAGAGTGGTAGGGTAGTGTTTAGTTGAGAGTGGTAGGGTAGTTTACTATTGTAGTGGTTTAGTATTGAGAGTGGTAGGGTAGTGTTTACTCATTGAGAGTGGTAGGGTAGGGTAGTGTTTAGTTGAGAGTGGTAGGGTAGTGTTTACTATTGAGAGTGGTAGGGTAGTGTTTACTATTGAGAGTGGTAGGGTAGTGTTTACCATTGAGAGTGGTAGGGTAGTGTTTAGTAGAGTGGTGAGTAAGTGGTAAGGTAGTGTTTACTATTGAGTGGTGAGGCCTTTGTTGGTGGTAAGGTAGTGTTTAGTTGAGTGGTAGGGGTGAGTGTTTACTATTGAGTGTGGTAGGGTAGTGTTTAGTTGAGAGTGGTAAGGTAGTGTTTACTATTGAGTGGTAGGGTAGTGTTCACTATTGAGAGTGGTAGGGTAGTGTTTAGTTGAGAGTGGTAGGGTAGTGTTTACTATTGAGTGGTAAGGTAGTGTTTACTATTGAGAGTGGTAGGGTAGTGTTTAGTTGAGAGTGGTAGGGTAGTGTTTACTATTGAGTGGTAAGGTAGTGTTTAGTTGAGAGTGGTAGGGTAGTGTTTAGTTGAGAGTGGTAGGGTAGTGTTTAGTTGAGAGTGGTAGGGTAGTGTTTAGTTGAGAGTGGTAGGGTAGTGTTTACTATTGAGTGGTAAGGTAGTGTTTACTATTGAGTGGTAGGGTAGTGTTTAGTTGAGAGTGGTAGGGTAGTGTTTAGTTGAGAGTGGTAGGGTAGTGTTGAATATTGAGTGTGATAGGGTAGTGTTTAGTTGAGAGTGGTAGGGTAGTGTTTACTATTGAGTGGTAAGGTAGTGTTTAGTTGAGAGTGGTAGGGTAGTGTTGAATATTGAGTGTGATAGGGTAGTGTTTAGTTGAGAGTGGTAAGGTAGTGTTGAATATTGAGCATGGTAGGGTAGTGTTTAGTTGAGAGAGGTAAGGTAGTGTTTAGTTGAGAGTGGTAGGGTAGTGTTGAATATTGAGTGTGGTAGGGTAGTGTTTAGTTGAGAGTGGTAGGGTAGTGTTGAATATTGAGAGTGGTAAGGTAGTGTTTAGTTGAGAGTGGTAAGGTAGTGTTTAGTTGAGAGTGGTAAGGTAGTGTTTAGTTGAGAGTGGTTGGGTACCCAGTACATACCTTGAAATTGGGTAGTGTTTAGTCAGTATATTCAGAGAGGTAGCAGGGCTCGATTTAGGAGTTGTTAACCTACTTGCACCAGATGCAACCTAAGGTAAAAACCTATTTGCACCAGCCAAATTCCAATTGCACTGCTTTCATTGCAACATGTAATGAAAGAAATATGCCATTGAATTATTCAAAGTTTAGAAGAAAAATGAGCTGACATAATTATGCCTGTAATGTTAGATTTATTGTTAATATCTTTCTCAAAAAGTGACTTGCACTTGGTGCAAGTTAGACAAATAACTAGGTTGCTTTTTGTTATATTGGGTTGCACCAGTGCAAGTAACAAAGCACTAAATCGATCCCTGGTAGGATAGTGTGTTTAAACAGTCAGTTCTGATAACTCAGGTAGTGTTTTGCTAATTCATTCCAACAGATGCTGTATGGTGTAACTGTAGTTCCAGCATAGTAAAAGTACATCATGGAGGTCGCATGTATTAGATATAGAAAATTGTGTAAGCGTTAAATCCTTCCATTTTATAAAGTCATCTGAATGACCTGTGTGATGAGGCATGTTAAATACAGATGAACACACTTATTTTTTATCTGCATGCTGTCATTCAGCAGCTAGAGAATAGTTTCCCACATTAGGACGACATTTAATTACTACATATTTCACAATAAGGCACTGTAATGAAATACGTGTTAAATGTCTTGTTATATAATAGAATATTTTTTATGTTTTTAGTGCCACATTAATCACAAACCTTTCAACCGTTGTCAGTAGTTTTGCATTCAAAGTGTGGATAGAGACGTACTTGTGGCTTATACAAAATGCTTAAGCCTTTGAAGTTTATCAGCTTTAAATCAACGTGTGAACTTGGTGCATTGAAGTTCTTGTTAAAAGAGGCAAGAAGCTACATGCAGACCTCAGCTTGCGGTAGTCAAAATGCCAAATTAATTACCTTCACACCTGTAATATTTCACCAATTTGAGAAACTCTATCCAAATTCGCCATGCTCGCGTAGCAAATAATTATAATGAGACGACTTGAATGACATACTTGGGTAATGTTATCTTGGACTAATGGGTGATGGATTAGTGTAACACATGGCTGCATTACCTCCCCTTGTTTGTGCTGCTTTCTACATGACTGATTATAACACTGACTGAACACAAA
Source organism: Haliotis rubra (assembly GCF_003918875.1). NCBI lineage: Eukaryota > Metazoa > Mollusca > Gastropoda > Lepetellida > Haliotidae > Haliotis > Haliotis rubra. The sequence continues at coordinate 583,895 of NW_025766988.1, read as the reverse complement.
GATAACAGACTGAAGTGAAGCTGTATAGAGATCGGGGTGATTTATTGTCAGTCTTCAGGATAATATTACTTTATTTCAACACAATTGATTTTCCCTGGACAATGGAAGTTAACAGGGATATCTTTCTGAGGCCTGAAGTTGGGTAATATTCTTCGGGAGAAATGCGATCAAACTCAAAGTCGTCAGGTATTAGAATGCCCAATAAATATTTATGATGTGTTTAGTTTTTCTATCATAGTCAAGATCGACCATTATAAAATTTATTACCCATAGGGTTAAAAATAAGTGAGTTCATAAAATCATATTACCAGTGGGGCAAATATCACTTCATGTACAGTTGTGTATTGTGTAGTTTATCCAGACAGCATTGTTAACATTGTTCAAATCCTATTGTGACCTAAGGTCAAAATGATGTCACAATAGAAATGACCTCATAGCTGAAGATCCTTTACTTCATCCTACAGTTGTGGTTTCTGAGACTGCACTCACAACCAGTGTAGTTTTTAGGGGAATTCAAGAGGATTATAAAATAATGGGTAATAAAAAGAATATTACATTCACACGTGTGTCATACTAAATTTATGAGACTCGTGTCAAAATTCATGTCTTACACCTGCTCTCAGGAAATACAAGATTTCTGACACTTGTTTTCCATGCTCTGTGTGGCACACAAGCATGACATCAGGTAATCGTAAAAAAAGAATCGGAAAAAAGAATCAATTTTTGCTAGGAAAAAAAAGAAACAGGAAAAAAAGATATCCTCTATAATGTGTGCTTGTTGTATTTAGTGAAGCAGTAGGGTAGCCAAGTGGTTAAAGCATTCGCTCATCATGCTGAAGACCTGGGTTCAATTCTCCACATGGGTACAATATGTGAAGCCTATTTCTGGTGTCCCCCGCCGTGATATTGCTGGAATATTGCTAAAAGCTAGAACTAAAGTCACTCACTCTAGTGTTTAGCAGTAAAGTTGAGACTGTTCAGCTCGGTTTGGTTCTTTGCTGACACTTTTGATTTAAAAACTTGGAGTTTCCTTGATTGTATGTGATAATAGTTTTCACAAATATTCAAATCTCTGTGACAGCATGTAGTAAATCAATATCTTTAATGATTTACATAATTTTTATAACAAAGCTATTGCTTTATCGACAGACCTCAAGCCACCATTTAAGTAAAGTCTTTAAACTCATGTTTCTTTAATTTTGAAGAAACAAGACTAAAGGAGAGAGTCCACCTAAACTGATTAATCTTTCATTTGCCATCATTTCATTTACAGGTAATTGATATGAACAGGTAAAGGGAAGGTTCTTATTTTAGGCAAAAAAGGTCAACTTTGAAAAAGAATATACCCTAACAAAACTGTATTGCCTCTGCTGAATATATTGTACTGTTTCCATGGTTTTTTATATGGAAAGAAGAAGCTAATTTAAGACTGTTCTCGACTTGTGTTTAAAGTGTGAATTATTTGACAATTTCTTTGCTGTACATTTGTGAGAACAATCCTTTATATTGTTTTCACCTGTTAATTGCTGACAAGTAAGTTCTGGGTGCTTACCGGGGACATGATTGTGTCAGTCCTCAGGGTTTTATCTCGACCTCCTTAGAGGCTGATATTCGGCCCCAAATCTGGAACAAATATTACTCAAAATTCCCTAAACTTCCATAGTTATGTTAATCATGTTAATGTTATAACTGACAATTTTCTTTTGTACAAGCGCCATGTATTTCATTTAAAAAAGAATCACAAAAAGAGAAGTATCATAATTGGATACAGTTTTGTAATTTGTTGAATTGCTAAAATAGGTCTTTTAACAAATTTTAAAGTTTGCAAAATGTAATGATTTATTTTTCCAATTTGCCTTGCAATGGCATTTTGTTTGGAATCCATGATAAATCCCTGTCCTGATGCCAAGGGAGTCATGCAGAACAGATTGTGTCAAACACAGGATTTCTGTATGGTAGAACGCCCAGTGTATATACAGTCGTAACATGCCAGGAGGGGTTACCGTAGTGTCAGATTGGCTGGGGTTACTCAGTATATGGGCATTATATTAACAAAGCTTACCAAGAGAGCTTACCCGACACTTCCCTGCCACGCTAGATACATCATATAGACACTATCTTCACTGTAGATATTGCCAACAACTTCGACCTTTGAACCATTGGGAGAATAAATTTGAGAATTTGGAGATGTCACGTCAGAAGAAGGATCAGATATGCGATATGAATATGGTAGACTAGTTTCACCATTACGATAAGAGGATTTCAATATGTCGTAAAAACAAGCCCCCTATCGATCCACAGGTCCCAAAGCAGGTTTTCCCCTTTGATGTGTATTATTGACCTGATATTAAAGTCGGCAGGTGACAAGTACAGTTACAGGGGAGAGGGAGATGGATCTGTGTACATATGCCCAGTGATCCCAGGGATATTATTTACAGTAGTTTGTAAAGATTTGTGTTAATTACTCTGACAATGACAAATGCAGGTGAAGCTTAAGTTCTACTGGTGATGATTGATCCTCCTGTGTGGTCGTTTGTTGGTTAACGTCACACTCGGCAATAACCAAGCTATATGATGATAATCAAAAATGGACGATCCAATGGTTGATATTGTGAGCACTAGGAGTAGCCTAGTGGTTAAAGCGTTCACTCGTCACGCCAAAGACCCGGGTTCGATTCCCCACATGGGCACAATGTGTGAAGTCCGTTTCTGGTGTTCCCCGCCATGATATTGCTGGAATATAATATAATAATAACTGCTGTGTAAAACATCACTCACTCACTCACTCACTCACTCACTCACTCACTCACTCACTCACTCACTCACTCACTCACTCACTCACTCACTCACTCACTCACTCACTCACTCACTCACTCACTCACTCACTCACTCCTCCACTATTCCTCACTCTACTCGGGGATTACTACTGGGAGACCATCATAAGTTGCAAGGGACCTATTCTACACAGGAGTTATCACAGGGAGACCAGCATCGGTTACCAGTGACCTATTCTACCCTTGACTCACTATGTGATTCTCTGACTTATCACAACATCAATGTGGAATAAGATCGTCCACCTGTTGAATACTGAATGATATCTCAGAACAGAACACATATATAAGGTTCTTATCTGTAGTGGAGGATACAGTGTTGCACTTTGGTGAACTAGCTGTCTTGGAGGATGGATGGAACTGGTTACGCCTATCTGAGACAAATATTGATGGAATGAAAGATTGAGCTTCGAGTTCAGTTTGTGTTTTTCTAGAAATATATTGATCAGCATTTCTAAACAAGGCTGTGACAGGTTTAGTTTCCAGGAGTATTGAACTATGTTAGTAATTAATAATACACATGTCTAATTTTTAAATTGTTAAATTTGACTAGTTTGTTTAGTTTCTTAAAACTTATTTGTTACTGTTTTCAAAATACAGATGTGGACATAGTAGGGGAAGAAATTATATGAATATATTAGCTGGTTTGCAAATGTTTCTGTTTTCTTGAAGGCGAACAGATTCCTAGCAATCTCTTCCTGCATGGCCAGATTGACATACTGCTAACATTAATGTCATGTGTGTTTGGTGCTGGTTGGGAGTCTATCTGTCCACTGGAGACTGTGGATGGCTAGACAGGTGGAGCCCATCTGCCTGATGAGAGGAACTACCGGCGGCCCTGCCTACCACAGCGACTGCAGAGAGGTGGCCACAACAATACCGCACCACTTTGGTGGAAACGGTTCCAGTGTGGTGCTAATAGCCTTCAGACATCTTGCTTTGTTTCAAAGCATTGTGAGGAATCGTAGGTGATTTTAACCATATACAGTAAACACCGAGATGTTCGAGGATTCAAGGGAGATAACTGGAAGCAGAGCATCATGGTTGGGAAAGACATTTTAGCATGTGTGTTGCATTATGGGGTATTATTTTTCATGTAGGCATCGACAAATATTTAGCATGGCAATTCATAGAGTTCAGTCAATTTTTCCCTCATTCCCATGTACCACAGCCGTAGTAAGAAAAAACACAACAGGGATCTGTTTTAGAAAGTGATAACGGAATTCTAACCCCATTTTGAATGTGGCAGCCATATTGAAATTGTCATTTTTGTCCAATTGCGCATTTGTGTGAGGTTTATAAAAAAGGATTTTTTCATGAATATTTGACATAGAGAAAACCTTTGGGGTTTTAAGGTCTTTGACAATGTTCTATGTTTATTGAATAATTCTTACTTCCTCATAAAACCATTGAAAGTCTTGACTTCTTTACAGTATGCATATTTATAAGTATATGTAATACATATTTGTATCCCCTAGTCCTGTGGGTGAAAAAATGATATATAACACAACACAGTGTACAAAAACTGAGGGGATCTGGGTGAAAATGTCAGCTTCAACTGAGGGTGGAAAGCAGGTACAATGGCTAACCTTTGCAGGCTAACATTTAGTAAGGTCAGAGGTCGGGTCAGAGGTTATCCTCCCCCATGGTTTCTCTTCTTTAGGATCCCATGCATCTATAGTAAATTACCCCTGAGACGTTCCCTTCATTGATAACAGGGATACAGTGATACAGGAAAATAGCAGTCAAAATAGCAATGAACTTGTATCAGTTTTCAGTTGGGTGGTTTCAAGCCAATGTCACCCAGTAGGGGTCCTTTGGCTGACTTCCCTTTGAATACCACAGGTGACTGAAACAGACTAGACTTGCTCAAGTCTCTACAGGAATAATAACTTTAAATATAATTTCTAGATTATATGAATAAAGGTTGGGGTAGCCTAGTGGTTAAAGCGTTTGCTCACCACGCCGAAAAACCGGGTTCGATTCCCCACGTGGGTACAATGTGTGAAGCCCATTTCGTGGGTTTCCTGACGGATATTGCTGGAATATTGCTATAAGCAGTGTAAAAACTCAATCACTCACTCACTCACTTATATAAATAATGAGAACAAGTTCTCCTTATGAAAGCCTGGCAGCCTTAGATATACTGACTGGATTTTCTGAAAAGGTTTGATTTTGATCAAATAATCTGTTGGACAAAAAAGTATTCGTTTAAAAAATATTTTTGTGTGTTATAAAAATGCTTGTACCCCACAATAGAAAACCAGAGTATATTAAATGGCTGATGCATGTTTAATTTACATTGAATTACAAACATTTTTTGAAAGCACTTTTAAAGCAGATTCATCATGAAACAGATGTATAATCGGGGACAGGAGTTTTTGGCGAATTATATCATCATGTGGAAATTTGTCAAAGATATTGAATCTGATCTCAGAGGGTTTTGGATATATCTGCAGAGCGTGGCTCCGATCTGCTCCCTTGGTCTCCATTGCACTGTTCGGTTTGGTCTGATTATGGGTTCGGTGAGACTATTTGGTTAGAGAATTACCGGGTAGTCAGGAACCGCCATGAAACGGGACCCATAATTCCTCTGTGAGTCTCTCACTAACGTTCTACTGTGTACAGGAAGATAAACTTTACCCCATGCTTGAACCAGACAGAGCCTAGGAGGCCCAGACAAGCAAATACGAACTGAACTGGGCAAGGTCGACTCCTAGAAATGACTAAAACCGTAGAGGATGCTTCGTAGCGAGGTTCACTGTAGGATTGTTACGTCTTTCAACAGATTTCAGTTTAAGACGGAACAATTGACAGAGATACCTGAAGAAAGTAGAACTTGTTTAATTGGATGGATTACGAACTACCTGCTTTTCTTACACCTGTTTGGCTGTGACACTGGCTTATTGAGCCATGTCTGAAGAGCATAGATTATGTGCTCTTCAAATTGTCGTGCATGATTCTGTGTTTGATGTTTGTTTCAAAGGAAATGATGAGCCAAATATACCTGTTTGGAGATAAGGAGAATATTCTGGGCAGAAGGCTTGCTAGCACTGTGATAAGATAGACTGCATTTCAATGTCAATAGCTAAATCTAATTTCATTTGGATTTGTTCGTGTAATTTAACGCTATCCAATAATGTATTTCACACATTCACGTTGCCCAGAGACATTGCCAGGGAACTTACACTTATAAAGTTAAAGAGGTGCTTGGCTGTCCTGATGGGAGTCCAGACAAGTTTGATTTGAGCAGTTCAAGCCACTGTGATTGTCTGCTCTAGTTTAAGTAGGGGGCAGTAGAGTAGCCTAATGGTTAAAGTGTTTGCTCGTCACACCAAACACCCGGTTTCGATTCCCACATGGGTACAACGTGTAAAGCCCATTTCTGGTGTCCCCAGCTGTGATTTTGCTGGACTATTGCTAAAAGTGTTGCTAAAAGCAGCATAAACCAGACTGACCGACTCACTCACTCTCTAAACTCACTATTTTAATTATATGTCAAATTGTAAATAAAATAATTTGGCAGTAAATACCTACACCGATACCATGTCTCCCTTTCAACCTAAGGCTCTAATTACAAGGGGCGGTAGCCAAGTGATTAAAGCCTGTTTCTAGTGCTCATCATGCTGAAGACCTAAAAGTTCAGTTCCCACATGGGTACAATGTGTGAAGCCTGTTTCTAGAAGCCCTCCGTGATATTGCTGGAATATTGCTAAAAGCGGCGTAAGACTAAACTCACTGATTCTGATTACAATGTCTTATCCAAAGCGGCAAATAGTACCTTCAACTGCCGATCTTAAAGGATCAAAACTTGTATATGACTACACAATGCTACATGTAGCTGTACATGAAACAAGCACATTGTAGAACATTCAGCGATCCCCTTGATCTTCAGAGCAGGCAAATATTTTCCTCATAGTCCGATGATTAAAGAAAATTTACTTCCTCTGCTCTGATGATTTGACATTTTCCTTCTGTTTTTTTGTCGACAAGTTAACTGTCCATCACATTATCTCTCTGAACTTGACAAATTTGGGGAGATATTTCTGTAAGCATCTCTTAAAACCAATCCATTGTACGTGTGTTGTCTAAATATCCAATGCATGGAAGAGTGTTTTGATACTGTGATGAAATTGAGATAACAGCCTCCTTAGCAAGTCAGGAGCATTCTACTGTGAAATTTAACGACCAAGTAGTGTGGTTGTGCTTGGGTGACTACAGCCCATCAAAGACAGGCCTGAGATAGCTTCTGTAAGGCGTTCGTCACCGTGTCAAGAGGGTGAGACTAGCCACTGTTCAGAGGCATCCATTTCCTGGCTTCCTCATGTTCCATGTGTTGCTATGTCTGAATTGCTGCGGGCAAATAACAAATCATTTCACTGTCAACCGCATACCCTAGCCATGTCCCCTGACCTCACGGACAGGTAAAAGTCTTTGATCTTTCTCAGGTGAGACAACGAGTCCCAGGTGAAACTGGACCTTGAAACATGAGATAGCTACCAACAGTAAAATATTACCTCTTTATAACAACAACGCTTGGAAACATTAAAGGGAGCTCCTTAATAAAGACAGGTTTGTACATTTCAAAATGTGATTGTTTATATGGTATTTTAAACACAATTTAGCAGTCCATTTTGGAAACTATTTCCCAAATACAAAATGATGGAATGTTATTTTGTCAGTAGTTTGCCAGACACCACAATTATCTGGTATGTAATCTGTGCAGAGTTGTGTCCCTTTGCTGACAGGATCTGCTGATTCTTCATGATTATGATCCATAGTTTGTAAGCTCGATACCGATCTGCCCTCACCAGTGTCATCGCCTACAACTACCTTGATTTCACTTCTGGTGTGTGTGATCAGAGTTATGCCCCTTTGGTGCCAGGATCTGCTGATCCACCCTGATAGTTTCCATGATTTGTAAGCTGTTGTTTTCTCTCTAATATACTCATGGAAACGAATAAAGGAACACATGAAAGTACAAGTGTTCCTTTATTCGTTTCCAGGTTTCTTCACAAGGTATGTATTGCAATGTGAGTGAAATTCTGGAAATAAATAAAGGAACACTTGTACTTTCATATGTTCCCTTATTCATTTCTATGAGTATATTAATGTCTACAGCCTGCATCACTTCGGTCTTTTATCCATCAGCAAGCTGACATGCTGTGATATAACTAAACACTGAACCAAACAGAGAAACCCAAGCTCATTCCCTCACTCCTGGAGTGTATGGCCTGAAACTAGTGGTATCAGTAGTAAGTACCATACTGGGGATTACAAGGCACTTGAGCTGGTTCTATAGAGCCTCCAAAGCCATACAGCTCCTACAGACAATCCCAGACTGTTCTACCAGCGCCCCTCACCTGCGCACAACCACTCCACACTCAACCATGCTCTCCATGACAGCTTCAAACCTATCAGGTGTTATGTTGACGAGGTGTTATGTTAATCAGGAAATGATCACCTGTCTCAACTTCGCCAAGTAAAAATGATTCACTCCCAACTACTTTAACCCTTGCAAATGTACTGAAGTCAATTTGCACTTGTGTATGTATAGCTATTTTGAATTAGACCCATTTTTTTCAGGGATTTTCTTGTTCGATATCCTAGTAGTACTGATCTTCAAACAGATACATAAACATAATGAAAAAATGCAAATTTGTTAGATGCTATTTCAAGTAATATTTCAATATATTGTACCTTTTTTGTCATCTTTGTTATATAAGGTGTTAAAATATAGTTGATACTTTGAAGGGATTGAATTATTCAAAATTCAAATTTCATTTCACCAGGATTAGAGGTCCGACCACCCAGAAGTTTGAAATTTGCTGTTTCATATTGCCCAAAGAAGTGACGCAGGCAATATATTCTATTTTTTAGTGATTTAATCAGTTTCTGATGAAACAAACGGTAAAACAGAAATTATATTGGAATGCATGGTGATCTCATTATCATGGCTCCTTGGGAACCATGAAACCGAACTGTTTGACAATACCAGCCCTGTATCTTCTTTGAAAGATATTCGACTCATGTTTTTGTCTAATATTTCTGAAAGATTCAAATTAACAAAGTGTTTAAGTTCAGTCACAAGGGTATCGTTAACTTAAGTTTTGTGAAAGAAACAATGGCATGAGTGACCGGTCGTTTGACGTTCATTGGATCCAATGATCAAGTGGATTTAATTTGATGAAAGATCAAAGCTTGGTCGTACCTCCAGGGCATGAGGATACCTTTGGTTGACATCAAAACTTGGAAGGGAAAACCTGCGGACAGGGAACAAAACAATCAATTCTCTTCGCATGTTTCGTTTCCTTGACTGTAGAAGGGGTCAGCAGGAAAATGGACACCGATTTGAGGGGAATATTTGATCTTTACCAAGCAGATGGGGAGACAATCGTTATGATGACCTCGCAATTGCTTTGAAACCCTATCGGGCATGTGATCAGAGGAGAAGTTGACGGACGGCCTCCAGGGACGACACTATCAGGGGACAATTAACTCCCTTTTGTGAGAAACTCTTTTGTAAAGGAAATCCATTTGCATATTTGGAAGTTGTTTTTTTGTTGGCCTTGATTTCTTCTTCACTGTGGATTAATTACAACTTCCTGTTCGACAAGCTATCTCCGACATAGCTGTTTTTAATGTCGCCCCCAAATGGGCCTAGATGATTAACAGAAATAATTTTCTTTTCACAAAAACTCACACATGCAAATGGACATATTGTTGTGAATTTGAAATAATTATTTTCTAAATTTCTCATCAATTTAAATATTTAACTGATAACTTGATTATGATATTGCCTTTCAGCCATTAACCTAATCAAAGAAACATGTCCATAAGTGCTCAGGGGGATCAATTTTACGAATTTGCATTTGGGGGAGAAACAATATGAAAGCTGACTATTGCAGTAGGGGGAGGGGGGTTAGTTGTAAGTAGGTACTGGTGGAGGGAGGGGGGAATAGAGTAGACAAACCCCTCAGGGGTTCATCTTAGTTCTGCTTAACTATTTGAAGCTGAAAGTTGGCTCGGAGACAAATCTTAATCACTCTTTGGCTAATGAATGCCAAGCATCAGCCCTATATCATAGATCAGCTTGAAATTTCAAAAGTCACAAAAATACCTCAAAGTGGGATTGACTTTTGATGTGCAGCAGATGGATTTGATGAATGTTTTGTTGTAGTTGCGAGTCCAGTTATTACAATCTCACCTTTGAAGCTTCAGGTCGTGAGCAGCACAATAACCAAGTGGAATCAACCCTTACTGACGGAACTAGGGATGTTACGAAACAACTTTTCTTTTCAAAAATACTAAGTTTTTATTCAGGTTTTCTTACTTCTGTCACTGCCTCTCATTTTGTAGTTACATTATTAAACTTCAGAAAGAAAAAGGACTTATTTTAGCCCTCTACCCAACTTTGTGTGAAAGAAACTTTATCTATTATGAGCAGTTTGCCAGCTTTGAAACGGTTTTAAGAGATTTATTCAGCATTTTTAAGAGGTGATAAAAGTCTTTTGAAAATCCATCTTCTTTATATCTGAAGAGTAAAAAGCTGCATGTCAAACGGGTTGACTATAAACTGTTTGAAATTAAGAACAGACTCGGATATAAAAAGTATAAATGCTCGCCGTGATACGAAGCCATGTACGACTACTCCCTTTGAAATTGCAAGTTCTACAATTACCCTCCGTAGATTCTGTTCAAGGAGAGCCTCTGTTGAATTTCCTTTAATCTTTTTTTGCACAAGTGCTTTGACATAGACAGAATTAGCTAAACTTTGATTTTTTCCGAGGTTTTTCGGTTTAACTTGAAATAATGTCCAGTGATTTGTGAATTATCAATACTGGTCCTCTAAGCATTACAGCAGTTTGGTTTTAAAGAATTAATTATTTTTTCAAATTCCTTGTATATGTGCAAAAAGAGCCCATAAACCACTGGCTTGTTACAAGGTTGTGTATATGCTTCGTGTTTCTCTGATGCTTGGTGTAAGACGCAGCAGAACAGAGTGGTTTTGCTCAGTTTCTTCTCCCCGGCTTCACCCCACACTGATACCCCTTCAAAGGACATCCCTGGCTTTTGATATCTGTCTTCACTGAGCTAATGGTTATCTTCAGTCTCAGGAAAATAGTATCTTCAGACAATCCCCGAGTTCAACATTGGCAGACGCGACCTGCCAAAAAGACAGTCTGCTCCTGGCAATGGCTTTGTGACTTCTTTGAGAAGAGTTCTCAAAGATTTTGTATCATTTTATGGCGTCAAAAATTTAAGCCTGGAAATAATTTTATTTTCTTGATAACCCCAGATCTTAAGAATGTTATTATGGAGTACCTTCTTGGATTAAGCTAAATGGGCACAAGATGGACTGAGATGTGATAATTACTTTGATCAACGATCAGAAGCGACCAATGGGTAGCCTTAACAAATTGATCACTTGAAAGCTAATAAAAAGAAATTATTTTTTGCCCACAATCAATTCCTTTATAGCTATCTGCCTGGCGACTTTTTCCAATGATGAACACGGCTATTCATGTCAGGTCCGTGTTGAGCAAGAATAAGCGAAAGCCCTGACAGACTTAACTGAATACTTTGGTGTTTGTAATCTTTAAGAAGTGCTCAAAGCTTCCTTCAGTATTGAAAGACTCTGTTAGTGTTCCTTATTAGATGAAAAGCAGTTGTCGGGTAACAGTCTCGGAACATGCGTTTGACATCCTTTTAGACAAAATCTTCCTATTGATGATTTGATTATCCCAAAAGGAAGAGTAGTTGTTAGGTGAATTTTTTCCTAGGTTTTCAAAGTCTTGGACCAGTATGACTAGATTAGCCTATAATTAGACCGACCAGAGTATTTACTCCATAGCAACGTTGTAATAAGAATCCTTTGATGATTATAAGGACTGTACGACTTCAAAAGATAGAGATACTCTTGTGTGGTAGATGTGATCTTGTTTGTTTAACGATCAGTTCAATTAAAGTAAAACATAGGACAGACGATCCTATATATACTTGATAAATCATCTCTATGCAACTGCCCTCCTTTGATGAGAATGCAGATAAATAAATTCAATATATTTTTTGTGTGTTTTCTAATCAGTCAGTTTTAAACATTTGATAAGGTCTATATAGGGTTCTGTTTGATCTGCTTGAAGCTTTATAACACAAAGGTAAGTGATGACTTTAAAACAAATAATAGATCAGGGAGTTTGATATTTATTTTGCCGTGTTTATCTCTGCGATCTAAGGTCGTGTGTTGCTTGTCAATATGGAGATTCTACCTGGTCTCCAGTCCATGGCTTACGTCCGTTGTCCATGTACATCCATCAGTACATGTCAATAGCAGACTGACTAGACATTTATTGATGTGCCGTCAAAATGGGGTTAAACTTTGACCTTGTGATTGTCATCAAACAGCGGGTCGGTACTTTCTGTTAATGTATTGTAAATAAATATTGGGTTAACCTTAGATGAAATATATTTTTGACATTTAATGTTTTTTTAGTTATTTTTCTTTGCTTTGATCATAATTTAAAAAATCTTGTTATAGGCGAAAACTCGATTGACATTGGGATTGATTTTTTGTGTTTTATTATTTGTTTTCATGCAGCTATTTTACTTTGATTTTTTTATATATTTTTTAGGATGGACACTAAATTGGAGTGAGATTGTGTTTAATGAGCTTGTTCCACGAGGTGTTTATTTTATTCTGATCTATCAAGGATGAATATTCAGCAGTTAACCAGATTCCTTCAGTAGACACATGATCAAAGACAAGCCAAACATTATATCTGAGTGTGGAAATAGTTTTACAAGATGTAACATGGCCTTTGAAAGAGGATAGAATGCTCTGTTGGAGAATCTGTTATTTTAGAAACAGATGTGTGAATTATTCATCAAGAGGAGAAATCGTTACGCACAGAGCAGAGGGGCAGATAACTTTTGTGTCATGTCTTCCAGGGGAGATAACTGTATCGACTCTCTGTAGAAGGTGAAAGTATATGTGGAGATAAGATCTTTGGTGAGAGGAGATTTCCCATGATCCTGAGCATCTCAAATTAGCAGGATTTTCCTTCTTGAAGGCAGACAATTAGCTGGAATTCTTGCCTTAGGGATCTTTTACAAGGAGTTGTCGATACACAGAGGAGATTTTTGCTACAAATTAGCAGACACATGAACCTTCAAGTGCAGTTTGGTGGTACCGAGGTGCATGTTCATTATTATTGCCCTTTTTTATCTTGCTGTATTATTATAAACATTATTTATAGGGAATGTGGCAGATTTTCAAACAGAAATTGTTTTGACATTACATGATTTGGCAGTTTGATGAGTAAGTTTATAGGGATTTGGGTGGACGAGAGTTTGCTGGATTCTGTTCTGGTTTCGGTGCCAAGTAATGTTTGACATTCAGTTACTGGTAATGATAAGGGTAGTGAGTACTTGATACAGGGATATATCTTGGATTTCAAACCTAGTGCCCTTGCAAAAGAAATTTGAAGAAAAATATGAATTTGACTATATTTCTTAAAATCAGGGTTATTTTAATGTTTCATTCAATGCATAATTGTAAACTTACAACATTGACAATGCTTCAAGTTTATTGGCCTTCTTATCAGTGAACATATGCCATTGGTATTTACTATGGTAACAAGTCTTGACAATTTTTTTATTCCATTTGGGAATATTTTCTGACATTTGCATCAGGATTTGGACTGAATGTATGCCTCCACTAGCAGTAGTATCAATGGGTGATAGCATAGGCAAATGGCAGCTTCGTCTTGACAAATAATCAGCCACATCACCCATTGTCACCACTCCATCCAGATGGATTCTCTAAGGGCCTGTTCGATTATTGGGAAACTGGTTTTGGTTTCTGAAACTGGTTTCTCTTGTCATAAACGTGTGTCTAGTTTCGGATACATCGTTTCAAAGTGAAACTAAATTCTATTTTTATAAACGAGTGGATGGTTTCACCATCCGGTTTCAAAATGGATACCCCAAAAATGTCCCAGGTACTATACATGTGGAACAAATTGGATTGCAGCATATTGTTTTGTTATCTTATCAGTGAATTAACAAATAATAAAGAGATAAGATGCTTTTGGAGGTAAATATTTGCGTATATATAATTATACTGTTAGAAGTAATTATATGTATACAATTTACATAAAATAGTCATGTTCAGTAGACTGGGGTTTTGAATAATATTTTCCTAGTTCTCAGTTGATTTTTATCATTATTTTGGTTAAAGAAACTGCTGTTCTATTTTACCACCAAGATCAGCTAAACTTGGCACTTGCAAATGCAGCTCAGCGTGGTGGTCTCCGCCATGTTTGTTATGAGAGAACGCGAAACCGAAACTGCGAAACCTGCCCTGGAGATGGTTTCGAAGTTTCAGTACCCAGTTTTTGGTTTCGACATAATCGAGTGCATGGTTTTCCAGAAACCTAAACCAGTTTAGCATAATCGAATAGGCCCTAAGTGTTTACTTAAAACATTAATACATGCTAGATAAATCTTAGCGTGTGTTTGATGGACAAGTTTGGGGAATGGATGAATTATGTCACTTTCAGTAATATTCCAGCATTGTACCACCAGGAGAAACCAGAAAGGCCTTCACACTTATGTACCCATATTCAGAGTCAAACCCACACTTAGCATTACAGGCAAGTGCTTGGACCACCAGGCCACCCAAGTGAGTGAGCTGATCAGTGAGTGAGAGAGTAAGCAAGCAAGTGAGTGCGTGAGGGTGAATGTGTGAGTGAGTAAGCCAGTGAGTGAGTGAGTGAGTAAGCAAGTGAGCAGGGGCAGATACAGCTTTTTGAGGAGGGGGGTTGCACACTATTGAGAAAAGGAAGGGTGCACACATCATTTTCACCTGAGTTTCAATGGTCATTTAACAAACTTTCAGCACAAAAGGGGGGGTGCACACCCCTGCACACACCCCCTCTGGATCCGCCTATGGTGAGTGAGTGAGTGTGTAAGCCAGAGAGTGAGTGATAAATGAGTGAGTGAATGAGTGAGTGAATGAGTGAGCAAGTGAGTGCTGTAATCTGCAAATGAATAGAAATGTGATTGAAATGAAATCCCCTGCCTGATGGTATCAGCTTGATTTGCAGAGCTCACACTGGGTGGTATGTGAATTTATTACCCCTGATAACTATAATCAGTATTGAATCTTAATGAAGCATACAAGAATGTGGTTTCTGTCAAATATCTTGACTTGAAATATGTGGGCAATCCTGTCCTGGGGCTAATATTAGATTGTCTGTGCTCTATCTGCTAATCTTGTACGAACTGAAGATGGTATCAGTCCCCTGGCTAAACAGATACAGCTGACACTATTTTCCTATCAACTAGTAATTGGATTAAAGCTGGTGATGTAAGGTTGAAGCTGTCATTGTCTCCTATGATGCATTAATGTTTATAACAATATCATTGGAGTTAAGAAAAAAGTACACTAATCAACGTTTGATAAGGACAATCAGATCTATCATTATATTTCAATATAACCTTCGACATTATGAGAATGAGTTTTGTGTTATTAAAAGGTATGAAATGTCCATGTCAAAATTTACGTAGCATGTTTTATAATATGTGGTAATGATGTGTAAATTATCTGATGAGCTCTTGTTTTTCTGATTTTATGCAACAGTTAGTTCTTTTGTTGTCAATATTTGAAACCTGTTTTGACAATTTTACTGTCGAGAGTTCTCATAATCATATAGACAAAAGCCCACAATTCACTCCCAGTGCTCATCACAGCTTGGGATATTCAACCAGCTAATGACTTATATTCCTTATGTTTAGTTGTAATCAGAATATGATTTCCTCTGTGGTAGTCTGATGGCCATGTTTGTTCACCAATCTCCCCAGAGGGCTGGAGACAAATCACATGGTCTTTGATCTGGGAAAACAATTACAAGAAGCCCAATAAGGTGAGGCTGGAAATCTGTGAAGTTGTAGACAATTTGGCGAGGACAGGCACTCCACTAGTTCGTCATTGTCACAAGTTTAATTACTTCATGGACTTGTGGATGTTTCTCCCTTATTGCATTGTCTTTTAAAAAATTAAAAAAGGTTCGTTTCCTGATTGACCAATACTATTGTCTCTTGTTTTGTAAATCTGGAGGCAAAGTTATTGCGTTTTCAGAGTGCGTGTTTTCAATGGATGCTTAAAAGGGATTTCTTTTGGCTTTGGGATAGCTTAAAACAATTAATGTTTAACTTGAATGCAGGGGTTAGAAGAGGAGGGGAGGGTGTTTGTTCTTGGCTGAACTGATAATGGTTGAATATTGATAAAAGTATGGTAAAACCTTAATCGTTCACTTAATGACATGGAGCCTTGGTCCAATGATAATCCTTGGATGTAGTATGAAGTCTATCGTAAAAACAGGCAAGTCTTGGTGAATCGACAGTATGCCAGTCTTGTCTTTGTTATCTACATAATCTAGGAATTATGACTTACAACTCCTAATCATTGCCAAAGAGACAAGCAATTTTTGCTGACTAGGTGTGAGAGCGGACAGGTCATGAGTGTACTTTTTCTTTCTTTCTTTTTTTACCTTTCTCTAATATTTTAATGCATTCAGGCATTATCCTTGATAATACACTGTGTCAGTATAACAACAACAACAACAACAACAAAAATACAATAAATAAACAAATGTCAGAGTCATAAGATTTTTAAACATTGATTGAAGTTATTACATATAATGACAATTGTTTATGATTTGTGTACATAATAAATGTTAATTAGGGAGTATGCCCCCAACTTTACAACTAAATTCAGTTAAAATGACAAATGTTCATGATTTTTAAACCGGGGAGGATGGTATGTTGGTATGTCTATGACTTAACAATCAGTGAGTCCTCATAGTGTGCTCTTGGCAAGCAAAGGGTCGTCTCTCGCAATGTTCGTGGGGGTCACTGAGTGCACGTCTGCTCGTGGAGACTCCAGGCAGCACAACAGATTGTAGCAAACTTTGAAACACAGAGCACATTGCTTTGTACCGTGTTTCTATCCAAAGCCAATAATACGGTATTTGGGTGTTATTTTTATTGGCGATGCAGATTTGTTGATGGAAGGGTCCATTGTGAGCATAAGATAATGGCAGCTGTAGTCTAAGGGGCAGAAAGGGAGTGAAGCTTTTTTTTAATTAGTTACATAGGAGTCGACATTTAGCAGTGTTTTGGTTGACATGTAGACTCAAAAATAAAGTCAACTGTTCATAAAAAAATTCTGGAAAAAGAGCTCAAAGTTGAGGAGGGGTGAAAGTAGGCTACTTTGGCCAAAAAAGGATGGGTATAGGCTGCTAGAGCTAGGAAGGAGATGGGTATAGGCTGCTAGAGCTAGGAAGGAGATGGGTATAGGCTGCTAGAGCTAGGAAGGAGATGGGTATAGGCTGCTAGAGCTAGGAAGGAGATGAGTATAGGCTGCTAGAGCTAGGAAGGAGATGGGTATAGGCTGCTAGAGCTAGGAAGGAGATGGGTATAGACTGCTAGAGCTAGGAAGGGGATGGGTATAGGCTGCTAGAGCTAGGAAGGGGATGAGTATAGGCTGCTAGAGCTAGGAAGGAGATGGGTATAGGCTGCTAGAGCTAGGAAGGAGATGGGTATAGGCTGCTAGAGCTAGGAAGGGGATGAGTATAGGCTGCTAGAGCTAGGAAGGGGATGAGTATAGACTGCTAGAGCTAGGAAGGGGATGAGTATAGGCTGCTAGAGCTAGGAAGGAGATGAGTATAGGCTGCTAGAGCCAGGAAGGGATGAGTATAGGCTGCTAGAGCTAGGAAGGAGATGAGTATAGGCTGCTAGAGCTAGAGCTGAGTATAGGGAAGGCTAGGAAGGGATGGGTATAGGCTGCCAGAGCCAGGAAGGGAGATGAGTATAGGCTGCTAGAGCTAGGAAGGAGATGAGTATAGGCTGCTAGAGCTAGGAAGGGATGAGTATAGGCTGCTAGAGCTAGAAGGGGATGAGGTATAGGCTGCTAGAGCTAGGAAGGAGATGAGTATAGGCTGCTAGAGCTAGGAAGGAGATGGGTATAGGCTGCTAGAGCTAGGAAGGAGATGGGTATAGGCTGCTAGAGCTAGGAAGGGATGAGTATAGGCTGCTAGAGCTAGGAAGGAGATGAGTATATAGGCTGCTAGAGAGCTAGGAAGGAGATGAGTATAGGCTGCTAGAGCTAGGAAGGGATGAGTATAGGCTGCTAGAGCTAGGAAGGAAGTATAGGAGATGATGGTATAGGCTGCTAGAGCTAGGGAAGGAGATGGGTATAGGCTGCTAGAGCTAGGAAGGGGGATGAGTATAGGCTGCTAGAGCTAGGAAGGAAGGAGATGAGTATAGGCTGCTAGAGCTAGGAAGGAGATGGGTATAGGCTGCTAGAGCTAGGAAGGAGATGAGTATAGACTGCTAGAGCTAGGAAGGAGATGGGTATAGGCTGCTAGAGCTAGGAAGGAGATGAGTATAGGCTGCTAGAGCTAGGAAGGGGATGAGTATAGGCTGCTAGAGCTTGGGAAGGGATGAGTATAGGCTGCTAGAGCTAGGAAGGAGATGGGTATAGGCTGCTAGAGCTAGGAAGGAGATGAGTATAGGCTGCTGGAGTTGAGAAGGGGATGGGTTTAGGCTGCTAGGGCTTTGAAATGGGTGAGTATAGGCTACTAGGGCTGAAAAAGGGCTGAGAATGGGATAAGGGTGAATGCATAAATAAATAAGTGCTCAATGGTCTGCAAGAGAGGCTAGACAGTCTTATAAACATTAAACTCTTGTTATGTTCATTTTGTTATACAGGGACTGTTTTGAATGGTCTGATGGTGCGATGATTTGTTTAGTTACATACACAGAGCCATTATCCAACCATATGACAGTCCTTATTGCCTATACTTTAAAAGATTATTCACTTTATTGGGTATGGAAAATCTTTCAAGACTTTTAACCCTTCAACCTTTAGATGGGCAGTTTGTTCAATGTACATTGATTAAACAAGCTTCTTCTTACAACTTGAAGTAGGTTTCTTTGTTGCCAAGAGAAAGCTCAGCCATGTGATATCAGCTATTTGACAGAATATAAATCTGTATCACTGTCGCCTCCTAACATATCCAAAGAGGATATGCCAAACAATATAAAAACCATAGTGTATCATCGTTATGAATTGTTACTTATTATAATCTTAGGAGCAGTAAATTCCCAACCACAATGGCATACTTCCAATGTCAGCCTTTTAAGAAAGAGATCAGTCGATCCTGGGGAAGTTTTTTAAACCATACAGATCTGAAACTGCCTTGATGTCCCTGCCGATGGGATGACGTTATGTCATAATTTATGGAGCTATAAATTTGGTGGAGACAAGCTTTGATACAGACACTCAAGCTCTTGATGTAAGAGATATGAGAGTGGAAACCCGTAGCTGACATGGCGGATGCCGGAGAAAGAAGCACTCTAAGAACTTTTGTTGCCGATAAAGAATAATGTAGTGAATATGAGCTGAGGGGTAGCCTTAGATGGCCGCCAGGTAGTCTTGGGTTCTAGAGTTCGCTGAAGACACTTGTTCCAAGCATCTCCAAGAACATTTGTTGCCGATAAAGAATAATGTAGTGAATATGAGCTGAGGGTAGCCTGAGATAGCCGCGGGGTAGTCTTGGGTACCAGAGTTTGCTGAAGACACTTGTTCCAAGCATCTCCAAGAACATTTGTTGCCGATAAAGAATAATGTAGTGAATATGAGCTGAGGGTAGCCTGAGATAGCCACGGGGTAGTCTTGGGTACCAGAGTTTGCTGAAGACACTTGTTCCAAGCATCTCCAAGAACATTTGTTGCCGATAAAGAATAATGTAGTGAATATGAGCTGAGGGGTAGCCTTAGATGGCCGCCAGGTAGTCTTGGGTACCAGAGTTTGCTGAAGACACTTGTTCCAAGCATCTCCAAGAACATTTGTTGCCGATAAAGAATAATGTAGTGAATATGAGCTGAGGGGTAGCCTTAGATGGCCGCCAGGTAGTCTTGGGTTCTAGAGTTCGCTGAAGACACTTGTTCCATACTGCACTTGGATGAAAACCGTTTTATTGTCCTGCAAGATCTTCTGTCTTGAATAATGGACAGAACACAACTCACTCAAAGTAATATATTTTTAAGATGAATTAAATATGTATACTGGTATCATGTAGTGAGTGAATGAGGATGGTTTTACGTCACTTTTAGCAATACTCTAGCAATATCATGGTGGGGACACCAGAAATGGGCTTCACACATTGTACCCATGTGAAGAATTGAACACAGCCTTCTGCGTGATGAGCAAACACTTTAACCACAAGGCTACCCCACCACCCAGAATCATGTAGAGACACTGTAGAACTGGAGATACCAAGGTTTGATATTCCGTAGTTTTAAATACTAAGGTTTGAGATTCTGTTGTTTGAGATACTTTGGTTTGAGCTTCCATGGTTTGAAACACCAAGGTTAGAGTTAACACAAGGTTTGAGCTTCCATGGTTTGAGACACCAAGGTTTGAGATACTTAGGTTAGAAACCAGTAGTACCGAGGTTAGAGGTATTGAGGTTACAGATACCGAGGTTAAAGATACTGCAGGTTTGAGGTATAGGGGTTACTGATACTGCAGGTTTGAGGTATTGAGGTTAAAGATACTGCAGGTTTGAGGTTAAGGGGTTACAGATACCGAGGTTACAGATACTGCAGGTTTGAGGTATAGGGGTTAAAGATACTGCAGGTTTGAGGTATAGGGGTTACAGATACCGAGGTTAAAGATACTGCAGGTTTGAGGTATTGAGGTTAAAGATACTGCAGGTTTGAGGTATAGGGGTTACAGATACCGAGGTTAAAGATACTGCAGGTTTGAGGTGTTGAGGTTAAAGATACTGCAGGTTTGAGGTATAGGGGTTACAGATACCGAGGTTAAACATACTGCAGGTTTGAGGTATAGGGGCTACAGATACCAAGTTCAAAGATATTAATGGCTAGAGGTGCATAGGATCCGCGGTTGTACACTGACAACAGAGTTGACTGTTTAAATAATGTGATAATAGGGCTGCTATATAAATCCGGATGTTAATTCAGAGGACAGATAAAACGGCACGACATTAAAAATGTGTTAAATGGTTTTAAATGAAGGAAAGCGTGATACGCTGACACCCAGCTGGTGTGAGTGTTTTCCGTGTCGGGATGTATTGTCATGTGTGTTCCCTGCTCCCCATACACAGGTAGGTGAAAGTCACACACCTCCCGATTGGCCGCAACCAGCCAGGTAAATCTCACCTCCTTACATCAAAGAGTTCCGAGGAATGTGTGTGTTGACTTTGGCTAGGACTGTCAATGGGATCTTGATTGATAGCAATTCCCCGGTAGGAAACATTGCACAGCGAGTACATTAAACACACTTACGTAATGAAGTGGAGGTGGCGTATGTGATTGAAATATTCACAGATACAATTTGATTGAAGCTGATTCAGAGGCTGTTAGTTATCAAGGCTTTCTACCTTAATCATTGCAATATATTTTTTTATAATGGGGTCAGGTTTTTTTTAGGTTACATGTCTGTTTTGTTGACAATATATCCTCTCGTTAAGTGTGATCAGCTTTTGAGGAATCGGGACATTTGGGGTCCAAATGTTCCATGTTTATTGTTCAACTTTGTTGTTTTTGGTTTATCTGTACAAGCAATTTATCAAGTTGTGTGTGAAGAAAAAGTGGCAAGTAAACATGTATTGTATTTTCTGATCTGTGAATTTTGTGGAAATAAACTTTCCTAGTTGTTTGGATTTCACTGAATTCTTCTGTTGTTAAAAATATTGTTGCTTTGACATTCATGTTGTGTTGGTTTGGCGCTTTCTTCCAATGGAGATCCACACGACTGCCTTTCGCAGAGGGTCCCCTCTCTGTAACCAGAGCCTCTCTCTGGTCATAAACATCTATTTTCATTCCTCTTCTTTTAGAGAGCTCTATTTGCCACACATCTGTTGAGTGAGAGCCAGATGCTGACCTACAGATGAAGAGACCCACATAGTTTTCCGTCTAGTCAAAC
This sequence comes from Haliotis rubra, assembly GCF_003918875.1. Lineage (NCBI taxonomy): Eukaryota > Metazoa > Mollusca > Gastropoda > Lepetellida > Haliotidae > Haliotis > Haliotis rubra. Next base: position 562,046 of record NW_025766988.1, on the reverse strand, counting down.
CACTGTCTGTTGGGGTATGAGTACTACATAAAGCGTGGACGGTAAAATGCTCTAACTTCTGTCAGGAGCCTTGTTTCTTTTCTACCTTCAATTACACGAGTCATTGTTTCTAACTTCCATGTCAAGAGCAGCCACTCTTGACAGCCTCTCTCCTGGTTTCATCATGCATTGAAGATGGCGAGTTCTAGGGTTTTGTGAAGGAATTCATAACACATGGAATTTCACCTTTCATGGTGGAATGTTGTTCTCAGAACTTCATGGCATACTTGTGTGCAAGAAAGCAGTTTGGGATTTACAATATAATGTTGGGTTCCTATAATCTGAGGTCAAATTTAAGAAATGACTCGCTCACTGACTCACTCACTCACTCACTCACTCACTCACTCACTCACTCACTCACTCACTCACTCACTCACTCACTCACTCACTCACTCACTCACTCACTCACTCACTCACTCACTCACCCACCCACAATTACACCCTTCCAACAGGCACATGTGATGTTTTACTACTTAGTCAAAGGAAGTTTAAAACCTGTGTTATAGGATTATAGCTTATCTGTGATCACATTCAAAGACATAACAGATTAAGCATAGTCATGTGAAAACAATTGGGTGTTCTTAACTTCATTTGAGTAGTATACTTCCATATTAGATAATGTTTCCATCCCTGCCCAGTGGGCACTGTTATGATAGAAGTTCAGTGATAACATCCACGAGTGTGACCACAAATGAGAAATATACAGCGATATTTGCCTGTTTTGTCTGATGTGATGAATAAAAAATGACAATAACGCACAAATATGTTTAGCTTTGCCCCTCTGTCGCGAAACCAGGCAATTTTCCACACCATCTTGTATATAGATAGCTGTCGAATTGTGTGATGGCCATCTTTGGATCCGTGATCCCATGCTTCAGAAGAATGAGAACTTGCGGCTTTGTCACTTCAAAGCAGTTGTCCAATAGAATGCTTCCATACAAACTGTATTATATCTACAATGAAATGATTTTTCATCAAAGTTGGCGCCAAGGGTCTGACTGGGTTCCAACAAAGGGAAGAGCTACCGAGGCGATGGCTCTGTGTCCAGATAACTCTCTGATCATTCATGTGGAATCACTTTGTCTGAACTTGAAAGAATATATAATGGCAAACATTCACAAGTGTTCCACCTCTGTGTTGCTGCTACAATTATATTCAATGTGAATGGAGGAACATTAGTTACATAGAGATTTGAAGCTTGCCTGAGACTTTATCTGTTTACAGAAATGTTCCATGCCTGTAAAACTGTTGTTTAAAATCGTGTTGTTTTTGTTTGGAAGTGGATCAAACAAGTGATTGTGTTGGATCATATATAGAAGTATATGACAATCGGATTGGATTGATTTGTTTTTCAGGATCATAAAACAAAATGATTTCCATAAACTACAAAGGGTATTTGGAACCGTATCTTTGGATGTCTCGTGATAGTTTTCCCGTTCAAACTTGAGCCACAGAAAAATCTAAGACACATGCTTTAGTAAACTGGAAACAAGAGTGCAGTTCAGCCATGATTTAATCTGCGAGACGTACAACATACTTACTCCGCCATCTGCTCATTATTCATATTTCTTTTAGGGATAAAGACAAAAAATGTTAAAATAACATGCATTAATAGATTGTCTTAAGAAATAATTTACTTTTTGTATTATCCAATAATTACTCAAGCAGTTGGATGAGCAAATAAGTGTTTTTTGTCATAATGATTTGATGGCCACCCGTTGTTTGGAGTAATAGGCAGATGTGTATAGTGATCGCTTGGCGTCAAAGGGGGCAGACATGAAAGGGTTCGAGCGAACGCTGCACAGTGGTCTGATGACCGCCATTAGACCCAACATGACAGCAGATGAGATATATCTACCTGTGTATCTTCACGGTAATAACCCTCGTCAAAGGTAACAGTTGTGTCATTACTGGAGCAGCCATTTTGTTTTATCAGTTTTTGCAGATGATCGTGATAGCATAGCTGAAATTATATTCGAGAAATGTATTGCCGAAAGGTTATGCACATATATGTGAACATGCATAAACCTGCAGGTGCGTGTACATGCACACAGGTGCAGAGAATAACATGTACGAAGGAACATTCCTTAGATTATGGAATGTTGTGGTTTTAACAAGAACAGCGTTTGTACCATCTCAGATATTTTCGGTATCAGCTAACATGTAGGGGGATGGAATTCAGCAAGACCGCCAGGTAGAATTCAACAGATACACCAAGGGGTACCCTAGGGAAGATTGGCTTGACAAAACCATTCCGTTACACCAAGGAGGTACCCAAGGGAAGATTGGCTTGACAAAACCATTCCGTCGTCCAGACGGGTTAACCCCTTGTCTGTCACCGATCTGTCATCACTGCTGCCTTATCCAATCAGTCCGATTCTGTGTCGAGAGTAAGTTGATTAGCGTCTTGACAGATGGTCGTCCTAATGACTTACACTATTATCCGTGAAAGTCCTGTAGACAGTAGCAGTCTGTATGATTGCTATTTAACATGCCTGTGCTTGTTGACGGAATGTGTGCATCGTTAAATATGAGCTCACTTTACAAGTTTGATTATGAGACTGACTAGTTTAGATTTAGTTATGGAAAAGGCTTTTATTTAATGCAACATTTCAGGCTTTCCTAACATATAGAGATATATATATCAGTCACTCAACCACTCACTCAACCACTCACCCACTGCCCAACACTCAATCCTTGCCCCTCACTCACTCACTCACTCACCCATTTTCTCAAACTAGCTCGGGGCAATGGGGTAGCCTAGTGGTTAAAGCGTTCGCTTGTCACACCGAAGACCCAGGTTCGATTCCCCTCATGGGTACAATGTGTGAAGCCCATTTCAGGTGTCCCCACCGTGATATTGCTGGAATATTGCTAAAAGCGGTGTAAAACTAAACTTACTCACTCAAACTAGCTCACTCACTCGCTCACTTACTGCTCCACACTTTCTCACTCACTGCCTCGCACTCAATCCCTGCCTGTCACTCACTCACTCACTGACCACCAATTGATACTGTCAATCCATGCTGCCACACACTGCCACACACTGCCACACGCTGCCCTCGACCTGTTACAGCTTCAGCTCACCACAGTATACAGACACTATAAAGTTATACTCCATATAGCCTGGGCACAAAGGCATGCAGTATCATAATTTAATCAAAATCTTGTATTTCAATGCCATGCTTTCCCGAAAGATGCTTATTCATACCATATTTTGTTAATATTTACATGAAGACGACTTCAACTGAATATTTATTGTTCATTTCAAATATTTATATATATGTTATCAAATATGATATGTGTCTAAATTTGTGATTGTCATGAAATGTGTGGTTGATGTGTCTGGGACAAACTATGTACAGTAAATGCACTTGATGTGCTGGTAGGGTAGGTTAGCAGTCAATGTCTTCATTTAGCCTGCCTGACTGAGTTTAGTTTTACCGCTTTTAGCAATATTCCAGCAACATCACGGCGGGGGACACCAGAAATGGGCTTCACACATTTTACCCATGTGGGGATTCGAACCGGTCTTCGGCGTGATGAGCCAACGCTTTAACCACTAGGCTACCCCACCGCCTGTCTTCATTTAGAAAATGATGTGTGTCAAGATTGAGTCTATGTCTGCTATAATTTTATCAAAGTGGGTTTACAGAGAGATTGTCCCAATTAATTCTCTTTGTTGGTTTATTGAAATATTTTATAACAGAATAAAGACTAAATAGAAAACCCCAAAATTGTCAATAAAACATTTACAGTGCATATTGTTTCAGGAAACTATTGATGTTGAAATATGTGTTGCTGTAGAAATTGCCTTGATGTTTCACCAAATTGACACTGACGTGATCAGGGAAATCAGTTGAACAAAAGCATTGAGAGACAGTTTTAAACACAAGCTTACATCCAGCTGACTTGGCTGTCACTATGAACGTAGATATTGGTGGTGAAACAGTTGTTACGGAGGCAGAGGTTTTCATAGTTTGGATAGTCGATGTAAGATGATTATGACTGTCTTGTTGATGGGATAAGATTTCACCTGTCAAAATGGATCAGCAGGATTACATGCGTGACTGGTCTCTGTTATGGCTGGGAGGTGTTATTGGTTCACTGGAGTCTGAAGTTTCATGCAGTAAGCAGGGTTCAGAAGCAAGCGTGTAACTGATACAGTATTTATCTCATTCATTCATTCATTCATTCATTCATTCATTCATTCATTCATTGTCAACATGACTGACTCACTCATTCACTCACTATTTATTTATTTTATTTTATTTATTTATTTATTTATTTATTTATTTATTTATTTATTTATTTATTTATTTATTTATTTATTTATTTATTTATTTATTTATTTATTTATTTATTTATTTATTATGAGCATGATGGTGGTGGTGGTGGTGATGATGATGATGATGATGATGATGTACATTTCCTTTTGTACAATACCATTATAATCTTTTCTCCTTTTCTTCTTATTCTGTGACAGAGATATTGTCAGTGCAACATTAAAATTTAACAGCGCCATGAGCAGCTCAGAGAGGCTGTCAGCACCTATCTCTACAGTGCAGTTCCAGCCTTAGAGAAGAACCATTACTGTCAGTTGGAGCTGACCAAGTTCCTTTCATGTTTTAGCCTTCACTTAACATGCTTAAGCTGTTGATATATTTCTAAAAACATTGAGTCCAAAACAATTAAACAAATGGGGAATACCAGGCATTTAGGCTTGATTTAGTAGCACCAGCGTGCAAGAAATTTGTTTGATTACTACACAATTTCAATAGGAATATGAACCGCACCGATATCACTTGTTTATGTTCCTGTCTTCAAGCATTTGATGAAAGCCCATTTTTTGTGCAGTTATCAAGCTTGCCATACTTTTAAGTTGAGCCAACTCTTTAAGATGGTCTACTTGAAAGTTTTTGTCGAGACTGAAGAGCTTGTTTGATAGTCGGTTAAACATTTGGAGTGGCTTAACTTAAAGGAGGAAGAGCTGTCTGTATATGCAATATTGAAGCTGTTTTCATTGAATGCACTTGTAAAAACAAGATTATTTCGACTGTAATTTGGGGCGACTGGAGCATGTATAGATGTACCTGTCCGACTGTTGTGATATATTCCAGATAAAGGCAGACTCTAGAGAATCCGCTGTTTTTTCCGTCTAAACATGTTTCTCAGTCTGCCTCTTTGTAGAAGTGTTTGATGTTTGTGCTAATTGTGTTGAACTGAATTTTTTGTCAGAATAAATGCTCATCTCGATGGTCAATATGATAGCGATAGCCTTTGAATTGTTAAAGTATTTAACGCCAGCAATATGGCAGTAGTGTATGATCTTGTGATCTCAGATCACGCGTTGTGGCCATCTTGTTCCGTCAATAACTAAATCGTGGTCGGACACTGATCAGGGAGATTACAACCACAGCAGCCTACTGGGCTGCTCCGCTCACCCTCCACGGCTCCACACACAGAATAAAACATTTGAGCGAGACCTGCGATTTTGCTATCCAACTACGGATTACGCTCTTGTGTTGTTAACATAGAAGAAATCTTCAATGACGGAATAATATCTGACTTAAGCCTGGGAGTGGTTGGAGAGAAATGAATCTACAGATGCTCCTCGTACGACCCTGCTTCAAAGGGAGAGGCGATCAGACTTTTCTATCATTGACGGCCCCACATGGGATGTGACTGTGCCCTTTGCGATCAGCTCAGAGGCTGTAACGGTCTATAAGAGGGCTATTCTTCCCATCTTTAGAGCCCTATATTTGCAAGTTTGAGAGATCTATTCACAAGTTGTTGCGGGCCTACAACAGCTCTGTTCTTGCCTGTTTGGGGGTCAGATTGAATTTGTTTGAAGTCCTAGCCTGAGGTATTTGTAGGTTGAATTGGTTTTGAAAATAGAGTTGTTGAGAGTTTTCGTCTAGATGTTCATTTGACAGCTGAGTGAATGACGAGTGAGGGGGACTGTTTTAGGGCAGTGTGTGGTAGCTGCTCAATAATACAACCATTTGACAACCGCTTTGGGCAAAATAATAGGGACTACTTTAGTCGTACATCAGGTCACCTGTACCAGCATGTTTCCTTTATAGGAGGAATCAAGGGCTAGTCAGTCATACTGAACGACATGGAATTTACTCGAACTTGGCGAACTGAATTGGGTCACTGAGTTTGACAAATATGTGACCCTTGATAAAGTTGCTTCGCTTGTGGAAGTTAGGATTGAAATGGAATAATTGATAAGATACTTGAAAATCTAAAGTCACTGATATTCATTTGTATGTATAGAGGATATGAATAAGAAGTCTGGCCTTACATTTTTTTCTTACTATGCAAGTCCGACCAACCAACAAAAGTATTGACATTTGAAACTGACTTTTGACAAATTTTAAAAATCTTTTTGTCCAAGCCTTTTGTAAGGGTTTAAATGGTCTTAAGGGGTATGGTGGTGTGAGTATATTCCGTAGTTTTAGGATTGTGATTGTGGATGGATTGTGATGATATAAAGATTGTGATGGTGTAAGGATTGTGATGATGTAGGGTTGGATTGTTGTGATTGTGTAAGGATTGTGATAGTGTAAGGATTGTGATGATGATGCAAGGAGTTGTGATTGTGTAAGGATTGTGATGATGTAATGATTGTGATGTGTGTAAAGGATGGTTGTGATGATGTAAGGGTTGTGATGGATTGTGATGATGGATTGTGATTGTGTAAGGATTGTGATGATGCAAGGATTGTGATTGTGTAAGGATTGTGATGATAATGTGTGATGGTGTAGGATTGTGATGATGCAAGGGTTGGATTGTGATTGTAAGGATTGTGATGATATTGTGTAAGGATTGTGATGATATAATGATTGTGATGGTGTAAGGATTGTGATGATGTAAGGGTTGTGATGGTGTAAGGATTGTGATGATATAATGATTGTGATGGTGTAAGGATTGTGATGATGTAAGGGTTGTGATGGTGTAAGGATTGTGATAGTGTAAGGATTGTGATGATGTAAGGATTGTGATTGTGTAAGGATTGTGATGATATAATGATTGTGATGATGGTGTAGGGTTGTGATTGTGTGATGATGGTGTAAAGGTGATGATGATTTGTGTAAGGATTGTGATGATGTAAGGGTTGTGATTGTGATTGTGTGTGTAAGGATTGTGATGTGTGTAAGGATTGTGATGATGCAAGGATTGTGATTGTGTAATTGTGATTGTGATGGTGTAAGGATTGTGATGTAAGTTGTGTATAGGATGATGATATAAGGATTGTGATGGTGTGATGATTGTGATGATGTAATTTGTTGTGATTGTGAGTTGTGATGATATGTGATGTGATGTGATTGTGATGATGTAAGGATTGTGATGATGTAAGGATTGTGATTGTGATGATGTAAGGGTTGTGATGGTGTAAGGATTGTGATAGTGTAAGGATTGTGATGATGCAAGGATTGTGATTGTGTAAGGATTGTGATGATATAATGATTGTGATGATATAATGATTGTGATGGTGTAAGGATTGTGATGATGTAAGGATTGTGATGGTGTAAGGATTGTGATGGTGTAAGGATTGTGATGATATAATGATTGTGATGGTGTAAGGATTGTGATGATGTAAGGATTGTGATGGTGTAAGGATTGTGATGATGTAAGGATTGTGATGATGTGAAAGGATTGTGATGGTGGGATTGTGATGATATAATGATTGTGATGATGTAAGTTGTAAGGATTGTGATGATATAATGATTGTGATGGTGTAAGGATTGTGATGATGTAAAATGATGTAAGGATTGTGATATTGTGATGGTGTAAGGATTGTGATGGTGTAAGGATTGTGATGGTGTAAGGATTGTGATGATATAATGATTGTGATGGTGTAAGGATTGTGATGACATAAGGGTTGTGATGGTGTAAGGATTGTGATAGTGTAAGGATTGTGGTGATGCAAGGATTGTGATGATGTAATGATTGTGATGGTGTAAGGATTGTGATGGTGTAAGGATTGTGATTGTGTAAGGATTGTGATGATATAATGATTGTGATGGTGTAAGGATTGTGATGACATAAGGGTTGCGATGGTGTAAGGATTGTGATGATAAGGGTTGCGATGGTATAAGGATTGTGATTGTGTGAGGGTTGTGATTGTGTGAGAGTTGTGATTGTGTGAGGATTGCGATGTTATAAGGATTGTGATTGTGTGAGGGTTGTGATTGTGTGAGGATTGTGATGGTGTAAGGGTTGTGATGGTATAAGGATTGTGATGATGTAAGGGTTGCGATGATATAAGGGTTGTGATGATGTGAGGATTGTGATGATAAAAGGGTTGTGATTGTGTGTGATTGTGTAAGGGTTGTGTGAGGATTGTGTAAGGGTTGTGGTGGTGTAAGGGTAAGGGTTCTGTTATCTGCTGCAGGTCTGGAGGAGTGACAAAGAGATATGTGTTTGAAAGGTTATAACAACATATTGCTGCATTAAAAAAACATTCTTGAAGTGAATATATGAATCTGATACGTCTTGACACGATCTTATCCTGATAAAAACAAGAGGGAGATGGCATTTCTTGTAGTAGGCTATCTTTTGCTGAACTCTCACAGCGAGAAAATAAATGTATATTTGTGTAAGTGAAATGTGTAGCACGAGAAGAAAAAGAATGGTAGAATTAACGAGGCCGAAGTCGCACCTGACTAGGGGCTGATGGGATGTAGGGAATGTTGTCAATGGTGGGCACTACGCTGGTGGCCTCCCTATGTCGAAGGCGAGAGAAACCAACACATTTTGGTGAGAGAAACAAGACCAGTCAGCCGATCCTTCCTCCAATTGTAAGCGTGTTAGTGCTCCAACTGGGGGCATTCTTGTTAGCAGGGTGATGTATGGGTGATGGAGGAAAGTCTGATAGATGGGAATACTGCTTCCCTGAAAACTTCTGACCCCATGCAGTACACGCAGGGTCATTTATGAAGATAACAAGTGCTGGCGGATATATTTCAAGTGTTCCTGTCTTTCGTAACATGTTTATAGTATAGCTTGATCTGTTTGTCCAAGTTTGTGACAGATTTGATATGTATGTAAGATTATGTGTAGCACAATATCCTAAAAAAAGATTATGATCCCTCTTACAATGGTCAAATGTAAAATTATTTTCACTCATCCAATGTTCGAGAAAGGTTGTTGATGATGCTGGGATGTAGTTAAACCAATCATAAACAACAGCTAAACTGCTGGTTATTCAAACAGGGCCGTGAAAAACATTATTGAAGAATATACAAGTATAGTGCACACTGTGCGAAATAGCCACTGGCCTGCTAGCCCATGGCTAGAAAAAATCCAGTCGGGCCAGTAAATCCTCACAGTCACGACTGGCTAGTGAATTTTCATGGGGTCATTTGTTTTTGATCGTATTTTACCTTTTTGTAATCGTTTGCTTAGTTTCTACATTCAGATTTTGGGCTATTTCGCACATTGATCGTACATCATATTGACTTATTCCTGTACACATATTGACCATATTTAGTCAGCGATTTCAACAAGGCAAGGAACATATATCAATGTAAACTCGATATCTATTAAAAATCTTCAAAAAAAATTAACAATTGACTTAATTTTGTGAATCTTGTATACTATTTGCAACTTCTATGTCCTTAAAGGGCAGCCATGCTCACTGTCATCTTGCTAGCAATCATTTTATTAGCTCACGGGATTACCATAATCCAATTAGCCACGTGACTCAGATCAAACAATGTGCTATCGCCTAATACGCAAGTTTTGAATTTGTGAAGATACTTTTGTCCACTTTTCAATATTTTCGAAGTTGGGAGTTCTTTAAAGTATCAAAGTAAACATAATTACCACTACAGGAATTGATATTGTAAACAAACTAAGTTTCTCCAAGGACTCGGAAATTCTAACGAAGGGCAGTTTGTTTTCTTTGCTCTAGAACTGTATGATATATGGTGAGATGTGACAAATATGGGATACTAATGAGTTAACCATATTGTCGCAAAATCCTCAAACTCTCATTTACGTCTTCGGACCCATAGTACATCCTGTGTCAAGCTCCATCTGGTAACATTCGTCTACGGTGCAATTATTTTAGCCTCAAGTTAGCATTTCCTTTAAAAGGTATCTGTTTCATGGCAAAGTAACAGATCTGAAAGAAATTGTCTTATCTTTGTGGTTTGGAATTTTTGTTACAGCAGAGAAATCCATTTATTGTCATCTATCCGGCTGAAGCCAGGAGTCGGGCTGACACTGATGATGGGGTTGCCTGTATGTAGAAGGATCCTGTGGCGTAAACTGTCGTAATGACATGCTAGTCATTTGCCATATGCTTCTAGTCGACCACACCTTAATTTTACATTGTGCACCATTATTTTGAGATTATTTATAATCCTGAAATGCCATTTGGAAAAAGGGAAATCTGTCATTTTACATATATCTGGAATAAAATGTATTGATATGCCAGTAATTGTCGGGGCTGTTAATGGCGGAGATCAATTCATCAAGATGTTATTCACTAAGATCGTATTTATAACATTTATTATAATAATGATACATTTTTACCTGATAATGTTGATAATGTGTAATAGATATTCCTTACGATGCTTAACTTGCACAAATAGATTTAATTATCTTAATCAATCCCTTCTAAAGACAGTTTGAAGATTTGTTTTTTAACCTTTGATGATAAATGTCTCTGTCAACAAGGTGTTTTTGACTTTACCTAGTCTTGCTCCAAGGCTGTTGAATGCAGACTTGATCTCGTCACTATATACCTGGAATAATGCTGATGTGACGTAAAGCCTAGTCTGTCGTACAGACCCTGAAGCAAATATATCCAAGAAAGCCCACACAAGTCTAGAAAATGTGGCAAGTCTAGATTTCCTCAGCTACTGAAAATGAAGAAAGTCTCAGGGCTCCTTTTCATTATATTTTATATTTTTTTTACTATGAACTTTTTTCAGTAAAATATGTTCATTTCAGAGACTAGTTGTTAGTCTACGTAAAGCCCAACTCAACTCGACTCCAAGGCCATACTGAATGCAGTCCATAGTAATTCTATCCTTTAAAGAGACAAGTCTAGATAAGCAGACAGTCTAAGAATGTCTGTTAGAGGGACAATGTGTTCTCTTTGCTTATGTTTTTTTAGATATTATCATTTAAACTATTAATTATGGCCTTAGAGACTTGCGCAAGTCAGACTAAACTATACTCCATACGCTATATGACTAAGTTTAATGCTTAGTCTCTGAATGTATATAATTTTGACATAACAAACAAAACCATTTAAATTGAAAAGGAGCCCCAGGGAGAGCAGAGATTCAGAACCTGGAGAAATCTAGACTTGCTTCATTTAGGTCTTTAGCATTGCAGAGAGGGTTGGGCAGTAGGGAAAATAATGTGGTTCTGGGACTGTGAGACTGACTGTATATGACTTAGCTGTAAAGGATTCTGCATCAGACTTGGTCGCCAGCAAGCAGTGCTGGTTGTAAGACATGGCAGAATGAATTGTTTTGATAGGCTATTTATCTTGGGTGATGGAGCGTTCGCACCCCACATCAGCGTGATTTGTTCCTCAAATATCTATCACTGGATGGTCTGGTTCAAACTTGGTTATATACAGGCTGCCATCATACGACTGGACTATTTCAGAGTACAGCATCAAACAACAAACAAAACTAGAACTTTTCAGATCGGTATTGAGGCAAGGGCGGAGGCAAGGTTGAGGACATTATTCTCTCTTCGTCTTCCGAGTCTGGAAGCAATTACAGGGGGGAGGGTCGATGGAGAACTTACTATTGAAACTGTATGAAATTGTTCTGAGCTTTTCATGTATAAAGGCTAATATTTGTGTCAGGAGTTCAATCGTCCCAGCATGCCCGTGGACTTCGCCCATGCGATCCCAGCTTTAGTTGTTGAGTCTAGCCGTTAGAAGGCCCACAATTGTTCTGTGGGTCACCCTCATCAAGTAAAATAATTATTGTTGGTATACTTTGTGTTGAATTAAACGAGAACACATTTTAGTGTTCTCACGTGGAGAATGAGGAAAAGAAGTGATTGGCAAATAGTATGTGACTTTCTGAATTACAAATGAATATTTATATTTCTTTATAAAAATGTGTTTCTGGTTTAGTCTGGTTCATATTGAATAAAATGCTGTGTTTCTGAGGCTGAGAGGTGGTCACACATTTACCATTCACACTTGGTTTAGATATATAGAGTAAGATAAACACAAAACCTATGTTCTCAAAAGATAAGGGCTGGTGATGATAGGTTTAGTTTCACATTGGATATTAGTTGTCAGAAAATATGTCTATGTGGTTTTATATTAGTTGTTAGGAAACATGTCTATGTGGTTTTATATTAGTTGTTAGGAAACATGTCTATGTGGTTTTATATTAGTTGTTAGGAAACATGTCTATGTGGTTTTATATTAGTTGTTAGGAAACATGTCTATGTGGTTTTATAATAGTTGTTAGGAAACATGTCTGTGTGGGACATTGCCGTAGCGTATATGTTCATTATGTTAACCAATCAAAATCAAGACAGTGACATTGTATAGTCAATCAATTGGTGTTGGATTTTTTAATGGAAAAAGCAAACCATGTTGTGTCCATTACCAGCTGAGCTCATTACAATTGAGATGAAAGAATTTGTACTGAAAGGGCCACCTTATCCTGACTTACCCCACTCCCTGTTGGTCTACTTCAGCCCATGCCCCCACACCACTGCCTAGTCAACCTTGATCCACCCCCACCGATCTACCTCACCCCAAGCCGCCACTGGTCCACCTCACCTCACCCCACCCCTCATCCCACCCCTCATCCCCACCGCCACCTCCACTTCACCCCAGCCCCCCGAATTTCTCACGACAGGATCTGGTAGATATGTCTTGACCCCACATGTGACTTGGAACTTGAGACTCACTTAAATAGAAAGTTTATCGTGTTCTAAAGAGGTTTTCTATGTTTCAATAACCTTCCGATAACACTGTCTTTATACAGGTTTAATCATGCTGCTGTATCATGTGGGGGCTGCACTATAAGTGCTGTAATCTCATCACTGTAAACCAAATGCTGTCAAACTCTAATACATGTTAAACACTTCTCAAAGTTCCACTTTAGCGTCCCTCAATGGGTTGGATTAAAAAATTAAATGTCATGTTCCGCAAACACTTTCTTCAATTTTAATGACAACGGATGGGTTTGAATTGCGCCAGCACGGATCTATAATCTGTTGTGTGTCATCTCGGGTCTTCCTTTGTCATTAGTTCCAGCTTTCACTGAGTGACACTCAATCATAAACAAGTAATCGGAGGAAAATTAAGTCGGGAACCAATTTCCTGATTAAAGAAAAAGCATGAAATAAATATTCTGAATAGTTGTTTTACCCAACCACTAGCAATGCTGATCTACAACACAAGCGCATTAATAGATTGAGTGGTGGTTGTTACGGCAAACTGACTCCAATGAAAACATAGACAGCCGTGGCGACCTGCATCAAAGCTATTGGATGTCTTATCGAACATTTGTGTTTGATGGAAGGCATGTATGGAACTTGTGTGTGAAGTAAATGAGAGGTACTCCTTCCTACTAAAGAACACACATTGTGTTCAGGTATGGGGCCGTATAATCCATGCAAGCACGGCAAAGGGATACGGTGTCACTTACATCTTTACCAAGGTTGTTAATCTGGGAAGCGACATCGGCGGAAGAGTCGTAATGTTGGAGATGTGGCATCATCCTAGCAGCTGCTGTTCAAATGCATTTCCGAAAGTTAACAAAATACCCAGGCAGTGGTGAAACAAGACGATGTGGCCACATCCAATATGGCTGCCAGGTAGACTATTGGGAGGAGAAACCCTCACAAATGTCAGATCTCTGGAAACAGAATCAGGTGAACACATTTAGACCTTCGGGAATGGGAGATTGCTTTCAGAACAGATGATGGCTTCCCGTTCTTTGATGTTGAGAAAAAAAGATCCAAGCCTTTGTAATACTACTTTCTCTAGAGAAACACAACTGTTCATCATGTTGTATATGTGGATTCTCAATATGACCAATTCACTGTATTAAAGATGGGAGACACTAGTAACTCTCATTATTCTTGAAGGTGACCATCAGGCTGGGACATTTTTTCTATCCGTCCCACTTTATAAGTAACTAAACATTTTCGTGTGAGGAATGTTCTTTGTTGGTTCTGACTGAGATGATGTAATTGCAAAATTACTATAACGTAATGAGGCCTTTCCCTCAACCAAGAATGAATAACATGATTATGATCGTGCTAGCAAATTTTATATATGACTTTGGATTATTTCATTGCATCAACAACCTACTACATACATCATCTGGTATTCGTGTGTCATCATGTGGACTTTTCATGTGGTCACGTAGGGGTGGGGTAGCCTAGTGGTTAAAGCATTCGCTCATCACACCGAAGACCGGGTTTGATTCCCAACATGGGTACAATGTGTGAAGCCCATTTCTGGTGTTCCCTGCCGTGATATTGCTAGTATATTGCTAAAAGCGGCATAATACCAAACTCACTCACTCACTCACTCATGTGATCATGTACCAACTTCCAGTTTATATGTAAATTCTTCCATAATGACAACCAAAGTCAAACCAGTACCCATCCCAGCAAGAAAAAGACGAACCCCAAAATCCACCCTACTCAATCTTAGCCTTCACTCAATTCATTTCTAATGAAGAAACATCTAGGTTCATAGTTTTAACATACAAGCATGAATGACACGTTATCCTACAAACATGTGACGTTAAGTCAAATAATCTGAGGAAACAAGCTGAGGAGCTTGAGCATGCATCAGGAGACACCTCGGCCAATAATTTAAGACTTAAACACTGATGGAGGTTGTACTGGTTGATACTGGCTGGGGTGGTTGGGATGACTCCAGCCAACTATCTTCTGATTAAGATTAAAGAGGCAAGCTCTCGAGGTGGGCAGTTGGATCGCCTACTTGGTTTGCAACTTGGAGATTAGGTGCTCCTTCTCGAGGCTTTTATCTGATAAACGTATAGGCTTGTGAGGACTGCTTGCATATCAACAACACTACATGGCCAGGCTTCGGAAACTTAGCAGAAAATTGCTATAGATGTCGTTATTATCATCCAGGAGAAATTTTATGATGTTGGTTACCAATTTGACTTTGAAGTATGGTTAAGGGAGCACTTTATTGAGAAGAAGCTCTTCATGGGCCTGCACAGCCAATCGGGAGGAGGTAGGGCAACAGTTATCTCCTCTTTGGTGATCTTCCTGAGACAGCAGACGTATTTACCTTCCTTGGTTGCTTCGCGTCTGCTCTGAGTGTCGGGCCGTTTGTAACTACGTGGTGCGTTTTATGGCAGTGTAACGATGGTGGAGGGGTTTTATGATATTTCAATTACGGTATTGAATTATATTTGCATATGTTTATAAAAACAGACCTGCTTTGATGTGTGTGTTTAGAAGAACCAGCATTTACTGTATGAAGGAGATGTGTTTTGGGCCCCTCTTTTAGTGCTCTTAGCAGGGCCATTAACACCTCTCACCGAGCTCCCAGCAGCCTCTCTGATGTAGAGAAGGAAGTCGTCTGCTGCCTGCAACCTTCATTAACCAGTTCACTTGAAGATTATGGCAATCTCAGAATTAACGTAGATGCCTAGCCTAATAATTAGCCTATTTGGTTGTAGGCTAAAGTAAGCAATAGTGAACAGTTACATGTCAGAGATTGATGGCATTCGCTGACATAGGATATCTTTTGTAATTTGTGGTAATTATTGAAAAAGAATAAGGTGGAAGAATAAGTTTCAGAGGCGTTGTGGTGACATAACAAATTATTCTTTTGGTTACAGAGGCATGAAAGGTGTGGCCATTACGATTTTGGGTGTCGGTATAAGTGCAGAGGTGTCTTGGTAGAGGCTAATTGTTATTGCTTGGGTGTAATGATATGGTGTCATTAGTTCTAGAGCCTCATGGTGTGGTGTCATTATTAATGCTAGTGTGTCATATGGTGTCATTATTAATGCTAGAGTGTCATATGGTGTCATTATTAATGCTAGAGCCTCATGATGTGGTGTCATAAATGCTAGAGCCTCATGGTATGGTGTCATTATTAGTTCTAGAGCCTCATGGTGTGGTGTCATTATTAATGCTAGAGTGTCATATGGTGTCATTATTAATGCTAGAGCCTCATGGTGTGGTGTCATTAATGCTAGAGCCTCATGGTATGGTGTCATTATTAGTTCTAGAGCCTTCTAGAGTGTCAAAATATGGCGTCATTAGTGCTAGAGTGTCATAGTATGGTGTCATTATAAGTGCTAGAGCGTCATAGTATGGTGTCATTATTAGTGCTAGAGTGTCATAGTATGGGGTCATTATTAGTGCTAGAGTGTCATAGTATGGGGTCATTATTAGTTCTAGCGCCTCAGGGTATGGTGTCATTAGTGCTAGAGAGTCATGGTGTGGTGTCATTAGTGTTAAAGAGTCAATATATGGTGTCTTTATTGGTGTTAATATGAGTGTCATGGTATGGTATCATTTGTGAAGGGGTGTTATGGTGTCATATTGACTCATATATTATCAATCTATCATTAGGCTTGTTACATAGTTGACTTGTTTCCTTACAGACCCTAATGATGAGTATGCAATGTATACTACCCAAAAGATGTTAAGGAACTTCTGATTTTTTCATAGAACTATGCTACATCTGAAATTCCATGACGTCTTCCATTAGCTTTGTATGACATAGGAAAGATCAATTTTCCTTTACCAGGTAACTTCTTTCGAATAATATACGTACATGTCAATATTCATTCGATAAATATGAAAAAAGTTACATTTTTTTATTTAAAGCAAACAAAACATTGATAGCCTTTTGAGAGTTTATCTGTTACAAGTTCCGCGAGTAAAGAGAGCGCAATGTTCACCGGCAGATAATGGATTCGTGTTTATCTACCTCAAAGCTCAGTCAACACACAAGGATTAATTCTCAGAGGTTCAACAGCTACAGAAAGAGCACATTGAGAAACATATGTAAACATTGCATGGAAAATATTGACATTTTTCTGTGGCTAAGAGAGGTTGCGTCTTTGTTGGTATTTAGACAAGGGCCTTATTGAGTCAGAGACGGTCTTGTTCCGCACATAAACACGTATAGATACAATCCTCACTCATATCTGTTTGCATCACTGATATGTTCATTCACAAGTGTCAAAATATATATTTCAAACATTTAGAGGTTTTTAGGTATGTTGTTTTTCCTATTTTTTCATCAAGTGTTAATAAAGTAAGTGAAGATAACGGTGTTAACATCTGCACCGAAAATGTCGCATATATTAATAAAGAAGCTGTCTATCCATAAAAATTGTTCCTCTATATCATGCCAGCTTCTACGTGCCACTTAAAGAAATGTTAGCGACTTGTATAGATCTGTATCATATTGTTGTGGTCGCTTTGATCTCTGGTTTGGTATCTTCTACAGACCCTGAAACGAAAATATCTAAATATTGTCTACCATACACGTTACTGAAAAGTGCAGAAAGCGAGAGGGCACTTTGTGGTAAATATTAAAAGAGAACTTGACACTACGAAATCTTTAAATATTTACGTGTTAGAGATTAAAAGTCCACTTGTGGCATAACTTGTGTGGTTATGGTGTTGGTTTGTTAGGTCTACTCCGACTCTTATAAAGTTCTTCGTGTTACTCAAAATGTTGTGTCTGGGTTATCGCAAGAGGTTGCATAAGATCAGACTGCCTGCCGACCATTGAAATGAACCACATAACCAGCCACCCATCCCCCCACCAATCCAACTACTCATCCCCTCACACCATCCACCCATCCTTTCACCCTCTAATCCCCCACCCATCCTTTACCAATCCCCCCACCATCCTTTACCAACCCCCAACCCCTCCCACCCCACCATCCTTTACCAATCCCCCACCCTTTCACCCTCCCACCCATCCTTTACCAATCCCCACCCTTTCACCCTCCCACCCCACCCATCCTTTGCCAATGACCCCACCCTCCCATCCTTCACCTTCCCACCCCACCCATCCTTTACCAATCCTCCACCCTTTCACCCTCCCACCCCACCCATCCTTTACCAATGACCCCATCCTTCCACCCTCCCATCCTTCACCCTTTCACCTCCCATCCTTTACCAATGCCCTCAGCCTACCACCCTCCCACCCTTTCACCCTCCCACCCCCACCCCATCCTTTACCAACCCTTTCACCCCACCCCACCCATTCTTTACCAATCCCCCACCCTGTCACCTCCCCATCCCCACCCATCCTTTACCAATCCCCCACCCTTTCACCTCCCATCTTTACCCCCATCCCCACCTATCCCTTTACCAATCCCTTCACCCTCCCACACACCACCCTTTCATCCCCCCCACCCCACCCATCCTCCCACCTTTCACCTCCCATACACCACCCACCCTTTCACCTCCCATCCCCCACCCACCCTTTCACCCTCCCATCCCCCACCATCCTCCCACCCTTTCACCCTCCCATTCTCCCATCCTTTCACCTTCCCATCCCCCACCATCCTCCCATCCCCCACCCATCCTCCCACCTTCTATTCCCCCCATGGACTGTAAACACATAACACAGAGATGATAAAGACATGAGGGAGAAGACTCCCTTCATATTTCATTGTTGTAACCTTAGTAAGCAAATTACCTTCGTACAAGATAACGCTACAAGAATAAGAGCAGCCATACTTGCAAGTCGGAACGTTTACCTAACAACATTTCCACACGATTTTAGTCTGCCTATAAACATGCTTCCATCAGACATGGAAGTTAAGTGGTTTATGACATGTTTATAAGCAGGCTCTGATTTACATGAGGCAAGATAATGAATTAAAATCACATTTCTGTAGTCGGGTTGCAGCTTTGGAATTGTACATGTCGCCGTAACTTTAGCTGCTGTCATTTGATCGTTACCAAATGTTTCTATCTCGGTGTAACATGAATTTACTTTAAAGGAGAAAGTGGGGTAAGGTTGTTAGGAAAGTTGGGAGGTGCTTGTTTGTTCTTCAGTTGGTGAGTTTGCTTGTGAACTGCACAACGAAAAGTCAGTAAGTAAAAGCACAATTTCATACATTTTCGACAATATTTTGGCCTGTATTATATCATGGGGCATATGCACTTACTTTAGCTTCCTATTGATGCCATTAAAGACTTATTGTCCCTTACGACTTGCCTAAAATTGATAATTGAAACTTCGAGGCGAACAGCTTCCAAACAGAGAAAACTTGCCGTATATGGAATGTAAACAATTGCTCTGTACAACGAAAACTGTCCTACATGGTGTTGTCGGTGTTTGCCGAAATGGTTTCAATCACAAGTTCCGCGTTTGTTTTTGTTTGTTTAGGACTGAGTTCTGTCTCCAAAGGAGTTATAGGATATTCGTAAAGAGCGCTCCAAGGGATGTAACTCTATGGTGTTCGCTTGAAATAATGTTCGGGCGGTAGAGGGTGCGAGAGTCGATCATCCAAACTTTTTAATTTAATATTGTAATCTAAATAAGTAATTGGGGGGGGGGATAAATTATATGGTAGCTTCCCTGAGGGCAGATAGTTAGTATTATTGAGAGAAATGCATTATTTATTTTAGATAAGTGTAACGTGAAATAGTGCCTTTAAGGTTTTTAAGCCACATTTAGAAATATTACAACAGTGGACTTGAAGGAATGTTAGGTGTGGGGAAAAGCTTAATCCACTTGGCTACCCACCCTCCTAAATACGCAGGGGATGAAGGACAGTAATTGTGAAACATCAAGTCAGTTGTCACTTGTTGTACTATCTGATGTTATGTATTAACAATTGCTGATGCAAATTATTATTTTTTAATTTTAAAGCATCGCCTCCTTGAATGTTTATGAAGTAATAAAAAACCTATTCCGCTCCAAATCACAGATTGTGGCAAATGGTGAATGGAGTTTTATCGTTTTGGAGGCTGTTGAGAATTTCTCGGTGAATGGACAATTTGCTCCTCTGACTGAATGAGTGTGTGGATCTGTGAGGCAGGAGGTGATTCATCAATCGGGGCTTCTGAGCAAACTTGTACACATCGGCAGTGGTGTGTTTACTCTGTCCATAGCTGCTTTTGCTGCTGGTGATCCATGGCACCAGATGCAATATCAGGGTCAGTGACCTTGACATTGAAGGCTGCTGACCTTCAAGACCTTCCTGTAACTCTTCATTGTTATAAGTGTACCAATCTAAAACTTCACTTTGACATTTCGTGCTTTGATGACAAATAACATATTATATACCATTCAAACTTTGCTAAGGAAAAAGTCTTTAGTCATATGTATTATCCTTAGCAAACCTTGAGTAGTATGTTGCACAAATTAGCCATTTAGTTTTACTTGACAAAAATCAAAATTCTGATTGTAAAAATGAATTTTGTATATAGCATCACCCTCAACAACAACAAAATGCGTGAAGATATTAGTTTTATGACAAACTAACAGTAGTAACTCGGCAGACAAAGAGGAATATTCAGTTACACCAGCAGGCAGATTTTAATCCCATTAAGCCACTAACCCAGAAGGCCTAGTGAAAGTAGACAACACATGGCTGCAGTGAATATAAGATTATATCACCCACACATACTAACAGTATCTGTGATTGGGGATGCAAGCTGCCACAGTGGTTGTTTTGTCTACCAGCCCAGGTATTCTCATACCGAGCGGGTGACCACCCAGTCGAGCTAAAGGTGCTCATTCAGCTGATTCTGTCTAATTCCCTGCCTCCAGTCATGGTGTGTACACAGTTTTGGGGAGAGAGTCACCTTTATTGTTCTGGAACATTCTTCATTGCCACTTGAACTTTCAGAAGGGGCATCTGCCGCCGATGTGTAATTGCAAGCATGTAGAAATGTGTATGTCTGACAGGTTATATTCCCAGTATGCGAGTTACATATGGGGGATGTTATGTCAAATATTGCCCTTAGCCAAGAATCCTCATCATGTCTCATTTATGATGTTGTTTCTGTTACAGGAGCTTTCAATATGCTTAGAAGATAAAGACAGTGGAGTACCCTTAAGAGGTGAGTACCGTTTATGAAATTATTTTGATGTATTTATTTCACTTGTCTGGCTTATACTACTCAAAAAAAGTCAAGGAATATTTGAATTTTTCATATTACTTTGGTTCATCGGTGCTGGCCTCAA
Organism: Haliotis rubra; assembly: GCF_003918875.1. Lineage (NCBI taxonomy): Eukaryota > Metazoa > Mollusca > Gastropoda > Lepetellida > Haliotidae > Haliotis > Haliotis rubra. The sequence goes on along the minus strand of NW_025766988.1, from coordinate 540,829 downwards.
ACAAGTTAAGGGCGGTGAGGTAGCCTAGTGGTTAAAGCTTTTACTCGTCACGCCGGAGACCTGGGTTCAATTCCCCACATGGGTACTATGTGTGAAGCCCATTTCTGGTGTTAACCGCCGTTATATTGCGGGAATATTTGTAAAAGTGGCGTAAAACTAAATTCACTCACTCACTAAAACAAGTTCAGTCCCAAATGATTCTTTCATATTAAGGCACTGGATTTAGTAATGTGAATGAATCAGGTAGTTCTTCCCTTCTGTTGAGTAGTATATTTTGATTGGGGAATGAATAGTATGGGAAGCTCTTGATACGGAAATCAAGGAAATACATACAGTTTTCAGCTTGAACAGTAGGGAAATAGATACAGAAATTGTTCAGTCATGCATACTGCATGCAAGTATCCCTCCGTGGAAGTCACAGTTGACCGTTGGTGGTCATTGATGCCCCAAGTGTGGAGTTATAGTTTCAGGTTGAAGGGGTCCATCAGAATACCTATTTGTGCCTCCAAGTTACTGTGAAGAGTTGAATCCCTTAGCTATAGCAGGATCTGCTGATCACGTTTTGATCCCAATTTTGAGCTGATAATGATTAGTGGCTTAATCTCAACTGTGCTCACTGAACAGAGAAACAAGAACAACATCCTTTTGGATTTCTCTGAAATGTGGGGGCGGTGAGATAGCCTAGTGGTTAAAGCGTTTGCTCATCATGCCAAAGACCCGGGTTCGATTCGCCACATATGTACAATGTGTGAAGCCCATTTCTTGTGTCCCCCACCATAGTGTTGTTGGATGGAATATTGCTATAAGTGGCATAAAACCAAACTCACTCACTCTCTGAAATGCTGAAGCCATAATAAAACCCAACTCCCTAACTCCATTGGAAGATGCTTTCTGTTTCAAGAACTAGTCTGGAAAGTGCTAACATCAAACATTTTCTTAGGAGCCAACTGGTATGATGATATATTTTGCATTATCCACCAAAATACCATTAGCCCTAAAAAAAAGAAGCTTGTGGTTCTGATTTCCTGACCGACCCTAAATATTCCCGCTGAGCCTAACAATTTTACTCACCACATAATAAATTAAATTTATTTTCTAACACATGAATGATGAGTAATGTAAAAATATTTCGCAAAAAACCCCTACCTACCTACCCTAGTTCTGAAATGTAGGAAATCGGAACCATAACATTTATTTTTTGGGGCCTTATGAATAAGCTTGGTTATGTCAAATATTTAATGAGCTCTTCCAGCAGTCTTCAGGGAACCTTATATGAAAGTGATAATTTCTTTAGATGAAATATAGAATAACAGAGCCTCTCAGATGACCTTTCAGGGTTTAACGTTATGAGATGTAGTTGGATACAAAGATGTTATGTGTTATTCTCCAATCCAATCCATAGGATAATGATCAGATTATGATATGAGGTTGATATAATGTTTATTCCTAAATTGCAATTACATTCAGCTCATATATACAAATGTCACATCTTGGGGAGGTCTAGCACTAATGCTAGTGTTAAACTGATTAATTTCAATGTGGAATAGCTGTGACATTTATGACAGCCTCATAACAGATAGCCAACAAAGTGTCAAACCTGTCATTGTACCACTTCTCATTGTTAATTGCACAACTGGATAACAAATTAGCAAAAAGGATTAATATCTTATAAGGGTTCCCATAATTGCATGGTCCTACACCCCGTCAATGTCACATGAGTCCTTGTCAAACTTGTCAAAATCACTCCTGCTCGTGTTAACACAAGTTACACAATGAAGTATGCCTGGCTTGGACCTAACAGTAATTGGAAGGAGCTATGTTAGATAAGGTGGTGGTAATCAGACTGAACGTGCTGCAACTGGCAGCTGGCTGTTATGTAACTGTGCATGTTGACGGATGATGTAACTGGGTGAAGCTCCCTACAATCCCCACAGTCACGGAGGAGGACGTACACAGTTGCAGCAGGGTGGGTCAAAAACTGACATTTTGTCCCAGAATAACATTATTTTAATTAAATATATAAATATACAGCAGAAATCCTTTAAGAGGCCTGAACAATGCTTCATTTCTGAGCTGTGGTAATCTAGACTTGCCAAAAGATTCTAGATTTGAGGATTCCTATTTAATTTGTTCTCTAGGGTTTTTCGGAGACGAGCAAGTTGGGAGGAGATGGTTGACAGCAGTGTGTTGGGGAAGATGTTTGGGGTAGTTCTGTGAATGGCGTGTGAGGTGTGAACAGGACTGGTGTGCAAGTGTATGGGGGGTTAGATGGAGATTCTGGGAGTGGCATGAGGTTTGTGTTTTGGGTAGGAGTGAAGGACACAAAGGAGCAAGGTTCTAGGCATGGCATTAGGGGCATGTATGTAAAGGGCATGAATGTGTGTATATGAGTATATTTTGGGGGTAGGTGTGGCGAAAGGATGTTCTTGGATTGGCATGAGAGGTGTATGTGTGTCTTTCTTAAGGACATGTCAGATGTGTATCTGGGGTGAATGTGAAGTACACCGAGGAAGGTTCTGGCAATGACATTAGAGTGAGTGAGTGGGTATGGTTTAAGCCGCTTTTAGCAATATTCCAGCAATATCACAGCAGGGGCCACCAGAAATGGGCTTCACTTATTGTACCCATGTGGGGAATCGAACCCAGGTCATCGGCGAGACGAGGGAAAGCTTTAACTACCACGCTACCCCCCACCCCCACCCTGAATGCTATTAGAAGGGTAAATCAAGGGGTATTCACTGAGTGGTAGGGGGTCCCATAAGGTCTATATTGTCACGTAAGACAATGTTGGTGGCATGTTTTTAGATTGTTCTGAATAGAACTTTTGATAGAATTGATCCTCATTCCTGTTGTAGACTTTACTACCATACTACCAATACAAACTGAATGATGATTGGCTGGTGCAGGTGTAATAGCCTTTACTACCAACACAAGCTGGCTGATGATTGGCTGGTTCAGCTGTAATAGGCTTTACTACCAACACAAGCTGGTTGTTGATTGGCTGGTTCAGCTGTAATACACAAGCTGGCTGATGATTGGCTGGTTCAGCTGTAATAGGCTTTCCTACCAACACAAGCTGGCTGTTGATTGGCTGGTTCAGCTGTAATGGAGTTAACAATACAAACTGCCTGCCAATACAGCTGTGATAGCCTTTATCAACAATAACCACTGCCATCTGATACAGCTGCATGAGCTGATACTGCCAGCACAAGCTGCCTTCTGATTGATGGTTACAGATGCATAAGCATATTTTCTACAAGAGTAGGTCTGTGTTGTTCATGAAGTTTCATTTTGGATGGACTAACTGACAAGTTCAAATATCAATATACTTTCAAATGCTTTCATTTAAAAGATTAGAAATTAAATCATCCCCCAAATGTAGTTCTTTGAACTTTCATTGAATCTGTCGCTTGAAAGCTTTTGATGGACAATACGAAATTTTAACTTGTTCCAATTTAGATTTTTCATTAAGTTGCCATGAAACCACTAAAAAATTGCAAACAATTCAAGTGATCAAAAACACCATCAGTTTATACACCATCCAAAAAGCAATTGGATTCAGTCAATGTATAAAAAGGAAATTGTTTGAATTTATTTTTTGGGCTTCCCCACAAATTTTGCCCCACATCTGTCAACAAAAATTGCTTTTATCATTGCCAGCTTTTTGTCAGTATCCATCAAAAACGACTTTGATGCCATTTTAGTAACTGCAGCTTCAACTGTCAATACTTTCCACTCCATGAAACACAACAGTTAGTTTAACAGGCCCTGTTTGGGTGATAAATAAAGCTGTCATAGTTATTATTGTTTTCCATTTGAAACTGGAGGATAATTTTTCTGTAGCAAAAGCTTTCGTGAGAGTAATGAGCACCCTTGATGGAAGAACGGGGAGCACTTAAGCTCCCCTAGTACGTAAGGGATATCCCTTGTCCACAGGCTGAAATAACGCTTTATGATGTTGCATGCTTTTGATTGATATACTGTAAGTGTCATTTGAAACATCCTGTGTTTTAGCCAGTATGGTGATTTCATCATGCAGAGGAACTGAGCTAATTGTCAGTCAGGAATAGACCTCCTCCACTATTGATGTGTGAATTGATATGTTTTAAGTGGGGCAAGGGTGCTTTATTAGGAGAAGAGTTTACCAGCATCGGCGCTGTTTGGATCTCAAACCTGCCGCATTTTCTTTGATAACACAGGGATTCATTTGGTTGTTTCTTCAAGGTATTGGGTAATAGCACAGTGGTTCATGTGCTGGTTTGTCCCCAAATGTTTCCTGGGTTGATTCCCAACATGATGAAACATCCTGTGTATATTGTAATAACAGGTGTTGGGCAATGGCACAGTGGTCAGTGTGCTTGTTGTCTCAAATGTCTTCTCGGTTGAATCCCAACATGATAAATCCCTCCTGTTCGTTTGTAATAGAAAGGTGTATAATATGGGTTGGCACAATTTTCCATGTGCTTGCCTATCAATGCAAGTCCTGAGTTTGCTTCTATGTGATGAAATGAAAATAAGATTCTTGACTTCTATTTTTAGATATATAGTGATCAGTGTTAGTTCTAAACCTGGTGGGGCGGTGGGGTAGCCTAATGGTTAAAGCATTGGCTCGTCACGCTAAACACCCGGGTTCGAATCCCCACATGTGTACAATGTGTGAAGCCAATTTCTGGTGTCCCCCGCCGTGATGTTGCTGGAATATTGCTAAAAGCGGCGTAAAACCAAAACTCAGTCAGTCAGTCTAAACCTGGTCACTGGGTTGTCTGGTCCAGACTCAATTATTTACAGGCCACCGCCAAATATAAAAGCGGCGAAAACCAAAACTCAGTCAGTCAGTCTAAACCTGGTCACTGGGTTGTCTGGTCCAGACTCAATTATTTACAGGCCACCGCCAAATATCTGGAATATTGCTGAGTGCGGCGTTAAACAACCAACCATCCATCCGACTCATCTAAACACTGACAGATAAATAGGGTGAGAATATATAGATTCCCAGCAACCCATGTTTGTTATAAGAGGTGACAAAAGGGCTCAGGTGGTCAGGATTGGCAGTAGCTGATTGTTGTCATATTCCAATTGTTTGGAGGGGCGGTGGGGTAGCCTAGTGGTTAAAGCGTTGGCTCGTCACGCTGAAGACCCGGGTTCGAATCCCCACATGGGTAAAATGTGTGAAGCCCATTTCTGGTGTCCCCCGCCGTGATGTTGCTGCAATATTGCTAAAAGCAGCGTAAAACCAAAACTCAGTCAGTCAGCCAATTGTTTGGAACAGTGGTAATGATGTAATCACTAGATTGTCTGGTTTGGAATACTTTATTTACAGATCACTATCATACAGCTTGTATATTGCTGAGAGGAGAAGGAAACAACAAACGAGCCAAAACGTTACATATGGGAACAGAATTATGGGCAAAATATTTAAAAATTGCGTTACTTTTGAAAAATAAATATTGAATCTAGTCTTCTAAGCATAGACCATAATTTCAGTTAAATGTGCGAAATTTGAAGGTTCAGTTATGGCCGGTCTATCGTGTACCCATCAATGTACATAGATGAATCTTTGATACACATTACAGCCGTTGTATTAATGGGATTCTGCACACTATTAATTTCTTCAATCAGTCTCTGTTTTCAGTTGTTATCAAAGCATTTTTTAATCTGACTGTATGAAATGTAACTAATATTGTTGAGAAACTCTGTCGTTCAAAGGGAATGCGTGTTGTTATGACATCCTTCTATCTGAAACAAAGCTCACGTTGACTGTGTATTATAAGAGTTGATTGTCACGGTAACACGATGCTCACTGACACTTGTGATAAAAGCCGAGCTCCATTAGACAAATCCACCACCTTTGAAATATGTAACATGATACTTGGTCCGAGATGGTGATTTAGATTGTGTTTGTAATGTTTGGTCCAATCAGTCGCCATTACCGATACCGATTATCACTACCGATGGAACGTGGCTTGATCAAATAAATGCTAAGAGACTTTTGTTGTCAAATTTATAAATGGACAGAATGAAATATGGTTTATCTTCCTTTGACAGTATTGATATTCAGGGGCTTTGTTGGCAACATATTTGAAGGAATTTCTCAGTTTTCTTTATATGTGTTGTAGTGAGGTTTAGCAAAGTTATTGATATCCTTTTGTCATTTGTCCTTGACATTCACAGATAACGTTTGTTTACCTGTATGGAATGGGCTGAGCAGAGTCATCTGGAATAAATAATTATTTGATCGACACTCTAGAAGTTGGTGAGTCAAAAATGAAGCATACAACTTCATGGATGACAAATTCTTGTTTATTGCATATTCGATGTAGATTCTTGACTGTTATCAAGCCAAAAGGCACTTTTAGCTTCTTACACAGGGCTCGAAAATTCCACTCGTCCGCTCGTATTGATGAGTAAAATTTGTTTTGGGCAAGTGGAAAACATAATTTGCTCATCCTAGAGGACGAGTGCGTTTTCTGACCCAAAAGTAAAAATTTTCTTTTTCCTTGATATTCAGCTATCTTAAATGGTGAACGAATTCAATTTTGTCAAAGATGTTGTACAGAAGATAAAGTAAGTAATGTTTATTGTATTTTTTTTCCACGCAAACATTTTGAAATAAAATAATTTCAATCCATATGCATTGTGATGCATGATCTATTGGGCAAGTACAATTTTAGAAGGATGAGTGGAAAATTCATATCACTCGCCTGACAAGACAGATTTTTGAATTTTTCGAGCCCTGCTTACACCATTATCAAGCTAAAAGTCACGTTTAGCTTGATGATGGTGTAAGAATCTACATCGAAACACCACTGTATGCAGTAAACAAGAAGTTGTCATCCATAAAGTTGTAGGCTCTATTTTTGAAATAAACAAATTGTTAATAAATCATTTGATCATTCACAATAATAAAGTTTTCAGATTTTCATCCAAATTTATCAAAAATAAAGTGAGGGTGAGGAAGGAGGTATTAGATGGTCACTGAAAATTTAAATATTTTTAAAAATATTTTCGCCTAATTGGTGATATTCCTCTGAATATTTATGTACAACAAAATTATCAAGGAGGCAGAATTTCCACCCCACTCTTGTCTGCATTAACAAGATTTCACTGTTTATCAGCTTTTCGCAGGAGGATCACTAATACGTTTCGGCTTAGGTCAGTAACATGACATTTCTCGCCCAGACTCTGTCATCATGACTGCCGATCTAGAGGCATCATGGCTGCTACTCATCAGGTTCATGATATTAAGTAAACATTTGAAAACATGGACCATTATTTGCAAGGGTGCATGTGAGTCGTTCAAGGTCTCAAACTACATTCTGAGGTATCAAATCTAGCGTAAATGTGTTTCAATCCAAGTTCCTTCCTTACTGAATAATGTTGAAGATAAGTTACGTGTTGAAAAAAAACACGGAATGATATATCATTAAGCAGATAAGGGTTGCACTTCTGGCCTGTGTGCAATGCCATAAATTAGTCTCGGGATGGGAGCGTCGGTATCGGTTTTCAGCTTCCCTACACAGGATGCTTTCCATGGGTTACAAAGTGATTTGCAAATGTTACCTAACTCATGTATCAGTGCTCCCATACATCACCATGCATTTTGAGACCTCCGTTGCTCAGATAAGCATGGGTTTAATGCATTTATAATCATCACTGAATGTTTGTTTACTTGTAGCTGTCAAAATGTGTATATTTGGAGGAACGGCAGGGGCGATATCAAGTCGGCAGAGCCATCTGCCGCAACACCTCTTTGGAAGTTTTTCATTGTTAGATATACCAATAAATACCTACGTCAGTTATCTGTCACTTGTGTTTACACATCCATGGTTGGGGCTAGTCAGCGGAAGAGTTGAGCCCTGATTGAAGATACAGCATGTACGTGCCAGGGTTAGTTATGGCTTCCACTCCTTTATCGGTTCCTCTTCCAAGCTTCTTGGAGAAAATTCTTGCGCATTAAGTTTTGTTTGGATTCTGTTTTGGGTAGAACCAGTGCATTGCTGATTTAACACAGTGGTGTAGTGATTAAAAAAAGGTGATATTGGCATTATCTTGAATGGTAGTAAAGTGGAGACTTTGATTACAGAGGAAATGTCAAACAATTATGTTTTCAGTATTTACACAAGCTTTTTATTCCATTTTTGTACAGTTTTGTTATTACCAAAGTGTCAAATTAAGGGGAAAAAATGAAATATTTGAAAGAAAGATTACTTACATGTCAGATTTCGTTTGCTTCTTGAAGGTCTAAACATTTTGCATTCTTGTTACATTAAGATTAATTACTTGTGTTGAACCTTCTCATGGCTGCTCAATATGGGGCGCAGATGGAGGTATGTCCGACCACATGTTCCGGCCATGTTGCTACAGCTCCTTACACCCTTGAGGAGGTGCTAACAGAATCATCAGTGTGTGGAGCTGTGCTTCCCACCTGCCACAGATTCAGATGTGTTAAACATAAGTGAAATTACATAGCAGCTCTCTGCTGTATATGTGACTAACTTTGTGAATTTTGATGAATAATCATTGTATATAACAGAATAGGGAACAGATAATCCATTGTTTTAAGACACCACATTTTTTTTCAAAATCACGTCTCTTAGCTGTACCAGGATCTTGTGAGTCCTCAGGATTTGAATAGTTATGACTCTTGATCTGTCAGCATTAAACCCATGCATGTTCAACAGATCTGACAGGTAAAAGAACATGGACCCGGGTACCATACTCTTGTATCAAAGTCTGGGTTGATTACTGAATTTCAGTGGTAACTAGTCATGCAATCAAACTTTGATCTCTTTTGTTTGGGGCATGATTAAATGCATATCATTTCTTTTCAACGTTCGGCTCGTCACGCTGACGACCCGGGTTCGAATCCCCACATGGGCACAATGTGTGAAGCCCATTTATGGTGTCCCCCACCGTGATATTGCTGGAATATTGCTAAAAGCGGCGTAAAACCCAACTCACTCACTCACTCACTCTTTTCAACGTGGGCAACATACGGGTAAGAAACTTGCTATGTTTGGTTATCTCCCCTGGTCAGGTATTCAAGTCCTTGACTTTGGTCTCAAATCCCATGCTTGACTACCCATAAGACCCCTAGCTTGTTCAATGATGATAAAGGTCAAAAGCCTACCTCAGAGAAGGATGACCTCCCATCTGAAAATGACAGTCTATTGTTGAATGAGAAACCTGTTCGAAGCCATGTTCAGTTCAGGATCTTATTTCTTGAGATCATAGATATTTCATGCTCAAGTTGAGCACTAAAACATTCTCAGAATATGAAGACCATAGTTTACTGAATTTAGTTTGAAACCAAAATTGAGTGTGGAATCGTATTCAGGAAACCTTGAGGCAAGATGTCTGTGTCTCTAAGGGTAGTTCAGGAATTGAGTGAGTATTGTTTGTGTGATATTTGTTAGGTAAATAGTACATCCCAAAAAATGATGACATAGGCAAGTGACGTCATCAAGGTGTGTGATGATGTAATGAGATCATGGCGGATTAAACACATATGGCGGACTTATGTTGTCTTGTTGGAATCAAGGACCATCCACCCCTAACATCGAAAATACATGACAGTTTGCAGGATAGTAATAGTCAGTATCCTTTACGTACTGATGGTATAACAGTTGTGAAGGCGCACGGAAAGTGTTATTCCACCCCAGTGCACAGTAGTAGGTAAGCTTCTATTTGAGAGATAATAAAGCTAAACTTAGCCGCTTTATGATGTCGCTTAACGGCTGTAGTTGATGTGTGAAGCCAACAAAGCTGAAAAAAAATCATTGTAGAGGAAATAAATCCCGATAAAAAGTTGATGATGGCAGGGGTTATTTGTATCTGGCACCAGGAGAAAAGAAACAAAGGGAGATAACTCTGATAAGGGTAGACAACTATGACCGTAAGAAACTTGGTAAATGGGAGATCAGTTTAGGAAGACATTCTGGAAACAGCTGCATGATTGTGATAAACTCCAATGTCTGCTACCTCAGCTGGTCTGATGGAGGTGCCTCCAGGCCAAACACATTCCGGAACCACAAAAATAGACTGGTCTTACGTCTGTAGATCGGGAATGTGATATGAATAAGTTATGATATTGAGGCTAATTTGGCAAGATTGGAAATTAGCAGGTTGAATATCTTTTCTGAAGTGGCAGAATCTAGAAAGGGAGTAATGACAGCATTTTGAAGGTTATTTACTTCAAAGTTTATGCCATTTGTGAAACTTTCAACAAATTCACTTTTCATTCACTTTGTTATAGGAGGTATTAGTGTAACATCCAGCCTCTGAAATAGCGAAACATTTCAGGAACATCAGATGTGAAATAATCTGAAGAAGAACTCTTTTTAGGGGTAGACAACTTCTTTATTGCAAAAGATGTGTAGCATGCTGAGGTACAGATAAGCTGCACATCTGTGTAAATTACGCAAATACTTATGTGAAAACTCAATTGTTATTAAGTCTATTGCGTACAAGTACGCTTGAATTTTTGTAAATACGCAATAAATTTGATCTTACCTGCATACACACAAAAATGTCGAATCATAGCTTGCGTACCGGCGCATAGATAAAATAACTGAGGTATATTCAGAGGTTCTATTTCAACACATGAACTTGGCAACTTGCAGTCTTTCTTATCATTTCTCATATTACAGATCCAATGTAAATAACATTTAAACTTTATTATATTTTTACAATTTATGGAAAATGGCAAAATACCCAATTGAGTTTGAGTGAGGTGGGTACAATTTATGTGGTTACTCAAAGGAAAATTAGGATACCCAATTGAGATGAACACAAGCGAATACAGAACTCTATGACCCAAAAAGTTATCTGTAGCTCTGGCAAGTTGTGAATCCCCTTCATCATACCAGCTTCTACATGCCACTTAAGGAAATGAAATAACTTTATTGATTATCATATTGAAATAGGGGCGGCGGGGAGCCTAGTGGTTAAAGTGTCCACTCGTCACACGGAAGACCCGGGTTCGATTCCCCACATGGGTACAATGTGTGAAGCCCAGTTCTGGTGTCCCGCCCCGTGATATTGCTGGAATATTGCTAAAGGGACCTAAAACCAAACTCACTCATATTGAAATATGTTAAAAAGGAGCCAAGAGACTTTCTTTTTTTTTATCCTGCAGTAATGACAATATAAACAAAACGGCAATAATCTCGATTTTCCACTATTATTTACATTCTTGTTATGTATTGGATATGTTTGCTTCAGGGTCCGTAAGACAGATAAAATGTGTAAATACTTGCGAAAATAGTTTTCCTTGCTTGTGTGAGTTAAGTAACTCATTCAATACTTTATGACGCTGTTTTAAAGATAAAAAATGTCTGAATAACAATGGCAACTGCTTTGTGACAATGCCTCACTTTCACACAAGTTTCCAAATTCATGTTTTAATCGGACATAGCTCACCTGTAATAGTTTTTAACTGGTAGGGTTAAATTTTTGAAAATGAAAGAAAAATGTTAATGTTTGCATTAAATCCTAGATGGCATTCATCTCGAATTATTATTCACGTCTAATGCCCATTGTTGAAGTGTTAACCTTTTACAATATATGCTATTCACCTGTGTCATAATATATATTTTTTGCATCTGAGAACCCTTTCATCCTGTCTGGAACATCGTGATTAGACGTGAGTGCTCTTCTTTGAATGTAGACAGTGGTTGGAACAGGATGGACAGGTCCGTACAATGCAGCTATAGGCTGATAATTCATGCTTGAAAGGAAAACAGTTACGAGGAATATTAACAGAGCATTAACTGCAGCATTAAGGTATTCAGTGTCGTGTCTAGCTTGACTTGTGTTTGTGGGCCAACAATCATACCTCCGGGGAAGAAGAGTCATAATTGAGGTGGGAGGATCGTCTCCCCTTGACGAGAGATAATGACAGATAATGGCTAAGATACATATGGTTACAGATAAGTTTCGTCCTCTTTGTGACTGAAGTCGGAACCAGTTACCATCTCGCCTGCTTCTAATTATACTAGAATATGGATATTATGTGGAGCATTCTTTTGTGATTGTAGGCTGAGAATCAATTAGTGAAGTAATAACTGGCGGGGAGAAGCAACACTGGAGGTAGTGCTCAGTGGGTCACAGCTCAACATGGAATATATTGTTGGCAGTTGCACCAGCTGTCACAGGCACCTTGATGTTCACAAGCCACATCACAGCACACACCATGCACACATGCACACCTTGAGGTGCACCAGCCACATCACAGCACACACCATGCACACATGCACACCTTGAGGTGCACCAGACACATCAGACTACACACCATGCACACCTTTAGGTGCACCAGCCACATCAGACTACACATCATGCACACCTTGAGGTGCACCAGACACATCAGACTACACACCATGCACACATGCACACCTTGAGGTGCATCAGCCACATCAGACTACACATCATGCACACCTTGAGGTGCACCAGCCACATCAGACTACACATGCACACCTTGAGGTGCACCAGCCACATCAGACTACATACACACCATGCACACCTTCAGGTGCACCAGCTACATCAGACTACAAACCATGCACACATGGACACCTTCAGGTGTACCAGCTACATCATACTACACATCATGCACACACCAAGGTGCACCAGCCACATCACAGCACACATTCTGGGTTAACTCAAATATTTAACAATCTTTTCTTCAATTTCATGTTATTTTATTTTAAGTGATATTTTCATAGGCTAAGAAAACGGAAGTCTAGTGGTCAAATCACAATCCAGTCGTGATGAAGACTTGGGTTTGATTCCCAATTCATGGAATTCTATGCCATGATATTTCTAAGATACATTTAAAAAAGAGGGATAATGTCTCACTTGTGCTCCCATTCCTGCTTCTCCTGCAGTGAAAGAAAGGTCTCGTTATAGCCAGGTGCTATCTGTATATTGAACTTAAACCCTGCTGGTGTTTGGTCTCGGTCTGTAGAAATATTGTGTGAAAAAAGAAGCCATAGGAAGTAGTTCACTGTTAATATGATATTTGTTCCTTGCTCAGGAACCCTCTATTTTCAAACAATATATTCCTGTGTTTTTTCACCAGCTAATATTTTCTGCGTGGAACATGCGAGTCACATATGGACAACAAATGGATGTACTTGAGTTTGTCCTTTCAGAAAATGCCTTGTTTATGTTTATTTCTGATTTGCTGTAAACCTAATCCCCTGTATAAACAGACAATTGACTTAATATATTTGTTGTTATCACATGAAAAATGTTGCAGTAGTAGAAGGTTTACGTAAACCATGTCGGCTGTACAGTCTCAGATGTATGGCTGGAGGCAGGAGGAATGCAGATGGCATTTCTTGCGCTTATATAGGCTGGGATATGAGACTGTACAAAGAATTCTTCAAAATAAGATGTAAATAATGTCTAGCGCTATTTTTAACAGGCAAACAACTTCTTATATCATTTTAAACATTGTTATGAAAAGTAATAATCATCTGAATTCATTCAGAACATACCATTGATGAAGGAAGAAAAGTCTTGTCTTATAGGGATTTTGTAAAGGTTTTTATACTTCATACTGAAAACATGGACAGCTAATCTAGGTTATGAGACAGAACTGTGGGGTTAAAGCATTTGCTCGTCACCCTGAAATCCTGGTTCAATTCCCTGGACGGATGAAGCCTGTTTCGGCTGTCTCCAGGGGCGTTTGGGTAGCCTAGGGGTTAAAGCATTCGCTCGTCACATAGAAGGCCCTGGTTCAATTCCCTGGACGTATGAAGCCTGTTTCGGGTGTCTCCAGGGGCGTTGGGGTAGCCTAGGGGTTAAAGCATTCGCTCGTCACATAGAAGGCCCGGGTTCGATTCCCCACATGGGTACAGTGTGTGAAGTCCATTTGTGGTGTCCCCTGCCATGGTGTTGTTGGAATATTACTAAAAGCAGGGTAAAACCATACTTACTCACTCACTCTGGTGTCTCCAGAACACTGGAGTATTGCTGAAAGTGGTGTAAAACTATACTCACTCACTTCCTTATAGGAATAGGGTGGTATGGTAGCCTTGTGGTTAAAGCGTTCGCTTGTCACGCTGAAGACCCGGGATCGATTCCCCACATGGGTACGATGTGTGAAGCCCCATTTCTGGTGAACCCCACCATGATATTGCTGGAATATTGCTAAAAGCGGCATAAAACTAAACTCACTCACTTCCTTGAAGGACTGTTCTCTGTGAACTAGTTTTGTGGATACCAGATCCCAGGTTTTAGTCATGCCTGACATTTGCATCAATTGAAATTTTGTTAATTCATTTGAAGCTCAGAATTCATAACAGATTGTTTTGGAGGGTTACAGGAAAAAATAGCCAGTTATTACTGTTTCCAAGGGAACTATTGTTGTTGTTGTTTACAGGCAAGATTAATTGCCACCTACAATATGTATTCCTCACAAACTAGTCTATGACCTCTGGTTGGTGTCATCGGTAGTGTTTTGCCTCAGGCGATGAGGGCATTGAACATATCAGCTCCCGATAAGATAGATGCATTTATTCACTATAATTAGAGAAAAGTGTACGTCTGCTCCTGAGGATCACATTACAAGCAATAAAGGTACTAATGTTCATAGAAACACGTTTACATCCAACTGGCTTTGAAGTCTCTAACTTTGACGGCCTGCACACACAGTGCTTTCATTCAAGATCTGCAAAGGGACTGCTCCAAGCTTTATCCTTTGAACTAAGAGTCGACAGTGCCACCCGAAGAATGAGAGTTTCCATCCTCCTAATGAAAAGAGTGTAATGAGGGCAGCGACTCTGTCTCGAGTTAGAACAAATATACACAGGAGAGGTGAGCCATGGCCAATGTATAGATAATGACCCAGGACCAGACAGGCAGCTAACTGCATTGTAACCAGTTGTGCCCAAGCAGTATTTAGTCTAATGGGACTAAGTGGCAGCCATTTTGATATACTAGATTCTTGAAAAGAAACTTGAGAAGTTTATCAGTTAAATCAGTTATGATAAGTGTTCTGAAGAGGACTATGTTTGTAGTTTGAATTTTCTTGTTGCATTTGTTTATTTTGCTGCAATTAGTTAAGGGATGTAGATATCAGGTTGAAAAGAGAGAGTGTTTGTATGTAAATCCCAATTATGTGAGCATTTGATACATGG
This sequence comes from Haliotis rubra, assembly GCF_003918875.1. NCBI lineage: Eukaryota > Metazoa > Mollusca > Gastropoda > Lepetellida > Haliotidae > Haliotis > Haliotis rubra. Next base: position 525,689 of record NW_025766988.1, on the reverse strand, counting down.
CCGTCTGAAACTTAAAAACAACTCAAGGATAAGAATTTTCAGTTTTTGTACGGAGGATTGTAGTATAGTCTCAAAGCTGGGAACTGAGAGGTGTCACGCCATTGTTGCTTGGGCATCATGTGAGTGTTGACACCGTTCTAGACTATAATTATCCCCTCGTTTATTGAAGTAGTCCTCGTGTTCTGGGGTTCTGGGACAGAAAGAACTTGTGCAGCGTTCAGTGCAGCTGGACACCAGTCACTGTAATTTAGTTTGTGTGGTCATATTGTCAGCCACCATCTAAATTGCCATAATTTGGTGTCGTTGGAGCAGTAATTACGGGTCTCCAGCAGGATTGCTGCTATTTCTAGTGACGGTATTCACCTCATGGTAGACTCATCTTGGTTCATGACAGGACTTTAGTTATAGACACTTGCAAAATATTTGGCCAGGTTTTCTTTTTATAATACTAGGCTGTTTAATGTGCACATTCTTTAACTTTGTGCGGGCTTTGAATGTGAAGTGAATTCTGCCTCTGTGTATGTCCTGATGTGTGATATACTGGAAGCAGTTAGTTCTTGGTCTCTGTGTGGTCTCTTGGTGACGTGATTTATGTCCACATGTTTAATCTATGATCATGCTGGTTTACGTGCAATGCATGCTCTTTGTCAGGACAGACTCTGCATTATCAGTCCTTCTTTCTGAGGTTGCAGTGTTTATAATTAAGCATGAAAGTCAAGGTGTTCTTCGCAAGTGCACAAAGTTAATAGCCGAGATTCAGAAGATTGAAGATTAAAATGCTGTACAGCAGTCTATAATGACTCCCTTATTTTGAGGGGCTATGGGGTAGCCTAGCGGTTAAAGCGTTCACTCATCATGCCAAAGACCCGTGTTCGATTCCCGACAAAGAATCAAACAGCCTTTCAATAAGGGGCCTAATTGTTAAAGCGTTCACTTGGCACAAGACTCAACGTGGGGACAAAGTGTCAAGACCATTTCTGGTATCCCCCGCCTTGATATTGCTGGAAAGTTGCTAAAAATGACAAAACTAAAACTCACTCACTCACTTTTAGTAATAGTGCTGGCCTTGCTCCAAGTCTGTACTGAATAACAAGTCCATGGGTGTATGGTAATTCTATCATTAGAATAGGCAAGTCTAGATATCTGACAATGCAGGATGCCAGTCTTTTGTGAAGACAACTTTCAGGTTATGCTATCACAGGGTATACACCATATATCTTGCTGTGTAAACTCGCTCTCAGTGCAAGGTTGTGGTATTTTGGTAGCAGCTCCAAGATGACAAAATGGTATCACTCTGAAATTTTTATATACTGAATCACTTTAAAAATAACATGCTCAGTTTGACTTAAACTATAACACATTTACTTAGAGACATGTGGAAGTTTTAACACGTTTTAATTTTGATGTTTGACATAAAATACACTGTGGTGACCCCTGATATACTGCCCTAAGACATGCTGGCCCCTTCCAGGCTGTAAGACTTATGTCCAACCAGACTCCCCCAACTTGCAGCTCCCCCTCCTGTACCCTAAAGCTGGCCTCAACGTTGCTCCAATAACCACTTCCTGATCAACTCCTTAAGGTCCCTATTGAAGGAGAACACAAAAAACAAACCCAATTAGAATCTTTCTGCCAGTTGTGACCATGTTAAGATGCCTTCTGTTCTTGAAGGCCTAGAGGGCAATGGAGACCAAAGTCGGAATCTCTTTGACACCTTCGGGGACAGGACTTGTTCTTTGTTTGTTCTTCTTTGATACATTATGAAGGTCAAGTCGAAGGTAAATGGTCATCTGTGGGGGTATAAGTGCACACGATACTGTCGTGCCATCAACCAGCTTCTAAGGTATGTAACCCTCATGAGATGAGCTCTCGTTGCACTTCCAATTTGAAGTTTCTTTTTGTTCCAACGTTGAGTGAATAAGGAGCACGGGTTTCTTTCAAAACCAAGAGGACTTGTGCTCCCCCAGATAGGAGTACTCGCTGTCAAGTTGCCATTGTGTTGGCATTGATGAAAATGGTTCGGTATTTCGTTTTGAGGAAAAAGAAAAGAGCCCTTTATGTGACAAATTCCAAATGTCTGCAGGGTGAAAGGTTTCATATTGCATCACTGACCTCATGAACACACATTTGAATCATGAATATAAAAAATCATGTTGCAGAGTAAATATACAGCCGAGCACCGTTGTCTCGATATTCATGGGTCTAAGAAAAAATATCGAGTTATCCGAACTTCGAGACATCCGACCAGGGCATATCATCACATATCACTATGAAAGAAAACAAAATGATTATCAGTATGTTTTGATTCAAAATATCGAGACATCCGTATCGAGTTAAAAGCTTGAATAATGATAATTTATGAAGGATTTTGCCGGGAACGAGATGTTATATCGAGACAACCGAGATATCGAGTTATCAGAGTTCGACACAACGATGCTCAACTGTATGTGAATGTGTTTAAGTGGTCTTGGTATCGACTTTCAAACTTGAATAAACAAGGGTTGAGTATCAAGTGAGTGAGTATCATTTTACGTCTCTTGTAGCACTATCCCAGCCACATTATTGCAGAGGGACAATAGATATGGACTTCACATATAGTACACAAGTAGGGAATCAAACCCAGGTCTTAGGCATGAAGAACTAATGCTTTAACTACTTGGCTACCCAACTGCCCCTTTTTTAGATGTCAGTTGTACTATTGACCATAAGAAACACTCAGTGAGTGATACAGAAAGTACCTGGGGGTACATACAATTTTAAACTTCCTTTAGGCCAGACCAATTATATTTCTTGTTTTAAGGATCCACCTCTCATATTTTTGTCAAGAATAAGGAAAAAAAATCAATTTTCCACACTCAAAAAATAAAATCCTCATGTTTTTATTGGCCAAAAATGTAAACTTACAAGAAAAATAATTTTTAGATTGTTTTTTGCCCCATATACACTTCATAAATTGCCCAAAGTAAAATGCTTTGAGTATTTAGAAGGAATATTACTTTGACTGGTGATTTTATTTTTATTTTTTTCCCCTTCTGCTGTTAGGTTTCTGAGGACATAAATCCGTAAAAAAAGAAATAAAATTGTTCTGGCCTTATTTTTAGTTGTACTTCTAATGTATCATCAATTTTACTGGACAATCAAGTGATTGTTGAAATGATGGCTTTTCAGACTTTCAGATCTGGAGTATATGATACCATATCATTTCAAATGTTTGTACTAAACCTTGAGGTCAAAAGGTTGAAAAATAATATGAAATTCCGAAATCTGATTTGTCATATTTGCATGTTTTAATTGCTTAAGACAAATTTTCAACAGGTTTAATTATAGTGTTTTAACTAATTTATTTATTATTAATATTTTGGAAGGAAAAAACCCACGCTTTTTTGTGTATTGGTCTCATTTCAATTTTGGGTCATTGGATTCATAAACCAAGTTTAGAAAAAATCCTGGGCCCTTATGCCTACAGTTGGTGACAAGCAAGACTCTTGAGTGTGAAACACTCAGGACACAGGTGTAAAACCACCTGAATTATTAAGCCATCTTGTCAGTTGTTATGTAACTATGTCTATCATGGGCTTCAAGAAATGATTCAGTAACTTCATGGGGGGATGGGTGAAATGACGAGGAAACATTTACCCCCTTCCCTCACCACCTGCATATCTATATCAAAAATGCATATTTATATAAAATATGTATCTTTTTCAATCTATTTCCGGCTTTATTTCCTTAACGCATAATTATGACAAGGCATCGCGGCATTGTCAAGATGGTTTGTAAATAGCAGGAATAAGCCTAAGGAAGTTACATTGTAAGGTTTGTACTGTAACACACTGTATTGATCAGTATGTGTAGTGTGGCTGGAGTGACGGCAACATCAGCGACGACGTCGATACCTACAACAGTCGCGCAAGGAGAGACTGAGGAGGCTGAAGTGGTTTCTAGGCTTCATTGACAAGTATTGAACGTCATAATTGTCAGCACTGAGACCATGTTATTTCAGATAACACGACAACTAGGTGTACATAAAATCTATACTGAATCATTACATGGAACAAATTTTGTCTCCGATGGCTAATGACTCAAGGTCAGCATGACCTCTGATGGAATTTATGCAAATCTAATAATCTGTTCTCACTAATCGGCAACAGTGTGTTGCGTGTTATTGCAAATTAGAAGTATCAAGTGTGAAAAAAATTCTTTAAATACAAATTTTTATTGATATGTGTAGTGTTATTTGAAGCTTTGTGTTTATGGAAAGACTCATTCAATGCAATTCCTTTCTTGGAACTAATTTATTAACTACATTGACTGACATGGACAAGCAGAGAGAACAGACAGAATGAATGTGTTTTCTTGAGATATGGATTTTAGAGTGTCTTCTGAAGCAGAGATTTATTATTGATGTCAAACGTCAGAGACTTGGCTAATGACACATCTTCATTTTTCACTTCGGACTAAAACTTATTCAAGTTAGAATTCCCACGGTAATCAGCCATTGAACTTGTGTAAATTCCCTTTTAAGTGATGTCTCACAGAGTGAGGAAGAACACAATGAAAAGATTAAGTGAATGCATTTGAATTATTGATAAACCTGTGTATAAAATTATGAAAGGCAGTTAGGAGAGTGGTGGAAAGCACTGGAGTGTAGCTGTCTGGGCAGACAAGAGAGATGCAGAAACGGTGTTGAGTCTTTGGTTGGCGCTGGCATGACATTACTCAAAGACTTGAGGGGGATACCATGCTAGGCGGAACCAGGCTGATGAACCCAAACACGTTGACATTGATTGAATTTTAAATTTTGACAGCTCCATTAAATGTTATTGCCATGGAGGGGGTGAGCCAATATGGCTATATCGCCTGGAACACTCAGTGGAATACAGCTATTTTGCCGTCAACACTGGCCAAGGATGTGTGCATGCCCGTCTTTACGATAATCGTTCATGTGACCATTCATCTGATACAATCTATGTCCTAATGGAACTTCCATTCACTTCTAAATGGTTCAGCTGTCAGCCATGTTGAACTACAGTCGCGCAAGGATGGGAAGGAGGGATATTGTGATTGAACAGTTGTGAAGTAAGCAGTGTGGGTTGGTAGGGCTGTACATGGTGGCTGGTTGATACGGCGGAGAGACTGAGGGTTACTCTGAGAGGAAGATAGACCTGATCCGGCTGTACCGATTCTGTACTGGTTCCACTACGAGTATGGCAGAATGTCTGGCTCTACTGTACCGCTGTAACAGTAAGGAAGGAATTATATAATCATTTAGTGATATTACTTCATGCTTGTGGTGTTACATCTGAACGGTTCTCGGGGGTCCGTGAGCGTGGCTGAGGACCAGCTGTGGGAAGGATAGTGTTGATATCACTTCCTGATAGCTCTTGTGTATCATGTGTTCAATATTGCCCACAAATGATTGACAAGGGTTTGTATGGCATTCCTAAATATTCACTGCTTTCATGTCCAGTATTACAACCTGCCCTTAATACGTTATCTGCAGGTGAATAAAATATGTAGAAGATTGTACAAGTTTACTGTGCGGTCATAGAGGCGTTTTTACTAGAAATACTGGCATGTTTGTATTCTTTGTTTATGGAAAGGATGTGAGTATTTATTATGTAATTTGAATTGCAGATCGGCATTTCAATGCTTTCATTGATATGGAAATTCCTCTTAACACAACATTTCCAGTGTAAGTCAGTCCGATCTGTTTCTCTTCTATATCAAAGCAAAGTCAGATAAACGGGTATTATGTTCATCGAGGAAAGCAGCAAAAATACATTTATCAGTTCTGTAGCTGTGCGTCGGGCGTGTTATCTTTGTACGTATTTGCAATGTAAATATATTATGTTGTTTGTGTACAGGGGATCTTGGTGAACAAAATCAATCAAGCTGTCATGTAAAGGAGGGTCAGATTTTCTGAGTTCGTTTTAAATTCAGCTAATTGCTCATTCCATTTAATCATTTTGACAATCTCCAATATATTAAAAGAAGATAATTCTTTCGGAAGAGGAATGTCATGAGAACATTTTTCAAGTGGTCTGGAAAATAGTTGTATCAACTGGGGCATTACGAGGTATTATCAATATCCAGTGATGTAGATGCGTAATGTGGCATCTGTTGCTGCAGCCAGTATTGTTCTACTACTGGGCGAGCGACAGATGCTACTATATGATGGTCGATGAGTTCGACATCAGCTCTCACACACCGACTCACTCCCAGACCAACATGTTGATATAGTTCTGGTTGTATTGTCCTTTTGAAGTTTTTGTATGAAATGTTTGTTAGAACTTTCCAATCAAACTGTTAATGAAATCACAATCTGTAGATTCAATTGATCATTCGTTTGTTATTTTATTTTGTTATTTTTTATTCAATAACACACAGATGATGATATGTGCATGATATTTTATTGTTATGATGCTGATGATCTATGAGAAATTGAATATTATCATAACATTATTTGTTATTTTAATTTAGAAATTCTATCTGCAGTATCAATAGTTGTTTTGTTAGAACTGTTTCATTATTTCAGTAATGAATTTCTGTAAAGTTCGACTGATCATAACAGTATTTTTATGATAACATAGGAAGTATTTTTTCCTAGTGACCACATGCACAGGGATGAGAATTTTCCGCGGATCCGCATAATTCGGGAATTTCATAAGGCCAAGGGTCAGTTTTGTGAATCGTCTAAATCCGTTGACAATTGTATAAATGTGCTTCAGCAGATTTAAAGTTTTTTAATGGTTGCTCTGTTCATGATATTGTCATTTCTGAGCCAGTTTTAAAGGTCTAAAATGCCTAAATATCAGGAGCTTCGGCTAGTTTTCAGAGTTTTTCTCAAAACTGCATTCTCATTCCTGCATGTAACTTATGACAAAGGATTTAGATTACCATTTTGATACTGATTTTAAGGGTCAAGTTAGGACTTCGGCTTATGTACGAGATCGCTTATCTACGGTCATATACGGTACCTCACACTTTGAAAGATGAGGAATAGTTGGACACCAAGTAGGACCTGACGGATTTGCTTGTTTCTCATAATCCCAACCACTGATTGGTCAGCCTAACTCTGTCATTACCATGACTGTATGTGCAAGTAATCATAGCACTACAATGATCGTAGACTAACGCTTGGTCTCTGAATATATATAATTTTGATTGTAACAAATAAACCTATTCAAATTGAAAAGGAGACCCAGTGAGATGGGAGATTCAGAAAATCTAGACTTGCTTCATTCAGAGTTTTAGCATTGCAGAAAGGAACAGGTGGAAGGGAAAATAATGTGGTTCAGGGACTGCGAGACAGACTACAATGATCGTAACTCCTGCACTTTAACACAGAGGATTGTTGTAGTGGTTAGATCGCTCAGTGCAACTGAACCCAGTTTGTCTGTCACTGAACCATCTAGTGGTTTCACAATCTGAAATAGTTCTTCCTGTATGACTCGTTGGTCGGAGTGAAGTGCTCCAGTGTTCTGTTTTTGGATATTCAGCCTTGGTGTAACAATGAAGCTATGAATCATATCCTTTGTGTAGTTGTGTAAGAGTGGGTTGTTTCAACAGTACTGGGAATGTCCTGGTACAGCGGGTGAGTAGAGATGTAACTGTCTTTGACGCCGCTAATAGCGCCATTGGGGTGTGTTATTGTACGAGAGTTATTGCTGTTGTAGGTCTATGATGGTACAGGCATTACGACTATCGTAAGTCTGTGTTATGGTACAAGAGTTATTGCTGTTGTAGGTCTATGATGGTACAGGCATTACGACTATCGTAAGTCTGTGTTATGGTACAAGAGTGATTGCTGTTGTAGGTCTATGATGGTACAGGAGTTACGACTATCGTAAGTCTGTGTTATGGTACAAGAGTGATTGCAGTTGTAGGTCTATGATGGTACAGGAGTTATGACTATCGTAAGTCTGTGTTATGGTACGAGAGTTATTGCAGTTGTAGGTCTATGATGGTACAGGAGTTACGACTATCGTAAGTCTGTGTTATTGTACGAGAGTTATTGCAGTTGTAGGTCTATGATGGTACAAGAGTTACGACTATCGTAAGTCTGTGTTATGGTACGAGAGTTATTGCTGTTGTAGGTCTATGATGGTACAGGCATTACGACTATCGTAAGTCTGTGTTATTGTACGAGAGTTATTGCAGTTGTAGGTCTATGATGGTACAGGCATTACAACTATCATAAGGAAGTGTGTTATGGTAATGAGAGTGATTGCTGTTGTAGGTCTATGATGGTACAAGAGTTACGACTATCGTAAGTCTGTGTTATTGTACGAGAGTTATTGCAGTTGTAGGTCTATGATGGTACAAGAGTTACGACTATCGTAAGTCTGTGTTATGGTACGAGAGTGATTGCTGTTGTAGGTCTATGATGGTACAGGAGTTACGACTATCGTAAGTCTGTGTTATGGTACAAGACTGTCGTGTCTGTTGATTAGACATGGATGTTTACTCTGTTGCTAGCAACATGAGACAGGGCTGTGTACAATGTTGCTGATCAACATGATACAGGGCTGTTTTCTATGTTGCTATCAACATATGACTGTTTACTGTGTTGCTATTAACATAAGACTGTTTACTATGTTATGATCAACATGATACAGGGCTGTTTACTATGTTGCTATTAATATGAGACTCTTTACTAGGTTGCTGTCAACATAATACATCTGTTAACTATGTTGCTATGAATATGATACATCTGTTTACTATGTTGCTATTAATATAATACATCTGTTAACTATGTTGCTATCAATATGAGACATGTCTCTTTACCTTGTTGCTATTAACATGAAACTGTCTACTAAGTTGCTGTCAACATAATACATCTGTTTACTATGTTGCTGTCAACATAATACATCTGTTGACTGTTGCTGTCAAGATAATACATCTGTTTACTATGTTGCTGTCAACATAATACATCTGTTTACTATGTTGCTGTCAACATGATACATCTGTTTACTATGTTGCTGTCAACATGATACATCTGTTTACTATGTTGCTGTCAACATGATACATCTGTTTACTATGTTGCTGTCAACATTATACATATGTTTACTATGTTGCCATCAACATTATACATATGTTTACTATGTTGCTATTAACATGAGACTGTTTACTATGTTGCTGTCAACATAATACATATGTTTATTATGTTGCTATTCACATGAAACTGTTTACTATGTGTCTGTCAGCATAATACGTATGTTTACTATGTTGCTGTCAACATGATACATCTGTTTACTATGTTGCTGTCAACATGAGATATGGGTATTGTCATCACCACCTGCACTGCCTCCCCACTAAACACACTGTAAGTGTACGACCTCCTAAACCTGCATCTGTTGAACTGTGTTTTGTATTGGCCATGACTTAAGGAGGTTTAAACATCACCTCCCTACAAGAGTGCTTTTATCAGGGCTAGTTTATGACGGCTCTGGTCTCTTATCATAGGCTGCTATGAAGACGATGATGTGGTTTTGTCCAAGGATGTTTACAATGTGATTTATTATGTTGTAATAACTGTCAGAAGAGGCAATATTAATCTGCATATCTCAAGCCGAGCATCTCAAGTTGCACATGTTGTCTATATCCTTGTAAGTTAATACTGATGTTGGTTGTCAGGAGATGGGTGGTCGGCAAATAATGAAAACTCATCTTCAAAGCTATGTGTAGTTTCATAATCGTTTGATGGGGTGTACTTGTGAAGTACTGTTTTGTTTATTTCAAAGTTAATGGTTAGAAACACCTAATACTAGTCTGTCTATAATGAGTGAAAATGGTCTTGGCATTTCATGATTATTTCCTTGGTATTTGCTCGATCAGTGTGCCCTCAAATTTCATTCTGTACTCTGGAATGTGTATGGGCACATGACTATTTCTGGGTATTCGCTGCTAGGGTAATAAAGGCATATTTCACATATAGTCCTATAGTGAAAGGGCTCAGGAACCTGTGTTTCAGTGTCAAACATGAATCGAGCAGTGGAACATTTTCACCATCCACCTACATCTGCTGATGAAACATATACTACCCACCTGAGGTTTAGCACATATCAGTGTAGAGTTTAGCCATGCTTGGAGCTGCTTTCTTAGAATCCCATATTTGTCCTGATTAGGATCCTTGGTATGTCAGCACCATGTCTGGGTCTCACTCACTCACTCACTCAGGCACTTGGGGGGCATTGGGGTAGCCTAGTGGTTAAAGCGTTCACTCGTCAGGCTGAAGACTCAGGTTCGATTCCCCACATGGGCACAGTGTGTGAAGCCCATTTCTGGTGTCCCCCGCCATGATATTGCTGGAATATTGCTGAAAAGCGTAAAACTGAACTCACTCACTCACTCATGCACTCATTCACCCACCCACTCACTCACTCTATCAACCACCAACCCACTCACTGACTCACACCCTCCCAAACCCACTCACCCACCATCCCTCCATTCCACCCACCCATTGGATCATGGTAGACAGCTCTAATGACTTCACTCAGGATGGATTCCACCACCCACAAGAACAAGGTTTTCCGGAACCTTGAGGCTTAGTGAAATGTTCTCATGCAATCGGGAAGCATAATTTACATGATAAATGGTTGTTTAACCCGAGCAGTTTATACCATATACTCAGTAGTTTGAAATTTAGGAAATCCCTGTGGAGATTGCCACGGAAACGTACATTTCCTGTTATAATATTTGATGGAGTCGAGTGCAAGGTTGCATTATTATAATCAACTCCAACTGAGTGGACTTCCTGCATAGAAAACTGAACAGAATTTTGAAAGGGACATTAAAGAATCTCAGATAATTTTCAAAATGTTAATCTATCTTATTCTGCTTCATAAAGATGTTGCAAAGTAACAATATCTATCAGTAAATGAGTTAATATTAATATCATCATCATCATCATCATCATTGCAACAGTAAACATGGGTTTTACTATGGAGTATGGTTTTACACTCTTTTAGCAATATTCCAGCAATATCACGGTGAGGGACACCAGAAATGGGCTTCACTCATTGTACACATGTGGGGAATCGAACCCATGTCTTCGGCGTGACAAGCTAACACTTTAACCAGTAGGCCACATTTTGTACCAGAGGATAGTTTCGGAATGGTTTTCTGAGAAGTATTTGTGTTTGGACTAGGGCTGCAAAGAATACACTATGTGGCAAATATGATAAGTATCATGAATAGTGGGTAACGAATACAATTAATTATTCACAAATACAATATTGTACTTAAGTGATTGATGTACAATATGGAATGCCCATGTTGACAGTTTTGATTTGTCACAGCAATAACCAGTGATCTCATGACACTCAAATTTGGTATGTAATAGTTATAATCGACAGCACCATGTGCAGTCTTGGCAAACTAACATGACTTGCGCTACTCAAGACTAGTACATATTGAATTCTTGCATATCTCACTTTCCAAAAGTACACAAGGGTTCAAGTAAAACATGCTCCCTTAAGACATCGTAAATATTCGTTAATATTCGGTTCTGGTGACCACGAATAACAAATTGAATTCATGAAGGGCTACGGTTCGATTCACCGAATATGTGAGTGAATCGTTACAGCCTGAGTGTGGACCTTTACTAAACCCCAAAAGAAACATTGTCACTTATATGGTATGATATAGGATGATGATATTGTATTATATATGTGAAGTGTGTCTGTGAATTTCTTATAAACTACAAAGCAAGTCATGGAGACTAAGTGTAAAACCTAAGATCCTTAGAAATCAACACTATTTATGATTGTGCTTTGACAGAATCATCTATGCGTAATGTGTCGTTGGTTGACATTAGCTTCCTGTATGACAAATTATGTGGCATTTATGTTATTTTCACTGCTAGATAAATCCACAGGAATGCCTTTGATATTCTTAGGTTGTTAACTCTCATTATTTGCCATTGTGTAATATGTTTACGTTACACTGTTGGCTTCACGGAGGTATAAGAGGGGCTATAAAAGGCAAGGTTTACTACCTGTTCTTGTAACAGTTGAAACGAGGATTGGACATACGGACATTCGGGGAATGGACATTTGTGTAGTAATGACTATAAACATAGTTTACTTACAACATGTGGAAGTAAGTCTATTTATTACATAAGTAGGTAGTATGTTTATTTACTGCATAAGTAGGAAGTATGTGTATATTTATTACATAAGTAGGTAGAATGTGGATTTATTGCATATGTAGGGAGTTTGGTGATCTTTTGCAGATGTAGGTAGCATGTAAATTATTTGTATCGGTAGGAAATATGGGGGCATATTGCATCAGTAGGAATTAGTGTATTTAAAACATACAGAAGGTAGCACCAATGGATTTTTTTCGTTAATAGTTATCCTATTATTTATTGGACAAGAATAACGTATTTAAAACACAAGAAGGTAGCACACACATTTTTTTCCTTAATAGTTATCATAATATTTAATGGACAAGAAGGAGTATGTATAATCGAAACCTTCTAGATCCTATGTAGAAACAAATTAGTGGGTTTTTTTAGTGTTCAGAAAGAAAACAAATATTTGCTATGTCTTTTACTTGTGGTCAGTGTCATGTCTGAGGTCATACAGGTCAGTTAGGGGTCATACATGACTCAACTTTATGCCAGAAAATGTTAATTTTCTAATTATTTGATTTATATATTTGAATTGTATTTTTAGTAAAGGCAATATTATTGAGTTACGAAGCAATTACTTTTTACGAAAGAATAATTATTTTTATATCCATGATCATTTGTCGAAGTAGTTGTACAAAAGTGCAAACAGTTGAAATACTGAACAATGCACGATGTTAGATTACGGAGTGATTTCTAAAACAAAAGGTCTAGTCATGGTCTTCATCAGTGATCTCAGAATGAACGTAATAGTGTATAAGAATGAATTGATTATTGTGAATAAAAGGCTACGGATGATTGTGTCGTAATCTGGCGGAATGTTTACATCAAGTGAGTCAGTCATGATCAATACTACAGGAGCTGACTGTGCTGTAAATACAAGCATCTCAACATTACTCAGCGATCCCTCCACGCTCACTCCGCCGTTAACGATGGATCGATGAACGGCGTAATCGCCAACGTTAACCTTTGCTTTGCTTAAATCTATGGGATTTTTTTCACAGCGACATTTGCATTAAAGAAATGAGCAGTTGTGAATGACTGTTGACCTTTATTTGTGGACCAGTGGCTGTTTTGTCACATGTGTGTAATGATTTATCAATAGTGTATTGAAATGAAAAATCAAGCTATTTTCGCAACAGTTAAGATGGCGGTAAATTGAGACGCTGTTTCAAGAAAATGGAAATTCTTTTGTGGGCAGAACCATGGATTATCATTGAACACTGTCAAAAGGAATCAAAAACTGTAATTGGTTTAATATGAATAAATATTCATATCATGAAGAGCTTTGTCTTTGAAAATTTGACCAGAATTATGAATCACAAGTTAAATGATCTTGAAACAATAAACACCCACTTTATATGAAATAGAGGCTGTGTCCCAAAACATATCCAGCAATCAAGCACAGTATGAATCGCATATAAAGAAATTTTGAAGTTTCTATTCCTGAAGAATTACATAAAAAGCTCTTTTAAATTGTCAGATGTTTTTATGGCATTTTGATATTTCTGAAAACAAGTTTTCTAGTACTTATGCCGTTGGTGTTTATTTGTGCAAACAATGTTCTCACCCCCAACACAACTAAATACCAGTATTGTGAAAGTCGGCAAGATGTAGATAGATCTTGTGTTGCCTCCGGTAGTTGTTCCTGGGGGTTCTGCGAATAGCTGAGTAGTTAATTACCACTTGCACGTGTACGTTGATGCATCTCCTCTTCAGCATCAACGGTAGCAACAGCAATAGTTACACTGTACAGATGTGGACATCCTACTCAGTGCAGCTTACATCATGCACTGCAGATTTGCTGGCTTGGATGAAGGGCGTTCACTGGCATTGTTCTCAAAATGGCGTTTGTGTTATAAAATTGTATAACAGCAGTGTTTTTTTAAAGGCCAGGTTTTTCCCACCTGATAAAGATATTGTGAAAGTTTACATTCACTTTTGTTTCTGTTCGGTGTTGAAATCAAGGGCTATTCAGTTTATTCAAACATGTCTTGTGTTTTAGATACGTATGGTAGATACTGCACTGTGTTTGTCAACAGGGATGATCGATAGTGTTGGTGGGGGTAGATAAAGCGTTCAGTCATCAGAACGAAGACCCAGGTTTGCTACACCACATAGGTGTGATGTCCATATCTGGTGTCTTTTCTTTCTCCCAGGCAGGTGGGGGTAGCCTTATGGCTAAAGCATTTGTCTGTCATGCTAAAGACCTGGGTTCGATTCCCGACATGGGTACAATGTGTGAAGACCATTTCTGATGTTCTCTGGTGTGATATTGCTTGAATATTGCTGAAAGTGGCATGAAACAACTCAGTCAGTCACTCACTCACTCACTCACTCACTCACTCACTCACTCACTCACTCACTCACTCACTCACTCACTCACTCACTCACTCACTCACTCACTCACTCACTCACTCACTCACTCACTCACTCACTCACTCACTCACTCACTCACTCACTCACTCACTCACTCACTCACTCACGTGTCAAGTTCTAGTGACTTGACTCAGGAATTATTCCAGCACCTACAAGAACAAGGTTTTGCAAAAACTCACTCACTCACTCAAACAGGCTTGGGTGCAATTGGCTTTGTTGCTTTATGATTGCTGGGGAATTTGATTTATTCTCTGCCAAGTCTACTCTCTGTTGTGGTTGAGGTAACCAGTGCCTGTGTATGAACTTCACCAATGCACCTTACTCACGTATTTATAGGCATTTGATTATATTGACCTTTGGTGGGGTTCACATTGTTGATTGTAGTATCACATCAAAGTTTCATTTCATGGAATGATAGCTTTGATCTTTGTCATCAAACAATAGGATTAATTGTTTTTACTTTGCAGCATTTTATATCCAATATGATTAGTAGAGATTCTTGTACATGTACTCTATTGCGGAGTAATGAAAGTAATTATTTCTTTTGTTCTGCAGATTTCACTGGCTGTTGAATAGAATTTTATGATTACACGTTTAACAAGCATCTTAGAAGAAATGTATCTTGTTGAAGCTCGGCATTGTGAATTAATTAATTTTGAAAACAATTACAATTGTTTGATGTTTGAATGACACGAGTGCTTGGAACTATGGGAACGTGGGGATATGTTTGATGTTCTGTGATGAGAGACAATGCTTTTGATTGGACGACAGGCAGATGGGAGGACAGGCTGACATGGCTGTCGTAATGTGCAGACTGTTTGGACTTTGCATGTCCTTGGATTTATGGTGTTTTGGGCTATCTCCGAGTCATTGGAGGGTGAAGAGAGTTGTGTTTTAATTTAATTTAATTTTTAGTTTTTTTAATTTGGGGGGGGGATGGGAAGAGTACCGGTAAATATTTTTTCCAGAATTGCTTGGAATTTATTTTTAAACCAAAATGGCATGTTACAATAGTTAATATTGATTGATGTTGTGAGAGTCATGGATAAGACAATGTTCTAAGCACACTTGTGATTGTTGTAAGAGGACACTAGATTGTGTTGCGAAATTCAGCTGTTGATTGTGTATCATGGTACCCCAGTTGCAAAAAAAATATGCTCATACTCTCCACCACTGGTTTTGTCTGGGCACAAGTATGTTTGTCACAAACCACAATGACATAAGCATTCCGGACCTGGAATATGGTAATAGACCCATATGCAGATGTACAATTTGTGAGTGAGTGAGTGAGTGAGTGAGTTTAGTTTTACGCCGCACTCAGCAATATTCCAGCTATATGGCGGCGGTCTGTAAATAATCGAGTCTGGACCAGACAATTCAGTGATCAACAGCATGAGCATCGATCTGCGCAATTGGGAACCGATGACATGTGTCAACCAAGTCAGCGAGCCTGACCACCCAATCCCGTTAGTCGCCTCTTACGACAAGCATAGTCGCCTTTTATGTCAAGCACATGGGTTGCTGAAGACCTATTCTACCCCGGATCTTCACGGGTCCTACAATTTGTAATGTAATATGTCCATCCTGTGCTAACTTGTCATGTTTTCTTTACAGTGGAGCTACCTCCTCAAAAGTCAGAGACAGAGACGTCTAAAGTGCTGAAGCTGGACCAAATGGCAGAGGACGACCAGAAGGACAAGCCCGGGAAGGTGGAGGACATTAAGGGAGAGTCGCGGCTTAGTATTGAGGTAAGGAGCGAGTCTCGATTCCTTGTGGGTGAGTGAGTGAGTGAGTTTAGTTTTACACCGCACTCAGCAATATTCCAGCTATATGGCGGCGGTCTGTAATAAATGAGTCTGGACCAGACAATTCATTGATCAACAGCATGAGCATCGATCTGCGCAATTGGGAACCGATGACATGTGTCAACTAAGCCAGCAAGCCAGACCACCCAATTGATGGAGGCATGTTGTGTCTGTGCAGATTGTTGTTGTTTAATGCTGCTCTTAGCAATATTCCAGCTATTTGTTGGCGGTCTGTAAATAATGCAGTCTGGTCCAGATGATCCAGTGATCAACATCATAAGCATCTACACAATTTGGCTACGGTGACAGTGTCAACCAAGTCAGCGAGCCTGACCGCCTGATCACCTGATATTGTTAGTTACTTCTTATGACTATCATGGATATTCACAGGTCAGGTTGTTTTTTATTACCCTTTATTGATTGTTCTCAGGCGGGTGGTGATGGTTCGCCCTCCACACTCTGTCACACATCCTGGGTTGACATGCATTAAGCAACCTTCGCATTACGATTACCATCAGCCTATTTGAAAGTATAGAAGTCACAGTCATCCTAACTCTACGATCTTTGTGGAACAGGTTGCCGAAATGCTGATGGCTTTTTGTAACTCACTCACCCACCCTTCTACCCCGCATATGCGTGATGAAGCTTCTCTTTGATGTGAAAGTTTGTAAATTCATGATAGAGACTGTGACAGGCAATGGAAAGGAAAAGTCCTATTAGCAAAACAGACCTCCAACTTAAATTTGATCAGTAATGTCCCATGGGTAATCGAGGACAGAGCCGTCTCGAAAAGCAATAGAATTTTCCAAGAATTATTTTTGACAAGCAATTGACCCCCTCTGGGACTTTTGGACAAGACAGGTCCTGTGAACCCCTGCTTGTTGCAGGACTGAAGTATTTAGATGATCAGGTTGTTGCAGCTTGTGACCTGAAGGAATGTGGGTGATGGCGGAGGCCGTTGTTCATACTGTTGTGATGATCATGCTCTTCAGGGCTACTTCCTGCCACATCAGGGATGGTGGTGTAGCTGAGTGGTTAAAGCGTTCGCTTGTCTGGCCGAAGACCCGGGTTCGATTCCCCACATGGTTTTAATGTGTGAAACCCATTTCTGGTGTCCCCCGCCATGATATTGCTGGAATATTGCTAAAAGCGGTGTAAAACCATGCTCACTCACTCCTGCCACATCTAAGAGACGTGAGATGTTTATGTTGCTGGGTTTTGTCAAAATGGTCAACATCTTAGACCTGCATCACTTCTCATTGCCTTGTAGGGCTGTGGGGTAGCCTAGTGGTTGAAGCGTTGGCTCGTCACGCCGAAGACCCGGGTTCAAATCCCCACATGGGTAAAATGTGTTAAGCCCATTTCTGGTGTCCCCCGCCGTGATGTTGCTGGAATATTGCTAAAAGCGGCGTAAAACCAAACTCAGTCAATCAGTCTCATTGCCTTGTGTTTTCCTCCCCCTTTAAGCTGACAAGTCATTGTAAAGCTTAAATACTGTCTCTCACACGATGTGCCATTACATAACTGAAATTCTGCTGTCACTCGTTTGATATGCCATAATATGATTTAACACTCTATACACTCACTCACTCACTCACTCACTTAACACACTATTTACTCACATGTCATGCCATGATATGGCTGAAATGGTGTCATTTACGCCACATGACATGATGTAAGTGATAGACTGTTCGCTCCCTCTTTCACTCCTTCACTCACTCACTCAGACATGCTATGATATAAGTAACATACTTTTCACTCACTCACTCACACATGCTATGCTATAAGTAAAATACTTTTCACTCACTCACTCACACATGCTATGATATAAGTAAAGTACTTTTCACTCACTCACTCGACATGCCATGATATAGGTAAAATACTGTTACTCATACACTCATACTTGCATTGCTATGCTATAAGTAAAATACTTTTCACTCACTCACTCAGACATGCTATGATATAAGTAACATACTTTTCACTCACTCACTCAGACATGCTATGATATAAGTAACATACTTTTCACTCACTCACTCAGACATGCTATGATATAAGTAACATACTTTTCACTCACTCACACATGCTATGCTATAAGTAAAATACTTTTCACTCACTCACACATGCTATGCTATAAGTAAAATACTTTTCACTCACTCACTCAGACATGCTATGATATAAGTAACATACTTTTCACTCACTCACTCAGACATGCTATGATATAAGTAACATACTTTTCACTCACTCACTCAGACATGCTATGATATAAGTAACATACTTTTCACTCACTCACTCAGACATGCTATGATATAAGTAACATACTTTTCACTCACTCACTCAGACATGCTATGATATAAGTAACATACTTTTCACTCACTCACTCAGACATGCTATGATATAAGTAACATACTTTTCACTCACTCACACATGCTATGCTATAAGTAAAATACTTTTCACTCACTCACTCAGACATGCTATGATATAAGTAACATACTTTTCACTCACTCACTCAGACATGCTATGATATAAGTAACATACTTTTCACTCACTCACTCAGACATGCTATGATATAAGTAAAGTACTTTTCACTCACTCACTCACACATGCTATGCTATAAGTAAAATACTTTTCACTCACTCACTCAGACATGCTATGATATAAGTAACATACTTTTCACTCACTCACTCAGACATGCTATGATATAAGTAACATACTTTTCACTCACTCACTCAGACATGCTATGATATAAGTAACATACTTTTCACTCACTCACACATGCTATGCTATAAGTAAAATACTTTTCACTCACTCACACATGCTATGCTATAAGTAAAATACTTTTCACTCACTCACTCAGACATGCTATGATATAAGTAACATACTTTTCACTCACTCACACATGCTATGCTATAAAAAAATGCAGATGTTCCGAGATAAATCTTTGTTCTGATATTTAAATAGTAAATGAAATTTGTTTGATGGACATTCTGGTCAACAGCTTTACTCTTCACAGTTTTGAAGAAGAATTACTTCCCGAACTGATCAAATAATAAAAAATATCCGATTTTGGATATTAGGAGACACCATTTGCCTAATTCAAGAACAAATTTCTCTTTAAACTTCGACTTATTCCAAATCTAATTTGTGCAGAATCTTTACCAAATCTGTGATGTCTAGCCTGGCCTGGTTTTTTCAAGGTGGATTTGTAAACACACAGCAAATAATCCTATATAGAACTCGAAGAATTTAAGGAAGATTGATGGTGTAGTCATTAAAGGCCAGGTACAAGTCTCAGTGTGCAGCCATGACATGCGAGGAGGTTAGCCAGTCTTTACACTTGTTATCAAGGCAAGCTATTCCCAGAAAATTTGGCATGTATAATTTAATCTAGCGTTTCACCATTATCGGTTTCGTTCTTATTAAATTTGTGCCTCCGTGGCAGTTTTCTCGTTACTATCAGAGTTATCTACCCTTGTTGACATTAGACCATAGGGGTTACATTGACATTGATGAAGTACTGAGATTTGACTCAGAATGCTTGGTACAGGTGGTACAGCAGGAAGGGCTCACTCACTCACTCACTCACTGTTCATGTTAGATTGGAAATATTGGATTAAGAGTGGAGATATAGGAAGTAGATGGGAAATATTGGATTTGGAGTGAGGATATAGGAAGTAGATGGGAAATATTGGATTAAGAGTGGAGATATAGGAAGTAGATGGGGAATATTGGATTAAGAGTGGAGATATAGGAAGTAGATGGGAAATATTGGATTTAGAGTGGGGATATAGGAAGTAGATGGGAAATATTGGATTTAGAGCGGAGATACAGGAAGTAGATGGGAAATATTGGATTAAGAGTGGAGATATAGGAAGTACATGGGAAATATTGGATTTAGAGTGGGGATATAGGAAGTAGATGGGAAATAATGGATTTAGAGCGGAGATACAGGAAGTAGATGGGAAATATTGGATTTAGAGTGGAAACATAGGAAGTAGATGGGAATATTGGATTTAGAGTGGGGATATAGGAAGTAGATGGGAAATATTGGATTCAGAGCGGAGATACAGGAAGTAGATGGGAAATATTGGATTAAGAGTGGAGATATAGGAAGTAGATGGGAAATATTGGATTTAGAGTGGGGATATAGGACATAGATGGGAAATATTGGATTAAGAGTGGGGATATAGGACGTAGATGGGAAATATTGTAGATGTAGCGGGGAGATATTGGAATTAAAAGGAAATATTGAGAGAGGAAACCAGAGTGGAAACATTAGGAGGAAAATATTGGACTGACTGGTGGAAAGGAAAATATTGGCGGGGTAGAGAGGAAATAACACAATGTGCAGATGGAAGGGGAAATGTTAATGATAGGAGGAAAATATTGGAGATGGAGAAGGGTAACTATTGGAGGTAGAGGGGAAATATTGGTGGTGGGGAGGAGAAGTAGGGGTAGAGAAGGAGAAGACTTTCGAGGTAGAGCGAAAAAGTAGTTTGTAGGAGATGGGAAAAGAATTGCAGTATGATTCAGAAAAATAAACAGAATTGGAGTATGATTCAGAAAAATAAAAAAAAACTGTGTCAGCTGTGGTCAGTATTTAACGGCTCACAAGGAGAAACTGGATCTGTACATCCTAGCAGGAGCTGGGTATTATGGGAAGACATTCCGAGCTCATCACTTCCTGTACAACGCAGGGATATAATCACTAAACCTGATGCAGCTCCACTCAGGAATTTGTAAGTCACCTCTTCACACATAAATTGCTACTTTTTCATCAGGTAATTGTTTTCTCCAACAGAGTCAGAAAAAAATCCTGATTTTTCAATATGTCAAGTAGTGCTCTAGAAAACATCTCAACCTGACTTAGTTGGCGGCTTCTGTTTTTGACAATGTATCAGCAAAGTAACATATTTCATAAAATTTGTTTGCACGGATGAATTCTCAAAGTCATCTGAATATGAATACACAATGCCATTTAATAAGTCAAGTGTAACATCAATTTCATCAGAATATCACAATTACATAAAAAAAACACAGAAATGTGCAAGAAAATTTCCCCCGAAAGACATTTCAGGAAAAGTCTTCATTACATAAATTTCATCAGGTGATATCGGCTCAGTGTTACGTCTTTATTGACGCGATGAAATCTCTTTTGCACAAAACATTTCTATTAAAAAATATAGCGTTACACAAGACCCATGTCGGGTATTCCCACGATTGCTACGATTCTGCATAAAATCCTTTCCTCTCACGACACTGATTTCACAAGTGAATGGTGACCGAAAATGTAACCAGACAAAAGTAACTTGGTTGACCGAGGAGGGTGGCCCCCCCCTATTCACCAACTGCATTGACTAACATCACCAGTTAAACCCAAGCTGGTGGAAACTGTGAAAGATACCCATTCAACCTTTGGAATCTGCTTGAGAGTTTTCAGGGAACATTTGTAATTGGTATAATTGGATTTGTTTAACTGGTGTCAAACCAGTTCTCTGGGACTGATCTCTTGAACTCTTACATGCACAATTAAACCAGCGTAAGCAGGAATAAAAACACCGCCAAATCTCCCTGCTGGTGACCTTTGCCTCGTCTTCCGCCAGCGTAACAAGCAATACGTCCATTTTGAAAGGATTTAAATATCATAACAATTTTGAAATTTTGAAATTTAAATTTTGAATATAACTAATTAATAAATTATGATGCAGTGATTCATAAAATATTTTTACATAAAATCATTTCTTTATTCAATCTTTTATATGTAATATAATTGTTTAAAAAAAATATGTTTGGCTTTGTGTATTTGATTCAGTAATAGCTAGTACAAAACATACATTTACTTTGTTGATTGTTCTGACAAAATATTGATTAATTGACTGCTTCAAATCCCAGAAAATGTGTTACTTGAAGTATAAACATTAAAAATGTGTTGACATAATCAGACAAAAATACAAGGTTTATGACGCTGTTGAAAAGGCATGACTATTGTGGAAGCTGTATGATTTTTTCCCTCTGTTCCGACATCAAAGATGCAATATACAGCCCGTTCTGTTACAATGTGCTATTGTCCTGACAACTGATATACTTGGCTAATCATTCGCCTCAGACTGGGAAAACACGTCCATTGTCATATGAAGTAACGGACCCTTGTCATATTGTGTGAACTAACAGTATTGTGACTTTTGATATTCACGGCCTACCAAGTCATTCAATTTCCTCTCTTTGATGTTGCGATGATTATTTTCAGGATATTAACAGACTATTGGGAATGATTGTTCGCTATTTGTTTTTGCTAATTGAACCTTCATCTCAAAGCGCAGTGTTTGCCGATATAGGAAGTATGCTTTGAGACGGGGCGATGTTGCATTATGATCTGTTCTGTGATCTATCCAGGAGACCTAAGGCCCATCAGCCGTCTACAATAGCAAACAGAGCGTAATTAGTGTGGCTTTCCATGTGGATTGTTGTTGATAGGCCCTAAATTACAAAGGTATTAATCTGTATTGAGTAGCAGAGAAGTTAAATACTGCACAGGAGACAATATCCAGTATTATTTTGGTACAACTCTTGTGTAACCCTTTTGTTCTCAGGCACACATTTTCAAAGAGAAATTAACACCTGTGAATTAATCCTGCGCTAATGCAATATATTGTGTTGAGTCAGCTCCCTGAGGGTTAATGAGAGGTTCCCAGGGATCTGTGGGAGTGGGCTGAATGATGCCTATGGGCCAGTGGGTTTATTGTACTGGTTTGAGGAGGAGGTGGATACGAGTCATAGCGTACTTGGAGTGCAGATAGCAAGGGTTAACATTGAGCTGGGTTCATGTTCGAAGGAGTTGTCGGATGGTAGAGGCCAACAGTTGTCCACATTTACCAATCTAACAGAAAAAAATGCGGAGCCATCGGAGGAAATCATATATACAAAGAAAAGTAAGTTTTTGTCGATGAGTTTGTTGATGTGACATGTTGATGGATGGTAGAAGTTCGCCAGGGCTTTTGGTCGTTAATTATGGATTTGTTTGAATACAGGGTCTTTGATCAGCTCTGACTTCATGAACCCAGGATGTACATTGTTACAATGGGAATTCTGATCTATGTGTGATCGCTAGAATTCTGCTGACACGCAGAGCTAATCAGCTTTTTTTTTGCATCTATGTGTAAATTATTTGACAGGCTGTCAAATTGATTCTTGGAAACAAATGTTATAGATCAGCCCATTGTATGGTTACATGCAAGTTGCCGTCCACATGGATAATTATATCACCTTGCATTTTATTGTTATGAATTAAAGATGATTCGGTGATGATGTTTAAAAAATTCTTCTTGATGTGAAGTTCAAACGAATCTGCCTCTAGTTTACCGGACTATACACAAGGATGATTAATGATATTGTCATCAGATGCTGCAGACATTTATTTTGGGTGATCTTTTCACATGCTCAACTATAGTGTCGTAAGAAAGAGATCTGTTATGCTGATAAAATATTCAGGCTGACTTCAAAGTGAATAGCTAACGGTTTAGCAACCCCTGGGAATATCTAATTTAATGAAGTGTTACCATGTATGAGGCCAGTTATAGAGGGAAGTGTGAACATATTC
The DNA here is from genome assembly GCF_003918875.1 of Haliotis rubra. Lineage (NCBI taxonomy): Eukaryota > Metazoa > Mollusca > Gastropoda > Lepetellida > Haliotidae > Haliotis > Haliotis rubra. Next base: position 501,778 of record NW_025766988.1, on the reverse strand, counting down.
AGATGCATTCTTTTTGCCGCGCTAGCTTGATTAGGTACAGAAGCTGAATCTTGATGTGTAATAATTTTGTAACTTGTGATACAGCAACATATCACTCCTTGTAACACTGTTGTCAGCTACCTCATGTAACACAGCAACATGCCACCTCATGTACCACAGCAACATGTCACACCATGAAGTACAGCAAGATATCACCCTTTGTAATACAGCAACTTGTAATACAGCAACATGCCACACCATGTAATACAGCAACATGTCACACCCTGTAATACAGCAACATATCACTCCATGTAATACAGCAACATGTCACACCATGTAGTACAGCAACATGCCACACCATGTAGTACAGCAACATGTCACACCATGTAATACAGCAACATGCCACACCATGTAGTACAGCAACATATCACACCATGTAATACAGCAACATATCACACCATGTAATACAGCAACATGTCACACCATGTAATACAGCAACATATCACACCATGTAGTACAGCAACATGTCACACCATGTAATACAGCAACATGCCACACCATGTAGTACAGCAACATGTCACACCATGTAATACAGCAACATGTCACACCATGTAATACAGTATCACACCATGTAATACAGCAACATGCCACACCATGAAATACAGCAACATGTCACACCATGTAATACAGCAACATATCACACCATGTAATACAGCAACATGTCACACCATGTAATACAGCAACATGCCACACCATGTAGTACAGCAACATGTCACACCATGTAGTACAGCAACATGTCACACCATGTAGTACAGCAACATGTCACACCATGTAGTACAGCAACATGCCACACCATGTAGTACAGCAACATGCCACACCATGTAGTACAGCAACATGTCACACCATGTAGTACAGCAACATGTCACACCATGTAATACAGCAACATGTCACACCATGTAATACAGCAACATATCACTCCATGTAATACAGCAACATATCACACCATGTAATACAGCAACATATCACACCATGTAATACAGCAACACGCCACACCATGTAATACAGCAACATGTCACACCCTGTAATACAGCAACATATCACTCCATGTAATACAGCAACACGCCACACCATGTAATACAGCAACATGTCACACCCTGTAATACAGCAACATATCACTCCATGTAATACAGCAACATGTCACCCCATGTAATACAGCAACATACAGCTTCAATGTGTTATATAGAACCCTTTTTTAGCAGTGCTTGTCCTGTCATTCCCTAATCACACCAAATCATATTACCCATCAAAATTGGTCTCTGTGAAATGTCCAAAGTATCATGATGTCATCCAAACTGAAGCACTACAGAACCCGAAATTTTAAAAAATGAGATTTCATTCAATGATTAATGACTTGTTTGATTGTCTTTATCATCTGCCGTTTATTGATTGATAAGACAGCCATGGTTGTAAATTATGTTAATTGGAATGACATATGCTTGATTGGCTATGACAGTGTTTAGATAAAGAAATATGCATAATTCATGAGATCAGTTAACAGTTGCGTGGGGATACAGGCCAGATTCATCTTCTTCTCTGCAGCAGATTAGTTTAATGCCACAATAGAAGTGGGAATGTCATATTGCCTTAATCAAAAACTTTTAAAATTTGGTTCAACGAATGTTTATTTAATTGTCTCTGTAACTTGAACACACGTGCACATGGAAAATTTTCTAATTTGAATTAAGTATGGCATTTTAAATGTTAAGCTCATATGTTAATGTGTCAGTGATCTGTTTCAATTTAGAATTTAACTACATGATGGGATATGATGTCCATTAGATTTTTTCATATTGAAGGAAAATATAAATATATTGCAGTCATGTTCCTATTCAAGTTCTCATCATAATGGCAGGAAGAGTGACTTTTCACCCAGACCATATTTTGGTAAATATTTACATATGAGTGGGAAGCAGATATGTGCATGTTAGGTTCTGCAGAGGATTGTGGGATATCCGATATGTTATATTAATCAAATCACCATAGAAGCCAATCTTTTATCTTTATTTTTTGTGAGAAAACCCACGCTGTTCCCATGCTATGACAAAAGGGTGCTGGGCTGGAGGGAGCTGTAAGGTATGAGAGAAATATTGCTTCTTCAATAATACTTTGGTGCAAAATGGACCAGTTTCATTAGAAAATTGGAATCTGCTTCCTGGGCAATAAATAAATAACCTGAAACAGGAAATGAAGAAAAGAAATATTTTGATAATATCAGCAAGGTTTATACATTCTTATAATTCATGGAGAAGAACTGAGAGGCAGGCGAGGAAAATGTGTTTTTCATCGTTATTGAAGGATAGAGAATGTTTTCATTGTGTGGCCTGGTCGCCCCCAGGCAGGTCTCACTGATTCACGTCGGTGATGTAATTTACAACTGTTTAGTCCCAGGCAGAGAATAACGCTCACCGCACCTCTGTTTATGGAGCAGAAATTATGCTCATTAAAAACACTAATTAGAATTGATTCAACTGAATGTTGATGCCATATAATTAGTTCTTAGTATAATTGTTATGAGAAATTTTCATGAACATTTCATCATTATTTTCGATGTAAACAATGTTATTTCTAAATTTGTAAAATAAATATTGCTGTATGAATTGTAAGAGGCGGACATAATTAGCCTGATTATGTTCTTACTTGTTCAGTCATATACCTGTGATTCAAAACAATCAAAATGATTATCTATTATAATGACTAATGTTGATGGAACATTTAGCAAGTATTTCTGAAAATCTTACTTTCTAAATCAAATTTGGCAGTAATTTAGATCTCATAATGTTTTTTCCATTTGTCATCTGCATTATTTGCTTGTGAGCAATTCATATTTGGCTTGTGAATAATTGTGCTTTAATGTGGTTAGCAGTGAGTTCGGCTTCCATTTGGCTTGAGGCAAGTAGTCGTAAACTGCACAACACAGGAATATCCCCTGAAGGGGAAATCGGTTCTGAAGGCTGCCATGTTGTTTTATTGCCAGAACTAAGATACAGAAACTTTGAACTCTGTTCATGTAGCGGAAGTTGAAAGAAGACTACAAAAGAGAGTTATGCTTTATGTAGTATGATACGCTTAAAAAACAGACATTGCTGATGATATCTGGATGAAATTGGCTTTATGGAGTACATCAGTCAAAGATGTACTGTGGTATATATAGATTTAATGGACAAAACTGGAATAGGTTGTCTGGATGGTAGTATATTTGGGGATATATGTGTCAGTTGGTTTGCATATTACAAAACAAATGTTTTTGATTTTTAGTCAAAGTTGTTGATGAATATTGTCATATTTAGGAAAAGAGTGTTTAAAACAGAGCTTAAAAGTATTAATCTTTGACAAAAATTAGGGCACAAATAAGTTACGGAATATGCAAAAGTATAATTTTGGCATTTGAGTTTTATTTAGTTTTATTTAGGATAATGTTGACATAACTCCATCCTATCATTGTGTAAAGCTGTTTAATGTTAGGGAATTTCATTATATTTTCTGGCTTCAAATTCTGGTTGCAAGCAATAAAACATTTATTCTGTCACATGACAATTTTCATTTGTGTGATTAAGGCATGGAGTATTTTATAGCACTTCAAGGAAAATTACTTTATGTAAATTTACAGACTAGAAGAAAGAGAGGTAGAGATTTATCATGCAATAGCTGTTTAGGTCAATTATAGCATTACACAGTCATAATTGTCAGATTATCACCCATTGTTCTTTTACTACAATGGCAGCAATGAACAAATTTGGTGTCTGATTCGTTTAAGATTTGAAAGATCCTGACCTAATCCAATTTAACAGAGTGTTGTTTGTGTTTCAAAGGAGGGCAGTTTGATGGAGGTGTTTTGAACGAGGCAGACCTTCAGCCGGGTATTGTGTGACTTTGATGCAAGTGTGCCGGAAAGGGCGAAATATGGACTGGTTTAGATTCTGACTCATACTGGCAGCTCCATGATCCCGCCATACGTCATTAGATTTAGACGAGGGCTTGACTAAAACAGGAATAAAGACCTGTGAAATAGGGGACTGTAACGACCTGAGCCCATCTTCGCTGCGGAATTGCCACAGTTACTGCTGGATTGTAATGGAGGCTGTATAATGGCTCAAGGCCCAGTGTGGGGCCAGTTCCCATAGAATTAGGGGTCATTAGGTCTTTCACCAGCTCTGTTGGCCAGAGTTGGTCATTTCTCCTGCTGAATCTGATTTATTTAGCATCCATACAGGCCTTCGATTCTATCAGTGGGGCTCCTCGTTTTGGGCTATTTAATCATCTGAGTTGGTAATAATTGCTTTTATGAGCATGACCAGTGTGTGACTAAGAGAGCCCATCACCACATGGCCGTAATGTGTTTCTCCGGTCAGTACATCTGCATTTATAACAGAACACACCAACACTCTACTGTTACTTTTAAACGTCTGATGAGGAGAAGTCCTTTCACTTTGTCGGGAAATATACACTTTCCGGATTATTACCCTTTGTTTATTTAAGTGTTTGGTGCCAGCCTAGATTTTATTTCTACCATTTGATAACGTTATTTTATGATTTATTTTGTCATCTCTGATGAGAAGTTCTTTTACCTTGTCAGGAAATATACACTTTCTGGATTATTGCGTTTATTTAGATATTTGGTGCCAACCTACCGGTAGATTTTATCTACCATTTGATAAAGTTATTTTATGATTTATCCATTCGAATATTTTCACCTAGTGTGAATATACATATTGCTGCATCTGGAATGGGTAATGTTATAGTTCTTTTTGCTGTCTAATGACACATTCTCTGCATTACTCATTACAGGGAATTTCAAATACTTCATTTTTTAAATTTTATGATAAAAATGTTTTATTATTAAATTTTGCCAAAACTACTGGGGATTCAACTCCTTAATTTCAGTGTCTAATGACTAGGCAGCCTTCCATTCCCACTCCCAACAAAATGGCAACTGCCGTCTGCTTCAGTGCTGCCGTCTGTTACAGTGCTGCCGTCTGCTACATCTGCCTAAGGCAGACAACAGGACTTAGGTGTGAAATGCTTCAATTTTTAAAGCTTCCCTGTTCTGCAAAGTCCAGAGTGTTCTGTTGCACGGTCGTTCAGTGTCATCAATCAGTGTTTAGGGTGTGTTTGTAGCTTCAGTCATGAGCTCACATCTCTAACAAACTTAAAATTAATCATGTTCGTTCCATGTTTCAGGAGTTTGAGTGCGGGGTGCAGTTTGAGGGCTCCGAAAATTCCAAACAAGAATGGTCCTTCACGTTATATGACTTTGACGGGCATGGCAGAATCACTAAAGAGGTAGGTACAATGAAAATGTGATGTTTTTACCTTGATTCACTTCCAAATGAGTTCCCCATCCCACTGACAATGGTGAGTCTTTGTACATGTCAGATGCTTGTGAATGAACTATTTCTTGTCTTGGGGTAAATAGTATCCAATTTTGAGTTCCGAAATCGAGACAATTGATGGGATCATATTTCCGGAGCTGACAAATTTCTTAGTACCATGATGTGACAGGGAAGCCCAGCATTTATTTGTCATGACGGAGACCCAGGTTCGATTTCAAACAGGGGTACAATGTTTGAATGTTGGAATATTGTTGGAATATTGCTGGAATATTGCTAATAGATGCCTGAAACCATATGTGCTCATGATCTCACTCACTCACAGAACCAAGCTTTTCCAAATGAAGTCCACCATTCCACCATTTCTAGGGTAGATTTTCACAAGTCTCTAAGGCAATTATTAATTTACTGCAAATCATTCCTAGATTATTTAAATTAAGAACATATTACCCATTTAAAAGAATGGTGTGTCCATTTATCCATTTGTGCCTCTTATAAGGATGCAGTAACTATATATCCACAGATTCATAGTTCAGTAAACCCTTGCAGCAATCCATTTTAAGTTAATTCTCTTACACATCGAAATTTTTTTAAAAAATAAATGAAAATATCACATAAAACACAACAATAGGATGAAATGCCTGTACAAGCAGATTTTTGTCTGTGAAAAAAAGTGTAATCAGACAGAAATATAACACGTGTAAGATAATGTTGCCTAAGAGTAGGTCTTTAAAAGTTTTGAGAAGATTAAATGTATGTTGTTTGAAGTGTACCATTAAGCAGCATTCAGATCTAGAGTTAATATCAGGTGTTGAGTTTCAGAGATGGATTGTTTTATTAATTTGATATAGAAATGAGAACACTTTACGTTATGAGGCTGGAGCATTACAGAGGTCTTCCTAGAACTTTAACGGCGTGCTCATGTTCACTTGCTCATAGTCAGTGATATCCAAAATTATAATTTTTTTAATGTCTTGTTTCAAGTAGTTCAAAGGTATATAAAATGTCAACGAACTCCAATAAATAAAACCTATTAAATTCTTTTCGTACAGTCAATCTCACACATTTATTATTTTTGATAATCTGACCCTTCCCTTTGTAATGTTAGAGACATGTTTTCCAGTCAGTTTTTTAGTAAACATATCTTCCTGTTTTTATTATGATTGTTGTCTTCTATCTAAGAAAATCTCCGAGATCAAAGTACTGTATGTTACACCATGTATAATCCTTTAATACGATGATTACTTCCAATATTTGCCAAGAGACATAAAAGATCAAAGAATAAAATCCACTTTGTCTTCACATATTGTTTGGTAGACAAAAAGCAGTAGCATCATCCAGACGGGTGCGATACAGACTCCTTCACATCAAAAATAATAAAGTACAATACATAGAATGGGTTACAAGTAATTCTTCTAGCCAGGAAGGACTTAATTGTCATCCTGTAAGCTTTCATCCAAATACTATGTTGGGGAATACTGTAAACGAGTTTGTCTGATAACGAGCTTCATAAAGACAGCTTTACCCAGGAGAGACTAATATCAAAGGAAGGCTTGTGCTAGAACTTTCTCCAGATAATGTGTCTTCATATCAAATTTGGCGTAGCTGATCATTCCTATTTGAGTATAAGGGATATTGATAGGAAGCAAATTACTGTGTAAACCTCAAGGGTTTGTTGGTGTTGGTACTGGCGGGGGGGATCTCATACCGTCATCTATATTATGGAGGGATTCATCAGCCTCTAGATCATGTTGGCGATGTTGGACTGACGAGGTAGAAATTGTCAATGTCATACATTGGAAGTCTGGACTAATCAAGCCGGTGTTCGTTACGGGAATCTAATATAACATATTCGACTTAACTTGAAAGGGACTGGTAAACTGGCCTAACTGCCTTATATAAATATCTGTCCTTGTTACGTGATTATGTTAGTGTAGCCATCAGAACTTTAAGGTCAAACAGCAACACAAACAATATTGTGAAAGTAATGCTCGTGTTACCAAGACTACTGTAATGTGCATCTAAGACAGTTATATATTTATACTCAGTGTATAAACCACCAGTATTTCCTGTGGAGCCATGGAGTGAATGAGGTTAGTTTTACTCCGCTTTTAGCAATATTCCAGCAATATCATGGCTGGGGACACCAGAAATGGGCTTCACACACTGTACCCATGTGGGGAATCGAACCCGGGTCCTTGGCGTAACGAGTGAACGCCTTAACCACTAGGCTACCCCACCGCCCCTGTGTTGAAATAAACTATTTTAGTACAGTTATTGTTTTAATTGATTCTTTCATATGACTATAGTGATTGTTGTATTAAATGAGATGTTAAACTACATCTGAAATTTTATAAAATAGAAATTCTCAAATTTGAAAAATTTCAATTTTCTCAATTTGCCTACCAGTTGAACATAGTTCTAAATTCAGGTAAAATCTCTGGAGGTTATTTTTTGGTTTAAAAACCAAATAGCGCCAGTTCCACAAAGAAATCATATTGCAAGACTATCATCAGTGTTCGATACAGCATCATAGTTAAGATCACCATAACGCTACAAACACTTTGTTGAGCAGGATCCAGAGTTAGGTATGACCTTTCTCGAAAGCAGTGAAAATCTTGTTATTGCCCCTGAAATTGTCAAGCTAAATAAAAGTCCAATATGAGCAAGGGACTAGATGTTTCTGATTAAATGTAAACCAGGATTAAATCATTCTTAAGATGACCAACAAAAACAAGACAAGTTTCCTATAGTATAACAGCTTTGGTTTCGGACTGACCGTCACCACTGGAATGGACAGCTTCATTCAACTCGGCTGCAAATTGTGCGGAAACATCGGAAGGATAAACTGGTTACTCCTCTGTCAAATAGAAGCATGCTATAAGGTATCTCTCCTGCGATCACAAAGTCTGACTTTGTTACAGCCCGTATCGGCTCAGTCTCTTTGCAATGCTTCAAATAACCCTAAATTACCCCCAAAATGGACTGCAAATATGTTCTTTGGCTGCACCAAATCGCCTCGTCTGCTGCGAGGATAGCAATGTTCACATTTCTTTTCCATTTGTGTTTGAAGTAAGAGACCTCCGTTATCAGTTGGTGCTCATGCTTGCCAAGCTAAAACTGATATATTGCAGGAGTTTGCTTTTAGACAAGCAGATCAGGAATCGGATATGGACTGAATGGAATATAAACTCTGGGGATCGAAAATTTAAGCTTGTGTTTCACAGAATTCGGTTTGTGTAATTGGTATGTTCTGGAACTGTGAGAGTCCAGATGGAATGGCAGGCTTTAAGGATTGAAATGGCGGATTAGTAGGAAGAACGGTCCCAGTTAGATTCACATTGGAATCATTGCATAAGGCTTGATTCTTGTGTGCAACAAATAGTCGTAGTAATTGTATAGACACAAATTGGTTCTCAAATAATACAAGAGTTTGTAACTGTGGAAGAAAATTATGTATATGGGGCTCGTGTTTTATAACGCAACAGCAAACTGTATTTGTAGTGGTTATGTCAATATATATTTCCTTCTGCCAAATATTTTCTATTACCCATTATCACAAATGTCAAATATAGAGGACAGATTTAATTTACCAAAATATATTTATCAAAATAAGACAAAATATTGTCCAACAAATCATGCAACACTAATTGTGAATCAAATCTTGATTATTTATTCTTTTGGCCTTATCATATTAAAAATAGTATTTGTACTAGCAAAATTAAGTTAATGACACATTTAAATTCCCATTTTATTGTTGGTCATACAGGAAGTTAATGGCCTTTAATAGTTATCTATACTAGTGGTTACTCACTAAGAAGTGAAGGTTCGACTCCCCACATGGGGTGGGCACTGTGATATTGCTGGGATATGGAAAAAATTAAACTCACTCACTATTCCTAAGAAAGGGATTACAATTTCATTAGTATTTTAATTGTATCATTAAATAAACATATTGCCGTGTCATAGCCTAATGTACTTCATGCTGTTGAAGGACGGTGGGGTAGCCTAGTGGTTAAAGTGTTCGCTCGTCACACCAAAGACCCGGGTTCGATTCCCCACATGGGTATAATGTGTGAAGCCCATTTCTGGTGTCCCCCGCCATGATATTGCTGGAATATTGCTAAAAGCGGCGTAAAACCCAACTCACTCACTCACTCACTTATGCTGTTGACCATTGGTTTACTGGCCCAGAATGACTGTATACAGGCTGTCATGATGTAGCGATTTTTATCACTCCCTTGCTGTGATGCGGTATGACAGACAACAAAATAGCAATTTGGAATATATATGTAACTTTTGTCAAGCAATAACTGAAAGAGACATAAGATTATTAAATGTAATTGATTCCGACACAGAGTAAGTAAACACAGCAATAAAAGTGTTAATCAGATTATCAACCAATCAGCATATGTCTGTCTCTCGACATCAACACATAAGAAAACGATTACAATTTCCAAGTGCAGCAGGAAACTGAGAGAGTCTCCTCTGCCCTGTGAGATGTCTGGGGTCAGGTTGTATGTCTCAACTGGTGGGTTGAGTGTGGAAGGTTAGGCTAAGTCAGACTGTTATCACATGTATAGTGAAGAACATCAACACTATCAAATACCTTGTATTTCCTGATGTGCCTCTTCTCACAGCTGATTGGCTGGGAGACAGGATGAGGGAATCATGGGAGTTGACTGGTCATCTACTCTTGGGGCCTTGATAAGGAAGAATATATCTGGGTTGGGGTCTGTGGAAGGGGGGAGGGTTTGGAGGGGGGACAAGAAGGTGTAGGGTATACTTGTAGGTAAACAACATATTTGGAATGTTAATGACTATGCCTTTACTTTAGAGTGGTTGATAACTGGATTGTCTGGTCCAGACTCGATTATTTACAGACCGCCGTCATATAGCTGGAATATTGCTGAGTGCGTCGTGAAACTAAACTCACTCACTCACTACTTTAGAGTGACTACCTGGATTAGGTGTAAGGTTCAGTCACTTGGTTGTACGTCATTGTTTTCCCAGTGTATGAATTGTTGCTCATAGTTTCAATCACTTGATTGTCTGGTCCAGATGCGATTACTTACAGATGAATGTCATTTAGCTTGAATATTGCTGAGGTGCATTGTCAACAAACAAACAACATCAGCAGAAGAGTATGACCCCCAAAACCTCCAATTTCTCATTGCAGTGTTCAGTATGACCTTCTGTGAAGGTCGGAACTCACAACTGATTCTGTCAATTTAAAAAAATATATTTTCACCGTCATAGGAAAAAGCCAGTCTATCAGGTATTAGTTGGTACATGATGTTGGTATCAATGATATGCCTAACAGATGATATTGGTGTAAGTATTAATGATATACCAAACTGAGTGAGTGAGATTAGTTTTACGCAGCTTTTAGCAATATTTAAAGCAAAATCATAGGGGGGGATGCCAGAAATGGGCTTTTCACATTATAGACCAAACAGATGATATTGATATTGGTATGATAATATACAAAGCCCATGATATTGGTATTTTTATTAATGATATACTAAACAGATGATATTGGTATTTGTAAACATTTGACTACGCATGACAAAACTAGGATGGTCTGAGTCTGCCAGATGTTTCGTAACCGCTGATCCCTCACCTCATCAGGGCCCATTCTGCTGTGTGTATTCGTGTACCTTGATGATCAGGGCTATCTATAAGGGAAGGTGATGAAAGGCATGCTCCCATCTTCCCCGTTAACTCCCTTCTGTCAGTAACTCCTCACCTCTCCTGATGTCTAGCACATTTGGAAATATAGTTAACTTTGTGCTTGAAGAGTTCCATATGGAACCAACTCCAGCAGTCCCAGCACATGGGTGTTAAAGCCTCACATATGAGGTGTTATGAAAGTGTGTGTTATTGACGTTTACAGGTTATAGATATACTGATCTATGTAAATACTGAACTTATGGGGATATCTGACAAAAACTGGTTTACTTTCATCATCAAAATTGGTTTGAAATGTAGGTTTGTTTTGTTTTATCATTTGAATTATAATCCTTGTATTATGGTCTTAATAATGTTATTTAAGAGGATGGGTCCCTTATGTCCTGTTCAAAGGTCATATTGTTATGATATACCAACCTTGGGACTTTCAGGGGTGGAAATAACCCATTGCCCGACGTCCGAGTCCAGTGCTTTTTTCTGTGGGGCAAGCAAATTTGTATATCACGCTGTACCGCTGTACAGTTGACTTTCCAGTGATAATAATGGTGTTTACTTAAAAAATCAATAAGAAAACGTCCGGTATAGTGGAAAAATTATCAGGGCAAGTGATTTTACATGAGCCACTGTACCGGAGTACACTAGCAATTTTAAAGTTATTTCCACCCCTGGACTTTACTCTTCTTTAGTCAACAGTGTTGTCCTTATGAGAACCAATAGTATAAAGTCTTTATATGATTTTAAAGTTAAAACTTTCTCTATGCATTATCTTATTTCACTATATATTTGTTTCAGGATCTAGCCAGCTTACTCAAAGCTCTGTACGATGCTGTGGGATCCTCGATCAAGTTGCCACCAAACGGCACGAAGACGCTGAAGCTACGTCTGACAGTAGGCCAGGATAATACTCAGATTCAGGTACAGAGGGCCTCTCCCACAAAGGGAAAGGAGAACGGAAAGTCAAAAGAAAGCAAAACCAAAGACTCAATCAGAATCAAAGAATTGTCGAAACTGAATAACTTTATGCAGCCAGGCTCTGCAAAAGTGAACAATGAGACCCAGAGTGCGGCAGCAGTAACTGGAACAAAGACTACGACAACTACAACGACGACGACTCGCAACCAGTTGAGTCTGGAGGACCAGCAGCAGTTGGTGGAGCTGGTACAGGAAAACATGGAGAGGAACCACATTAAACAGCTCAGGTACGTCTCTCTCTCCGATCAGCCGCCTCTGTGGTGTAGTGGTTAGAGCGTCCGCCCGGAGAGCGGAAGGTCGCGTCCGATCCCCGACCGCGTCATGCCAAAAGACTTTAAAATATGGTACTTGTTGGTCCCTGCCTGGCGCTCGGCATTAATGGATACAACAAGGACTGGTCGGCTCGGAGTCAGTATAATGTGTCTGAGTGGGGTATTCATGCTTCACTGCGTCATGGTATCTCAGTGGGCAAGCACTATAAAACCAGCTTCAGTCTGGGCTAGTACAAGCAGCCGCACTTGCACATACACATACGCGCATGCACGTTGTCATATGAGTGAAATATTCTCAATCACGACGTTAAACCCAATTTCACCTCACCTCACCTCACCTCACCTCACCTCACCTCTCTCCGATCATCAGGATCACATCAAGCTGTTACCTATGTTCCATGATATAAGGGGTATCACATGGTAGGTAGTATCTTCTTAAACCAAGGGATCACATGATCAGTAGGATCACATTATTCAGTTCGTTAAGTTCTTTGATACAAGGGGTATCAGATGATCGGTAGCATGTAATCAAACAGTTCAGAGTGCCTATTATCAAGGGATCATATGATCAGTAGGATCACATCAAATATGTCATGTAGATCACGTCAAATATGTCATGTAGATCACGTCAAATATGTCATGTAGATCATGTCAAATATGTCATGTAGATCACAAACAGTTCATGTAGATCACACACTGCAAAATATTGGGGAATCACATGATCTGTAAGATCACATCGAACAGTTCACATTCATCACACTCTGCGAATTCAGGGAATCATATGATCATTAGGATCACATCAGACGGTTCACATGTGTCACACTTGTAGTAGGTGATCTTGGTAGCAGTCGGATCATATCACACAGTTTACGCACATCACACACAGTGAGAACAATCAGTGGCTTCCTAGAAATCATCTGGGATGTGTCACAAAGAGTGCATATTTTTATGATCAGATTAAACAGTTAAAACAGGGCATGATTGTTGATGGCCTGAAATGTCCCCTTGAATATCATCAACATCCATGGCAGGTTAAATCTGTATGGTCTAAGCTACACATATTCACACACGATATGTGATGAGTCCCAGTCATCACAATCAAACACTTATGATTGTGACAGTCACAACACTGGCAGGTTAAAAATTACATAAATCCCAGTCACACGATCCTTTGTGAGTGACAGTCACGATGTCATATGTTCACACGATCTGTAATGAATGTCGGTCACATGATCTTTGATGAGTGTCAGTCACATGATCTGTAATGAGTGAGGGTCAAAGACTAGAAGAATTACATAAGTAACGATATCACATGTTCACACGATCTGTAATGAATATCAGTCACATGATCTGTTATGAAAGAAAGTGAAAGACTCAATGAGTTAGATTAGTAATGATGTCTGTGGTTGTGGAATGGTGTCCGATAGATTGTGTGGATAATTAGAGATCAAATACAAGACACACAGGTAACGCGATCAGTATCAGGTGTTGGAGAGACACAATGCTTTTAGTCGGAGAACTGTTATGTCGCCTGTCACGTGATTCCTGATATCCCAGGATGGGTACTAGTCATTTCAGTCTTCAGTCAGAGAGGCTACATCAAGCAGCTCAGTTCACCAAGTAGTAACTACAAGTTCATTACCAATCTCGATTACTCTGGATACAGAGGTATGGATTTCATCCTTAAATCTACATATATTACTGTTACTTGCTATGTAGCTGGATGGATGGCAGTGGGGTTGTCATGGAGGGGGGATAGTTGGCAGCGGAGAAGTGTTGGCTAGGGTAGTGTCAGAGGGGAGGGGTGGGAGTAAATTTGTCAGGGGGTAGGGACGACAGTAAGTAAATTGATATGAATGAGTGAGATGGGAGTTGGAGTTTCTTTTTGTTCAAACTGCTGTGTTAGCGTCTCTCTTTCTCTCTTTCAATCTCTCGATCTCTCTCTCAAGTGTGTGCGTCTCCCCTTTCTCAATAAGCTGTATCTGCCCCTAGTTAGTATAGTAGGCTAGGTGTGTTCTCAAGTCTTGGTTGATATTTGATGCATTTCTTTAATTATTGATACAATAGGTTCATAAATATTCATTTGCTGTGAATATTTTCAGTGTTCAACCTGCATGTGATTATCAGTGTTTATACACCATGTACAGGCTTAAACTCCAATTTACAACTCGCTCATTCAATCCACGAGTTCGCCCACCCAGCTCCATATATTTAGTCACATGGTAGATGATTAGGTGTTTACTGTGCAACTATCCAGGAAAGATCACCCTTGTAGAATTCACTGGAGTTATCTCCCCTTTCCCTAGACGGACATCACCGTCTGTATCACCAGTAGTGACCTTTGTCTCTGTTATCCCAGTTTCCCCAGTAGAAAGGTCAGGGAGTAGATGCCCTTGTTCATATTGACTTCGGTGTCCGTCTGTTTAATATTCAAACAATACTTTATCGTCACCCGATATTTAGGAATACATGCTTCAAGATATAATGGACGAATATTGTCTTTTAATGAAATTTGATTATTCTAACCCACAAATCATTATCAAAAGAAACATAAAAGCATATATCTGAAAAAAAGTTGATACAGTAATGATACAGAATTTACTTATCAATTTAATATCAAATATGAAATATATGAACACAGGCTACATGAGACTGACTTACAACAGGACGTTTATGTAGAAGGCTCTAGTCAACTCAGATGTATTCGTCTTTTGAGAGCCAATTACTATTTGGACTAGCTGACATGATCAGAATACAGGGGTCTGACACACGCTGTTAGTTTCATTGTTGAACATCGTTGTTTGGTCTTGTTAGTGTCGCTAGACATTGCCACATCGGAGGGAGGGCTAACGAACTTCGCTCATTAGACTTGGCCACTAATGAGGCAGTGCTGTTACAGATGCTGTTACACTGCCCCTTGGAGGATTGAGCAGGGCGGCCGAGGTTGTGATGTAATCAGGCTAAAGAACAGGCAATTCCTAGGATGAGAGAGCCACAGCATTGATTTTAGTTTGGGCTGAACTTGAAAATTAAAAATCTAATCATTTGATTTTATCAGTTGAGGAGTGAACCTAACTCAAACACATTTCCTGAAATATTAATATCATAGATTTATCAATACTCATTGTAAGGACCATGAATATTTAACAGTCATTCAAAACAGTTCCATTGTTATACAAACACATTTATCATTTAAAATGTCAAATGACAGGCAAATATGGTAATTCATTTAATAACAGAACTTTAAAAATGTATGTCAGAAAAAAAGCTTGAAAGAGGATAAAAATATCATGGCACATTGTAGTGGATTTGATGTTGCCAAGGATAAGTTAGGTAATCGTTTATGTGTATGTGGTGTAATGGCATATGGAATATGTGAATAGTTTCAGCCATGTGTGTTTGACATGTGTCACACTTCCATATGGTGAAGGCTTGCAGGCTTATATCACATATGTTTCTATGTGATCACGTCTGTATCACATGTCTGCTGGTACAGCAGCTCTAACCTCACGTTTCCATTTGTTGTAAGATGCAGACAACAATGTGATCATGCAATATATAAATTAACTCAATGGTTGAAACCATACGTCAGTGCACTGATGCATTGTGAGTTTTCATGCGATGATGATCTAAACAACATTTTTTCATTTTTTACACATGCTAATATGAATTACTTGCTACTCTTTCAATGAGCATTTTTCTCAGTCAAATGTTGAAAAATATGTTTAATAAGTATTTTAAGTTCATAACTAAAACTAGCAATCACAACTTGTTTATGCATTAGATTTTCCTTTCAAACCTGCTGTGAATCCGTGAAGGTCCGGGTTAGAATTGATCTTCAGTAACCCATGCTTGTCGTAAGAGGCAACTAATGGGATCGGGTTGGGCAGGCTTGTTAACTTGGCTCACACATGTCATTGTATCCCAATTCCGTAGATTGATGCTCATGCTGTTGATCACTGGATTGTCTGGTCCAGACTCGATTATTTACAGACTGCCGCCATACAGCTGGAATATTGCTGAGTGTGGTGTAAAACTAAACTCACTCTCTCAAACCTGCTCTGAAATATTTATTGTCAAGGACTTTCTAAATATTTTGATAATATGCTATATGTATCGTATCATGACCAATGTATGATGATACATATAGTATTGACTGATGTATTGTTTCACTGCTGTTCTCAGTGTATCCAAGGCAGGCAGGATTTATCGTGAAGTGAATTTCGCACTTGGCTGGTGGCTTTGTTTTGACTTGGTGGCAGCTATGGTATGTCTGTCTGGCAGACATCTATCTTATCTGGCAGACATTAGTCATTAGAGTCAGCATCCAGTTGGCACTGACCTTTGGTCAACTTATTGGTTTTGTAGTGAAATACGAGCTAGGGTGTATCTTACCATGGAGCTGTGTAGTGACATGCGAGCTATATCTGACCAGGGAATGTGGAGAAGATACCCTGGTGATGGTGGGGAGAGTGTTGTTACTGCCGTGTCTTGAGATGAGGGGAAGGGGTGTGGTAGCTGGGGGTGGGGTGTGCTGGAATTGGTTCCACACTGGCACAGTAATATACGTAATTAAATGTGGATCAGATAACCCATACAACATTGGTGACATTTCAACATAATGACAACTTAGTCATTAATTGTGTATATAAATAAAGTGTTCATTTATTTAAGGCTAGCTAATTCAATTTATATTTTACAGGTTTTCCTTGACAGTAAGGAAAAACACAGAAAACAAAATGATATATCAGTACTTGAAATAAAAGCTTGATTTTTTCAATTCTGAATATCGATATATACATGAACAGCTTGTCTGTAAATCAGGAAATATTTTGCGTCTTTACTTTGAAAATATTGTCTCGAGGGAGAAATATTTCTCCTGATCAGATACATCAGCATGGTACAGTTGTATCAATATTTTCTAAGGTATGTTGCTGATGAAGGTAGAGGCGGACTGTTTACTGTCAACAGATGCGGACTCTGATCAGATAAGACTGATTGGAACTATGGTTCTGATTATAATATTTCCTGTGGATAACGAAACATGTTTGGGGAGGAATCCCCAGGTATGCAGCCCCTAGGGAGTAGGCTTGTTGATCAAAGACAGGAAGATCATGGGTAAACATGGAAGGGTGAGGGTGGGAGGGAGAGGCAGGTGGAGGATGCTGGAATGTTGTTAGGGGCTAGGGATGGCAGGAGAGGGCATATCCAGGGGTAGTGGGGTGGTATGAAGGGAATGGATTGGGGTCGGGTTGTCGTGGATGGGGGATGGTTGGCAGTAGGGTTGAGGAGTGGGGATGATTGGCAGTGGAGACTATGTTGAGTAGGGTAGTGAAGGGGTGGGGAGTAAGATTTTCGGGGGGATAGGGATGACAGGGAGTGTATGAGGAGTATGGTGGCATGAAAGGACAGAAGGCAGTAGGGTTGACATGGAGGGGATGGTTGGCAGTGGGGTTGACATGGAGGGGGATGGTTGGCAGTGGGGTTGACATGGAGGGGGATGGTTGGCAGTGGGGTTGACATGGAGGGGATGGTTGGCAGTGGGGTTGACATGGAGGGGATGGTTGGCAGTGGGGTTGACATGGAGGGGGATGGTTGGCAGTGGGGTTGACATGGAGGGGATGGTTGGCAGTGGGGTTGACATGGAGGGATGGGGCAGTGGGGTTGACATGGAGGGGGGCAGTGGGGGTTGACATGGAGGGGATGGTTGGCAGTGGGGTTGACATGGAGGGGGGATGGTTGGCAGTGGGGTTGACATGGAGGGGGATGGTTGGCAGTGGAGACTATGTTTAGCAGGGTAATGAGTGAGTGAGTTTAGTTTTACGCCTCAAGCAGGGTAATGTCACAGGATGGGTGGGAATATGGTGGGCAAAGAAACTGCGAATGATGATAGAATATATACAAGGGGAATAACAGGATTGGTTGTGTGGGATTGTTGGGAGTAGATGCTTATATAAGTAGAAAGAAGGGATTGGATAGCCTGAAACATAAATAACAAAAAAACTCAAGGCAAGTTAAGTCTTTTGCATGGCTTTAGACTAACACATAGTCTATAAAATATCCATTACATAATGCGTATTTCTAAAAGTCCAGATTTCACATGCTTGAAGAGATAGTCTGGTATCCTTTTTATTATATTTTTTGAACAACTGTTTCAAAAGCACCTTCAAATATTTCATTTCCGAAACAAGAAAAGTGTCGGGAGGGGGAACTGGGGTAAATACACCGGGGGAGTAGGTTCACTGGAGAAGGGAGGGGAGGCAGTTCAGGGGATTGTGGCGGACAGGTTGGGACGTCTGCTCAACATGGCCTGTGAAGCCTAATGAGCATTCCTGCCTTATGTCTGTTCCTACCAATGCTACACATTTGGTGGGGGAGGGAGAGTTCAGGCCAGTGTTGTTGATGAGCTCAGGATGGAACTGTTCCTCTTCACTGACAGTCTGCACTTGTCCAAGTCTGCTGCCATCATGAGATAGGTCTTTCTCGCCAGTCAGCCTTCAGACTTCTGACAGAGAGGTCACACAGTTCTAGACTCTGATATCTTCACTTGTTGGCTCTGAATTTGCTTGTTTCCCTCCACTGACTATAGACATCAGGATGCGGATTTAGTTACTCACTGAGAATGGGATCCTTGTATGTATGAACAGTTTGGTTCTTAACTTACTGTGGTAAATATGTTTATCTTCTCATGGTTGTAGGGGTGGTTGAGTAGCCTGGTGGTTAAAGCGTTTGCTCGTCACGCCAAAGCCCCGGTTTCGATTCCCCACATGGGTACAAAGTGCAAAGCCCATTTCTGGTGTCCCCGCCGTGATATTGCTGGAATATTCCTAAAAGCGGTGTAAAACCATACTCACTCACTCTTATGGCTGTATTTTGTTTCTTTCTGTCAATTTGTTTGTTGATATGATGTTAATATGTTGATGTTGTTTTTCAGACGTCACCACAGCGACTGTCGTAACATGATGGATCATCAGCACCACCACAAGCGTCGTCATAGAAACCATTGCTCACATGAAGATCGACCAAAAGAGAGTCAGGATCGAAGGAACTACTACCTTGACCTTGCTGGGGTGGAGAACAATACGTCAAAGTTTCAGAATAATCCTACCGTGCCCACAGCAGGATCGGGTTTTGTGCAAACTGGCCACCACAGGTCAAGGTCACATGATGTGACCAAAAAATTTGACAATGTGAAAAGAGAATCTGAACGCTTAGCAAAACATTTAGAAGGTTCAAAACCTGACCACCCAAGGTCAAGGTCATTTGACCCCCAGGAAAAAACGGCTGTATGTTCCCCGAAAGGACATTCGAAAAACCCCTCCTCCCCTCACAAGCACAGCAGCAAGTTCCGACCGGTTAGCCTACCAGCACATGTGCCCGCTACAGTGTCGCCCCATTACCATCGGCGCCATCGACACAGAGAGAAGGACCATGGACTGGCAATGCAACAAGTTGCAGAGTGGATTGAACGGGAGCACGCATGGGAGATGGAGGGAGAGCACGTGATGGTGCAGCGTCATGAACATCACCACATACATGAGCATCACCATCACCATCACTACCATCACTATTATGAAGCATGACAACCAGCCCGCCCACGGAAGAGAACATGCAACAGACTCAACAAAAATAAATATTTATTTTTTTTGTGCATTTAAGCACTGCCATATTGGCCAGTGAGATCTTCATAACGAGATCACATGCATTTCTTACTACTTTTTCGCCACAATGCAACCGTTGAGTCTCTGTACAAAAACACTCTGCCAGTCCTCAAAAGGGCAACATGAAATCCCATGATGCATTTGTGAAGTGACATCACTTCCTGTCTGGAACAGGGAAGACTTTTTGTGTTGTCATTATGACGTGGGTTACTGCCTTCTTGATTCTGATTGGCCGAAAGTGACCTTGACTTTGGCCACTGCTTGTGTTCTGGGCATGAGCAGAATGGCTCAATCTACCTCTTGCAAGATTATGTTTCTATTCTCGTTTGCTAGCATTCACGCCAGTTGTACAGAAACCGGACATGTGAATATTGTACATTATGTATGTAGTCTATATTTATGCACTCAACTTCAGTATCAACTATACCTCGGCCTATTGCTAGTCAGGGTGTATATTTTTGGCCGAGATCGTTATTGAAAAATATGTTGTGTGAAAAATGTGCATGTACAAAGGAACAACTTACTTCAATGGATATTTGTGCAGCCAATCCCCGGACGATATGTTGTGAACTGTTGTAAAACTAAGTACAAAGTTCTGAGGGAAATCCAATTTTGTTGATTATCTTCAAGAGGTGTAAATTGCCTTCTGAGTTTACATGCAAAGTTGATCGTTTTGTTAAGATAAAATCTAATCATGATATTTGATGACCCCATTTACTGCCGTTAATGGTTTGAAGGCATAATCCAAATTGTTGTGTAATCGTTTAGAGGTACACCTTTCCATATTGGAGACGTCACAAGGTTATGTTTGTTATGGAATATGTTCATGCAATGCCTGAGTTAAAGAAATGTCATGTAGTTGGATTGTGAAGTCTGTTTCAATCTCAAGAGGCCAGTCTGTTCGTAGTCCCAGTGATAACAAAGTTGTAACAAACTGGGCTTCGTCTCTGAATAATTACATCCCATTGCGAGCATTATGATAGTCATGTTTCAGCTGTTTTACAAATGTTTCATCACTTTGCTTCCTGAATGTAGACTGTTCAATCTCCTGTATAATATTGGGCCACATCTAATTATTGTGTTTTCATCATTTTCTTTGTTAATTTAATCAGTTTCATATTTCCATAGTAACAAACACAATGTGTGAATGCTGTACTTCACTGTAATATTTGAAACAAACCTATACAAGGCTGTAGTCACATGTGCTGGAGATGAGATTATTTAAGTGAATATTTGAGAATTCCTGCTCAAAATTGTGTTGTCTGTGTATCAGAAAACTGACTTCATTCAACAGGAATAGACACAGCCCAACCAACCGAAGCACTGATTTCTCAGTAAGTCCAGGATTCTATTCTTTAACATATCTTTTTGAATTCAAATTAACTAATCAAAATTGCTTATAGTTTGAAACAAACATTGAAAAACAATTTCCACAGATGCAGATTAGAATAAGTTTTGATTGTTGAGTTATTTCATTTTCACAAAATGGTGGTCTCTTTCAGCATCTGTAACAATAGCCTTGATTGGCTGACTACTAACTAGAGAACTAGGGTGCTCATTTTTGATTGGCTGTTGTTCTGCCTGGTCTATGTAGTGATTTTTCTTCCTGGTTTGAAAGGTATGTGTTTTGATGCTTTAATATTGGTTCCAGACTGTCTGGATGTAAGCACAGGATACCATTCTGTGTGTCGGTGTAGATTCTCCATCTTCAACTCTTAGCATATTTCTAAAAACTCAGATTATTAAAAAATTCAGATTATTATCCTTTCATGCTGGCCACAAGATCAGAATAGAACATGAAGTCAGAGACCATATAATACATGGTCTCTGATGAAATGTTTTGAAATTTAAGAACTAATTAATCATTCATATATATATATATTATGAGAATGGTTTTACTAAGCATTAGAACATTTCCTATTTCAGTTCATAACTTGGCAAAACATACACAGAAATGGTATTATTTAGTTTGAATATTTTGTAAAAATATTGCAAGATGAAAGAATTTTGTAATTGATAGAATCAGGCTGTGTTGAGGAATCATTATTCCTGATACAGTCGCACAACATAGGTATTTTGACTGAGGTTGTTGATGCACATTGTATAGAATTGATGATGGAAGATTCAGTGAGAGAGAGGCACCTCCTCGGTTTGTGTACTACAGACTGTTTATAATACCCTTGTACTCACAATCTACCAGAAAAAATAAAAGGTTTTGTTGACATCCAATTCAGTGTTTACTTCTGCTAAATCTTACAATTATATAGGCTGGACAGCTGATATATAACAGTAAAATACCTACTCCATTTTCTGTATGACAGAGTCAGTGAGCGAGTTTTGTGTTTACGCCGTGTTTAGCAATATTCCAGCAATATCACAGCAGAGGGCACCAGAAATGGGCTTCATACATCGTACAAATGTGGGGAATTGAAATCAGGTCTTCACTATTCGTGGATGTATTGCATAACTTGTTTATACATCAGGATACAGGTTAAATCAACAATCACTATACATGGATGTATTGTATACCTCATTTATACATCAGGATACAGGTTAAATCAACAATCACTATACATGGATGTATTGTATAACTCATCAATACATCAGGATACAGGTTAAATCAACAATCACTACACATGGACGTATTGTATAACTTGTTTATACATCAGGATACTGGTTAAATCAACAATCACTATATATGGATGTATAATTCGTTTATACATCGGGATACATGTTAAATCAACAATCACTATACATGGCTGTATTGTATAACTTGTCTGTACATCGGGATACAGGATAAATCAACAATCACTATACATGGACGTATTGTATAACTCGTTTATACATCGGGATACGGGTTAAATCAACTATCACTATACATGGCTGTATTGTATAACTCGTTTATACATCAGGATACACTATAAATCAACAAGCACTATACTTGGATGAATTGTATAACTCGTTTATACATCGGAATACAGGTTAAATCAACAATCACTATATACATGGATGTATTGTATAACTCGTTTATACATCAGGATACAGGTTAAATCAACAATCACTGTACATGGCTGTATTGTATAACTCGTTTATACATCAGGATACACTATAAATCAACAAGCACTATACTTGGATGAATTGTATAACTCGTTTATACATCGGGATACAGGATAAAACAACAATCACTATATATGGATGTATTGTATAACTCGCTTATACATCGGGATACAGGTTAAATCAACAATCACTATACATGGATGTATTGTATAACTCGTTTATACATCAGGATACAGGTTAAATCAACAATCACTATACATGGCTGTATTGTATAACTCGTTTATACATCAGGATACACTATAAATCAACAAGCACTATACATGGATGAATTGTATAACTCGTTTATACATCGGGATACAGGTTAAATCAACAATCACTATACATGGATGTATTGTATAACTCGTTTATACATCGGGATACAGGATAAATCAACAATCACTATACATGGATGTATTGTATAACTCGTTTATACATCGGGATACAGTATAAATCAACAAGCACTATACTTGGATGAATTGTATAACTCGTTTATACATCATGGATGTATTTATAATCGGGATAAGGATAAACAACAATAACTATATATGGATGTATTGTATAACTCGCTTATACATCGGGATACAGGATAAATCAACAATAACTTTACATGGATGTATTGTATAACTCGTTTATACATCAGGATGCACTATAAATCAACTATCACTATACATGGATGTATTGTATAACTCGTTTATACATCGGGATACAGGATAAATCAACAATAACTATACATGGATGTATTGTATAACTCGTTTATACATCAGGATACACTATAAAACAACAATAACTATACATGGATGTATTGTATAACTCGTTTATACATCGGTATACTGGTCAAATCAACAATCACTATACATCGGTCAAATCAACAATCACTATACATGGCTGTATTGTATAACTCATCTATACATCAGGATACTGGTTAAATCAACAATCACTATACTTGGATGTAGTGTATAACTCGTTTATACATCGGTATACTGGGCAAATCAACGATCACTATACATGGATGTATTTCATAACTCACTTATACATCAGGATACAGGTTAAATCATCAATCACTGGACATGGATGTATTGTATAACTCATTTATACATCAGGATACAGGTTAAATCAACAAACACTATACATGGATGTATTGTATAACACGTTTATACATCGGGATACAGGACAAATCAACAATAACTATACATGGATGTATTGTATAACTCGGTTATACATCGGGATACACTATAAATCAACAATAACTATACATGGATGTATTGTATAACTCGGTTATACATCGGGATACACTATAAATCAACAATAACTATACATGGATGTATTGTATAGCTACTCTATACATCGGGATACTGGGGGAAAGTGTTGCTACAGATGTTGTCAATCAGTGTACTGACTATGGCAACAGTCAATTTATATAGAAAATCGCTGTGTGATGTTGTTGGTTCTCATGAGGTCACAAAATATTACGTCACTTGTCTGTCAGACGCTGAAGCTAGATAGTTATACTTTTCATATCCAAGACTAGTTATTATAATTACTGTTTACAAACTGAAATATTTTAAAGAATAATTCTTTAGGATAAATAGAATCTCACCTGATTGTCTATTGACATCAAATATTCAGTAAGGCCTCGTGGTTTTATCGGGTTGTTGGGGTAACTGAGTGGTGGCTTAGTCTCTCGTCACGCTGAAAACCCAGGTTCGATTTCACAAATGGTTACAATGAGTGAAGTCCATATCTGGTGTCCCTGTGATACTGGCTAAAAGCGGCGTGAAACCATATTCACTCACTAAACTTTTAAAGAAAGAAAACGACACGGTTGTGGGATTCTCTATATCTCTTAATTGAATTCCAACAAAATATTACGAAACAATAGTCAAAATGGCGAACTCTGTGGTTCTGAGGAATCCGTGTAGTTGTGAGAAAATAGTCTGTGAATGTAATGTCATCGCCTAGCAACTTCAGAGCATGGCGCCAGTCTTCAGCTGCGCCTCATAACAGTAAGTGAGTATGGTTTTACGCCGCATTTAGCAATATTCCAGCAATATCACGGCGGGGGACACCAGAAATGGACTTCACACATTGTACCCATGTAGGGGATCGAACCCGGGGATCGTTTTAACCACTAGGCTACCCTACCGCCTCGCGTCTCACGACAGAGCTTTGCTTCTCTACAGTATTTCCCGACCAAAGTAAGAAATTGACAGTTTTTAACTTAACTGGTATTTTAGCCGTGATTTATATGTGCTGAAGGCACATTTACCCGCTGTAAGTTATCAATACTGAGAAAACATTTCTTTATGGTTTGTGGAACATAAATATATATTGCTTGGTACCAATCAGGACGTACGGTCGTGGTGTCCTTGACCTTTTTTGGAAATTCTAGATCTCATAGCCCTATCTCTCAAACGTCAAGTAAATATTTTGAAGTTATTTCGCGAGTTAGCTTTCTATTAATATATTTCAATCTTGAAATCATGGAGAATTCTAAATGTCACATTCCGAAAATTTACTAATGTTACATGCCCTTAATCCCCTGTTCCTAATCTCACGCCCAGAACCACGCCTACAAGATTGAAATGGATGGAGCTTCAGTGAACGGTGCTGCACCCACAATAAACATTAAAACTGTTATATCTCCGTTCCATACATTTGATGACGGAACTAGTCTGTCTGACAGCCTTTCCACCCGGCTGATACTGTGACACCACTCGTAAAGGTCAAGGTAAGACCCATGCTTGTCGTAAGTGGTGACTAACGGACTTGGCTGACACATGTAATCTTATCTCAATTGCACAGATCGATGTTCATGCTGTTGATCACTGGCTTGTCTGATGCAAAATCATCTATTTACAGACCGCCGACAAAAAGCTGGAATGTTGCTGAGTGCGGCGTAAAACAACAAACAAACAAGGTGTTCATGATGTCAACCCATGGATTGTCAGGTCTGGACTCAGTCACAGACCGTCATCATACAGCTGCAATGTTGCTGAGTGCGGCGTAAAAAAACAAACAAACAAGATGTTCCTGATGTCAACCCATGGATTGTCTGTCTGGACTCAGTCACAGACCGTCATCATACAGCTGCAATGTTGCTGAGTGCGGCGCAAAAAACAAACAAACAAGATGTTCATGATATCAACACATGGATTGTCTGGACTCAGTCACAGACAGTCATCATACAGCTGCAATGTTGCTGAGTGCGGCGTAAAAAACAAACAAACAAGATGTTCATGATGTCAACCCATGGATTGTCTGGACTCAATGGAATGATATTTGATGACCCCATTTACTGCCGTTAATGGTTTGAAGGCATAATCCAAATTGTTGTGTAATCGTTTAGAGGTACACCTTTCCATATTGGAGACGTCACAAGGTTATGTTTGTTATGGAATATGTTCATGCAATGCCTGAGTTAAAGAAATGTCATGTAGTTGGATTGTGAAGTCTGTTTCAATCTCAAGAGGCCAGTCTGTTCGTAGTCCCAGTGATAACAAAGTTGTAACAAACTGGGCTTCGTCTCTGAATAATTACATCCCATTGCGAGCATTATGATAGTCATGTTTCAGCTGTTTTTACAAATGTTTCATCACTTTGCTTCCTGAATGTAGACTGTTCAATCTCCTGTATAATATTGGGCCACATCTAATTATTGTGTTTTCATCATTTTCTTTGTTAATTTAATCAGTTTCATATTTCCATAGTAACAAACACAATGTGTGAATGCTGTACTTCACTGTAATATTTGAAACAAACCTATACAAGCCTGTAGTCACATGTGCTGGAGATGAGATTATTTAAGTGAATATTTGAGAATTCCTGCTCAAAATTGTGTTGTCTGTGTATCAGAAAACTGACTTCATTCAACAGGAATAGACACAGCCCAACCAACCGAAGCACAGATTTCTCAGGATTCTATTCTTGAACATATCTTTTTGAATTCAAATTAACTAATCAAAATTGCTTATAGTTTGTAACAAACATTGAAAAACAATTTCCACAGATGCAGATTAGAATAAGTTTTGATTGTCGAGTTATTTCATTTTCACAAAATGGTGGTCTCTTTCAGCATCTGTAACAATAGCCTTGATTGGCTGACTACTAACTAGAGAACTAGGGTGCTCATTTTTGATTGGCTGTTGTTCTGCCTGGTCTATGTAGTAATTTTTCTTCCTGGTTTGAAAGGTATGTGTTTTGATGCTTTAATATTGGTTCCAGACTGTCTGGATGTAAGCACAGGATACCATTCTGTGTGTCGGTGTAGATTCTCCATCTTCAACTCTTAGCATATTTCTAAAAACTCAGATTATTAAAAAATTCAGATTATTATCCTTTCATGCTGGCCACAAGATCAGAATAGAACATGAAGTCAGAGACCATATAATACATGGTCTCTGATGAAGTCTTTTGAAATTTAAGAACTAATTAATCATTCATATATATATATATATTATGAGAATGGTTTTACTAAGCATTAGAACATTTCCTATTTCAGTTCATAACTTGGCAAAACATACACAGAAATGATATTATTTAGTTTGAATATTTTGTAAAAATATTGCAAGATGAAAGAATTTTGTAATTGATAGAATCAGGCTGTGTTGAGGAATCATTATTCCTGATACAGTCGCACAACATAGGTATTTTGACTGAGGTTGTTGATGCACATTGTATAGAATTGATGATGGAAGATTCAGTGAGAGAGGCACCTCCTCGGTTTGTGTGTACTACAGACTGTTTATAATACCCTTGTACTCACAATCTACCTTGTGTTTACGCCGTGTTTAGCAATATCCCAGCAATATCACAGCAGAGGGCACAAGAAATGGGCTTCATACATCGTACAAATGTGGGGAATTGAAATCAGGTCTTCACTATTCGTGGATGTATTGCATAACTTGTTTATACATCAGGATACAGGTTAAATCAACAATCACTATACATGGATGTATTGTATACCTCATTTTATCATCAGGATACAGGTTAAATCAACAATCACTATACATGGATGTATTGTATAACTCATCAATACATCAGGATACAGGTTAAATCAACAATCACTACTATAAAATATAATCGTATTGTATAACTTCGTTTATACATCGGGATACTGGTTAAATATACATGGATGTATTGTATTGTATAATACATCGTTAAATTATACATCGCTCAACAATAACTATACATTGATACAGGTTAAATCAACTGGTCAAATCAACAATCACTATACATGGATGTATTGTATAACTCGTTTATACATCAGGATACACAGGTTAAATCATAAATCAACAAGCTATAAACTATACTTGGATGAATTGTATAACTCGTTTATACATCGGAATACAGGTTAAATCAACAATCACTATATACATGGATGTATTGTATAACTCGTTTATACATCAGGATACAGGTTAAATCAACAATCACTGTACATGGCTGTATTGTATAACTCGTTTATACATCAGGATACACTATAAATCAACAAGCACTATACTTGGATGAATTGTATAACTCGTTTATACATCGGGATACAGGATAAAACAACAATAACTATATATGGATGTATTGTATAACTCGCTTATACATCGGGATACAGGATAAATCAACAATAACTTTACATGGATGTATTGTATAACTCGTTTATACATCAGGATGCACTATAAATCAACTATCACTATACATGGATGTATTGTATAACTCGTTTATACATCGGGATACAGGATAAATCAACAATAACTATACATGGATGTATTGTATAACTCGTTTATACATCGGGATACACTATAAAACAACAATAACTATACATGGATGTATTGTATAACTCGTTTATACATCGGTATACTGGTCAAATCAACAATCACTATACATCGGTCAAATCAACAATCACTATACATGGCTGTATTGTATAACTCATCTATACATCAGGATACTGGTTAAATCAACAATCACTATACTTGGATGTAGTGTATAACTCGTTTATACATCGGTATACTGGGCAAATCAACGATCACTATACATGGATGTATTTCATAACTCACTTATACATCAGGATACAGGTTAAATCATCAATCACTGGACATGGATGTATTGTATAACTCATTTATACATCAGGATACAGGTTAAATCAACAAACACTATACATGGATGTATTGTATAACACGTTTATACATCGGGATACAGGACAAATCAACAATAACTATACATGGATGTATTGTATAACTCGGTTATACATCGGGATACACTATAAATCAACAATAACTATACATGGATGTATTGTATAACTCGGTTATACATCGGGATACACTATAAATCAACAATAACTATACATGGATGTATTGTATAGCTACTCTATACATCGGGATACTGGGGGAAAGTGTTGCTACAGATGTTGTCAATCAGTGTACTGACTATGGCAACAGTCAATTTATATAGAAAATCGCTGCGTGATGTTATTGGTTCTAATGAGGTCACAAAATATTACGTCACTTATCTGTCAGACGCTGAAGCTAGATAGTTATACTTTTCATTTCCAAGACTAGTCATTATAATTACTGTTTACAAACTGAAATATTTTAAAGAATAATTCTTTAGGATAAATAGAATCTCACCTGATTGTCTATTGACATCAAATATTCAGTAAGGCCTCGTGGTTTTATCGGGTTGTTGGGGTAACTGAGTGGTGGCTTAGTCTCTCGTCACGCTGAAAACCCAGGTTCGATTTCACAAATGGTTACAATGAGTGAAGTCCATATCTGGTGTCCCTGTGATACTGGCTAAAAGCGGCGTGAAACCATATTCACTCACTAAACTTTTAAAGAAAGAAAACGACACGGTTGTGGGATTCTCTATATCTCTTAATTGAATTCCAACAAAATATTACGAAACAATAGTCAAAATGGCGAACTCTGTGGTTCTGAGGAATCCGTGTAGTTGTGAGAAAATAGTCTGTGAATGTAATGTCATCGCCTAGCAACTTCAGAGCATGGCGCCAGTCTTCAGCTGCGCCTCATAACAGTAAGTGAGTATGGTTTTACGCCGCATTTAGCAATATTCCAGCAATATCACGGCGGGGGACACCAGAAATGGACTTCACACATTGTACCCATGTAGGGGATCGAACCCGGGGATCGTTTTAACCACTAGGCTACCCTACCGCCTCGCGTCTCACGACAGAGCTTTGCTTCTCTACAGTATTTCCCGACCAAAGTAAGAAATTGACAGTTTTTAACTTAACTGGTATTTTAGCCGTGATTTATATGTGCTGAAGGCACATTTACCCGCTGTAAGTTATCAATACTGAGAAAACATTTCTTTATGGTTTGTGGAACATAAATATATATTGCTTGGTACCAATCAGGACGTACGGTCGTGGTGTCCTTGACCTTTTTTGGAAATTCTAGATCTCATAGCCCTATCTCTCAAACGTCAAGTAAATATTTTGAAGTTATTTCGCGAGTTAGCTTCTCTATTAATATATTTCAATCTTGAAATCATGGAGAATTCTAAATGTCACATTCCGAAAATTTACTAATGTTACATGCCCTTAATCCCCTGTTCCTAATCTCACGCCCAGAACCACGCCTACAAGATTGAAATGGATGGAGCTTCAGTGAACGGTGCTGCACCCACAATAAACATTAAAACTGTTATATCTCCGTTCCATACATTTGATGACGGAACTAGTCTGTCTGACAGCCTTTCCACCCGGCTGATACTGTGACACCACTCGTAAAGGTCAAGGTAAGACCCATGCTTGTCGTAAGTGGTGACTAACGGACTTGGTTGACACATGTAATCTTATCTCAATTGCACAGATCGATGTTCATGCTGTTGATCACTGGCTTGTCTGATGCAAAATCAGTTATTTACAGACCGCCGACAAAAAGCTGGAATGTTGCTGAGTGCGGCGTAAAACAACAAACAAACAACATGTTCATGTTGTCAACCCATGGATTGTCTGGTCTGGACTCAGTCACTGACCGTCATCATACAGCTGGAATGTTGCTGAGTGCGGCGTAAAAAACAAACAAACAACATGTTCATGTTGTCAACCCATGGATTGTCTGGTCTGGACTCAGTCACAGACCGTCATCATACAGCTGGAATGTTGCTGAGTGCGGCGTAAAACAAACAAACAAGATGTTCCTGATGTCAACCCATGGATTGTCTGTCTGGACTCAGTCACAGACCGTCATCATACAGCTGGAATGTTGCTGAGTGCGGCGTAAAACAACAAACAAACAACATGTTCATGTTGTCAACCCATGGATTGTCTGGACTCAGTCACACACTGTCATCATACAGCTGGAATGTTGCTGAGTGCGGCGTAAAACAACAAACAAACAAGATGTTCCTGATGTCAACCCATGGATTGTCTGGTCTGGACTCAGTACAGACCGTCATCATACAGCTGGAATGTTGCTGG
The DNA here is from genome assembly GCF_003918875.1 of Haliotis rubra. NCBI lineage: Eukaryota > Metazoa > Mollusca > Gastropoda > Lepetellida > Haliotidae > Haliotis > Haliotis rubra. The sequence continues at coordinate 470,292 of NW_025766988.1, read as the reverse complement.
CGGCAAAAACAAACAAACAAGATGTTCATGATATCAACCCATGGATTGTCTGGACTCAGTCACAGACTGTCATCATACAGCTGGAATGTTGCTGAGTGCGGCGTAAAACAACAAACAAACAAGATGTTCCTGATGTCAACCCATGGATTGTTTGTCTGGACTCAGTCACAGACCGTCATCATACAGCTGGAATGTTGCTGAGTGCGGCGTAAAATAACAAACAAGATGTTCATGATGTCAACCCATGGATTGTCTGGTCTGGACTCAGTCACAGACTGTCATCATACAGCTGGAATGTTGCTGAGTGCGGCGTAAAACAACAAACAAACAAGATGTTCATGATGTCAACCCATGGATTGTCAGGTCTGGACTCAGTCACAGACTGTCATCATACAGCTGGAATGTTGCTGAGTGCGGCGTAAAACAAACAAACAAGATGTTCATGATGTCAACCCATGGATTGTGTAGGTCTGGACTCAGTCACAGACTGTCATCATACAGCTGGAATGTTGCTGAGTGCGGCGTAAAATAACAAACAAGATGTTCATGATGTCAGCCCATGGATTGTCTGGTCTGGACTCAGTCACAGACTGTCATCATACAGCTGGAATGTTGCTGAGTGCGGCGTAAAATAACAAACAAGATGTTCATGATGTCAACCCATGGATTGTCTGGACTCAGTCACAGACCGTCATCATACAGCTGGAATGTTGCTGAGTGCGGCGTAAAATAACAAACAAGATGTTCATGATGTCAACCCATGGATTGTCGGGTCTGGACTCAGTCACAGACCGTCATCATACAGCTGGAATGTTGCTGAGTGCGGCGTAAAACAAAAAACAAACAAGATGTTCATGATGTCAACCCATGGATTGTCTGTCTGGACTCAGTCACAGACCGTCATCATACAGCTGGAATGTTGCTGAGTGCGGCGTAAAACAACAAACAAACACACAAACAGAAATATGAAAGATCTGCATCAAGCATGTCTGTGTCTGTATGGATGCTTGTATCTGCCATAATTCTGTATTCTCAGAGACGAAGTGTAAGCCCGTAGAAACAACCGCGTACTGTATCAAACCGACGTCGTCACCCAGGAGGCCATTGATGTTGGGACTCATCTCTTAGATGTGACACAGCAAACTGTGATGGTTTGGAACACACTCGCCACAGAAAACTACCAATTCCTTCTTTCACTGCTCTATTGTAGTTCATTTGTTTTACAAACAGACTCTAATTTGGGAAACAGACAATTGCAAGATAAGGCTGGTGTTGAAGATGAGGCCCGACTCTTGGTCTCCGTGTTTGTTTATTAACGGACTCAACTGAGTGATTGCAACAACCATGTTGAATGTACAGCGGGCGGAAAATCACGACTACAGCAGGGAAGGTGTTTATCTACACGGCAAGACCCAATCAGACAAAGTTACTTCATACAACGAACTTGCTCGCTGTCTACCGCTGTCTGTGTGATTGTCTTGTCGTATTTGTGAACGGGTTCAAATGTTACGTCTGGGAGGCGGCACTGCAGCCATGTTCATCCCGCTTTAGAGAGATACAGTGTTTGTTGAACACACGATGCCATGTGGTGAAATGTAACACATGTTGTGTTTGAGCTTACGCTTTCTCAATAAAGTACAGATTCTAGTACTTTTGTTGTGTTTCGATACTCAGATGTTCTTAGTGGTTTAGTTTCTGAATTTTCCAGAAATTGATAATTCGGTGGCGATGTGAGTGAATGAGAGTTAGTTTTAGCTGCTTTAAAATTAACGCCATTTAATCGTACTATACTATTCACACTGACCACGTGATCCCTTTAGTCGCCTCTTACGACAAGCATGCATAAAACCATGAATCAGAATCCTGGTACGCGATGGCTAATTTTTTTTAATTTGCCAGCTCGTTCGAAATATGCAAGACTTAAGTGACTTCGGGCTTCCTTCCCACATCAAACCAACATGCTATGATGTAACTCAAAATGCTCCCAACGGCGTTGAACCCAACTCAGTCTCCCTAAATACCCGTCGTGATGGGGCGGTGCGGTAGCCCTGTGGTTCGCTCGTCACGCCAAAGACCTGGGTTCGATTCCCCATATTGGTACAAAGTGTGAAGCCCATTTCTGGTGTCCCCCACCGTGATATTGCCGGAATATTGCTAAAAGCAGCGCAAAACTAAACTCACTCACTCACCCCTCGTGTGTACGACTCAGATATCTGTGGTACCAATCACAGGCAAATTGTAGCGCAAATAGGGTTGCGCAACAAAGAGAAAATGACCAGTCTTCCCATATGCGAGCGAAGCGAAGACTGGTCATTTTCTCTTTGTTGCGCAACCCTATTTGCGCTACAATTTGCCTGTGTACCAATGAACGTCGCCAGCTAACCCTTGAGGGCCAGCATACTGAATAACCAAGTTCATACAAACTACAAATATATGATTTGATTAGCGTTCTTCTGTGAGCCTCTTTCATGTCTACACGTATGATCACGGAGAGTTAAAAAACTACCTCCAAGTTAATCAAACCCCTTTACCAGTCTAGACCATGTAGTTTACGTAACACCATTCAAAGAAAATATCGGATCACCATTCGTTTCCGTAAGACATATAGCAATTCGTATTTTCATATTACAACTTTGAAATAGTAGATTGTCTTTGATAAAGGAGGGAAATGGTTGAACCCTGGTGATTACAGATTTAGAAGTATTTAGATGATCTCCCTGAGTCACTCTTTGATGTAAGTTTAGGTGATAACGACAATGAGAGGAAATATCTAGTGTATTGCGACTATGATTTCAGGCTACATATCGTCCAGTTATGCTGACGCTTTCTTTTAATATTTATACCGAATTACCTCGAAGGTTTGCCGATCTACTGCAGGTGAAAATCACTTTTCTGATTAGATTTCATGTTATTGTCGTTAGGTTGTAATCGTGCAAGGAGTATAAAAACTAATGACATTTTGATTATCTGAGTTACTGGAATGTTTAACTTAATTCTATTGTCAATGAAAGGTTTACTGAAACGACATACCTAGCTGGGGATGAGAAAATGTTCTAAAACAAGACACAAATCTGTTGTTATGAAATTCCTGTAGGGTTATTTCTAAGGGCCTTCATAACCTTTTGTCTAATAGCATTTGTCCTTCTCGGGTTCTTCAATAAAGAATTGTTATTTCCACATTTCAAAGACGGGAACCATAACGGTATCAACTTTACCCGTTCTTGATGAGAGTGAGTCTATCACTGATTACATCTCTATCGTGAATAAAGTGCCTATAGCGAAAAGAACATTCAGAATTAAGGCCGAAATGTATCATTCTTTCGTTTTGGTTTCCCTTCAAGGAGTGCGGTGGGGTAGTCTAGGGGTTAAAGCGTTCGCTCGTCACGCCGAAGACCCGGATTCGATTCCCCACATATGTACAATGTGTGAAGCCAATTTCTTGTGTACCGCGACCTTCCGTTCTCCGGGCGGACGCTCTAACCACTACACCACGGAGGCGGTTACCCCTCAATGAATTATACATAATGTGTTCCTAACAAACTCTTCACACCCTTTCCCCTTCTCTCGAAATTATCACTGGTTTGTCTGGTTCAAACCTAGTCGCAATTCCCCACCATAGAGCCGGAGACCAGGCCACGCAAGCTGATGGTTGGCATCGTGAGCGGGGGTGGGTGAAAGGTTAAGAGGACATAACGGTTATTCAGATCACACAGTTTACTTTTTGAGGCTTTTTAAAGGTGCCCTGCATCTGCCAAATGTAATAAAAGTCACACAGAAAAGTAAACGAAAATACATTGGGAGTGAAGTTAGCACTGAGACAACTGGCACTTATTTAGAAATATTATCGATTACGTATTTTATCTGGTTTATCAATTAGCACGTTGTCATGACGTCATCTCTACTCCATCTCACACCAGCACGAGCAACTGAAACTGCATGCTATTTCAATAATATCTCTCTGGGTTGGAAATAGCTCAGGGATCTCGAATGTTTTTGCGAAGGTGTATATAAAAACAGAAACAATCCCTTGTGAACTACAATACATTTGTATGAGAGGTTTATTTAGACTGAAATGAAACAATATGTTTAAGAAATATATATCAATAAAAAACGTCCCTCTTTCCAGATAAGCGCAAAGACAGAAACGTAATGCTTAGTTTGCCAGCCTCGCTGTCCTACCATGCAAAACTAAAGCCCCGAGAAGACAGTTCCCATCTGACTCACACACGCTGGAAACAGTTGTGTTCCAAACAGCTTCTAGCGCTTCTGATAAGTAAATAGATAAAAGCCAGCTCGACAGAATAGAACGTTAATAAAATTAACCAAGGATACTGTGCCTCTCAGTACAGTCAGTCTTTTTCAATTGTGTGATGCAAGAAGACAGATGGACAGAGAGACCAAGTAACGAGATTCCTCGGATTGCATCAAAGGTTTCCCCATCAAAGATCGTGAGCAGCCCCAGCTCAACAGGATACAATGCTTAAGGCAGTGTTTTTGTACTATCGTAATGAAACTTTAGCTGCGTTTTATTCAAGTACATGGCTTGTCAATTAATCCAGGATAATAAAACATTGGGTATTTACAAAAATGAGATTATAATTCATTTTGTCTTTTGATTGCGGATATAAAAATGTTGTATCTGTGAGAGACGTTAAATGTTTTCAAAAGGGCCTCTTGTTCATCCTGGTGCCCTCGGTAAGCTGTGCTGGCGCAAGCGCAGCCTACCCAACGAACCAGACTGCCTTTTGTGTTGTTGAGAGTTATTTCCCTTGCGTAACGTTTCACGTATAGAATCAATACTTAAAATGCACAGGACGGACATAAAAGGCAAATGATGTCCTTGGATATAAAAACAATAAAGTGAATAAAATTAAAAACAACATAGAACACATTGACAGCTTCTTACTTCCATAAATAATATATTTGGCAAAACTTCCTGTTCAAAACTGAAATCTTCATTGGGAACACGAATCGTTCACAAACAGACCCGATACAGATATTGATGGTCATGAAGATACATAACAAAGATATACAGTGTATTTTATTGCTGTTTTCTCTTTGAAAATATTGTCACATAACCACAAAGGTTGTCCTTAGGGGAGAGCGGACGTGTTTGAAGTGGTTGAAATCTAAAGAAGACCGTAGAGACGTAGATTATTGATGCGACGTACCTCGAACAAAGGGCTTTATAGCAGCCACGAGAGCTGTTCGGCGGTGATGTCAAAACCTGAATTTCTGGAGGGTATGCAGGATCACTTTGTAGTAAATTTCATGGCGTTCTATCGCCTTTACCGAGAGTAACATCAAAAATATGTTGTGAACATCTAATGAAGCATGTTCCCTACTTAATGGTGGGAAGGAGAAGCGCCAGTTGTGGAGCGCCAGCAACATCACGGTGGAGACTGGTACTGAAAGTCAGAATATCTAAATGGATGCTTCGTTACCCAGCCTCGTAGCTTCTATCAGTAATAGACGTGACAGTGTTTCCACTGGATAGAGACTACGTCGTTACGTCGGTGCATTGTATCTATTCGTTTCATGCAAAAGACAGTTTTCACTCTGTAAGCTCGGGGCAATATTGTAACAAGGGCGATTACTCTGAAAGTTTTCGCTTAGGCATAGTGTAGGTGGGTTGAGTTATTTCCCTTTGCTTTCCTGCGGTACACATCCAGGCGTTTTTCAGCTGCTCGCTCATGGCGAGATACTCGAGATAATCTGTAGAGAAATTCTATTTTAGCCGTGATTTACTCTATAGTGAAGGCACATTTGCCTGCTGTAAGTTATCATTACTGAGAAAACATTTTTTTTGTGGTTTGAGGAACAGAAATAGATATTGCTTGGTACCAGAGACCATGTAATTTATATGGTCTCTGTTTGTACCAATCAGGACTTACGATCTGAGTGTCCTTGACCTTCTGGGCAATTCTAGATCTGATAGCACTATCTCTCAAACGTCAAGTAAATATTCTGAAGTTATTTCGCGAGTTAGTGTCTCTATTAATATATTTCAATCTTGAAATCATGGAGAATTCTTAATGTCACATGCCCTTAATCACCCCGTTCCTATGTTACATGTCCTGAATCACCCTTTCTTCGTGTTACATGCCCTTAATCACCCCGTTCCTAATGTTACATGCCCTTAATCACCCCGTTCCTAATGTTACATGCCCTTAATCACCCCGTTCCTAATGTTACATGCCCTTAATCACCCTTTCTTCATGTCACATGCCCTTAATCACCCCGTTCCTAATGTTACATGTCCTGAATCACCCTCTCTTCATGTTACATGCCCTTAATCACCCCGTTACTAATGTTACATGTCCTGAATCACCCTTTCTTCATGTTACATGCCCTTAATCACCCCGTTCCTACTGTTACATGTCCTGAATCACCCTTTCTTCATGTTACATGCCCTTAAACACCCCGTTCCTAATGTTACATATCCTGAATCACCCTTTCTTCCTGTTACATGCCCTTAATCACCCCGTTCCTAATGTTACATGTCCTGAATCACCCTTTCTTCATGTTACATGCCCTTAATCACCCCGTTCCTAATGTTACATATCCTGAATCACCCTTTCTTCATGTTGCATGCCCTTAATCGCCCCGTTCCTAATGTTACATGTCCTGAATCACCCTTTCTTCATGTTACATGCCCTTAATCACCCTTTCTTCATGTTGCATGCCCTTAATCACCCCGTTCCTAATGTTACATGCCCTTAATCACCCCGTTCCTAATGTTACATGCCCTTAATCACCCTTTCTTCATGTCACATGCCCTTAATGTCATGTTACAAGCCCTTAATCACCCCGTTCCTAATGTTAGATGTCCTGAACCAATGTTATGCCCTTAATCATGCCATGTCCTAATCACCCCGTTTCCTAATGTTACATGTCCTGAATCACCCTTTCTTCATGTTACATGCCCTTAATCACCCCGTTCCTAATGTTACATGTCCTGAATCACCCTTTCTTCATGTTGCATGCCCTTAATCACCCCGTTACTAATGTTACATGTCCTGAATCACCCTTTCTTCATGTTACATGCCCTTAATCACCCCGTTCCTAATGTTACATGTCCTGAATCACCCTATCGTTCTAATGTTACATGTCCTTAATCTTCATGTCACATGCCCTTAATCACCCTGTTCTAATGTTATGCCCTTAATCACCCTGTTCCTGAATCACCCTTTCTTCATGTTACATGCCCTTAATCACCCTTTCCTAATGTTACATGCCCTTAATCACCCCGTTCCTAATGTTACATGTCCTGAATCACCCTTTCTTCATGTCACATGCCCTTAATCACCCCGTTCCTAATGTTACATGTCCTGAATCACCCTTTCTTCATGTTACATGCCCTTAATCACCCGTTCCTAATGTTACATGCCCTGAATCACCCCGTTCCTTCATGTTGTTACATGCCCTTAATCACCCCCGTTCCTAATGTTACATGCCCTTAATCACCCCTTTCCTACATGTTACATGTTACATGAATCACCCTTTCTTAATGTTACATGCCCTTAATCACCCCGTTCCTAATGTTACATGTCCTGAATCACCCTTTCTTCATGTTACATGCCCTTAATCACCCCGTTCCTAATGTTACATGTCCTGAATCACCCTTTCTTCATGTTACATGCCCTTAATCACCCCGTTCCTAATGTTACATGTCCTGAATCACCCTTTCTTCATGTTACATGCCCTTAATCACCCCGTTCCTATATGTTACATGCCCTTAATCACCCCTTTCCTTCATGTTACATGCCCTTAATCACCCCGTTCCTCAATGTTTACATGTCCTGAATCACCCTTTCTTCATGTTACATGCCCTTAATCACCCTGTTCCTAATGTTACATGCCCTTAATCACCTGTTTCCTCATGTTACATGCCCTAATCATGTTCCTACATGTCCTGAATCACCCTTTCTTCATGTTACATGCCCTTAATCACCCCGTTCCTATATGTTACATGTCCTGAATCACCCTTTCTTCATGTCACATGCCCTTAATCACCCCGTCCTATATGTTACATGTCCTGAATCACCCTTTCTTCATGTTACATGCCCTTAATCACCCCGTTCCTATATGTTACATGTCCTGAATCACCCTTTCTTCATGTCACATGCCCTTAATCACCCCGTTCCTATATGTTACATGTCCTGAATCACCCTTTCTTCATGTTACATGCCCTTAATCACCCCGTCCTATATGTTAGATGTCCTGAATCACCCTTTCTTCATGTTACATGCCCTTAATCACCCCGTGTCCTATATGTTACATGGGTTGAATCCCAATTCATGCCCTTAATCATCCCATTTCTAATGTTACATCCCATTTCGCCTACAGTAAACATGTAGGCATGCCCTTAATAGAAAATGCACCCTATTGAGAGAATAGACTTGACTTAGTGAAATTAAGGAAGGTCAGTTTCACAATGTATGAGTAGAAGATCATAAATTATATCATTGTCTGTTAAATGGAGTCAGCTTATAATCTATGTTTATATAAGCAATTGGTTACAGGAGCAAAAGTAGCAGTGAAATGCCTTACAACTGTTTATGATTATAAACGAATATATTAATCATTTTGTTGCTAATCACACTGGAAGTGTGTGATCCAGGATGTAAAGGAAGATGCTGCACCATAATGGTCTGAAAAACTTGTGGGATATGCACCATCCGAACATTTATGAATTCATAATCAGCTATCAAGAGCATTGAATCCACCAACAAGATCACTCGCCTTCAGATTGACCATGGTGCAACAACTCGTCTACGCTCACGAGATTTTACAGAGGTCTTGACCAGTGTCTCAACCGACTGAGACAACAACTTCAGTGGAAGACATGATCATCTATTCAGCTCCTTGACGCAGCAGGTCCTATATGCTTCAATAAACTCAGTCCATTCATGAACTCAAGTTACAGTGTACTAGTTAACAGCAAGTGTTATTTTGATTATTGTATTATAGTGTACTATGATTTGCTGTGAATAAAAACATGAAAGTAGAATTATTTTTTTATTTCAATGCAAAAAGCCATGTTGTCTACATGTGCTATTAATCAAATTAAAGGAAAACTAGGGGAGATTCAATTTTTATATCTGAAGGGGTAAACTTATTACTCATGCATGAAATAACAGTCACCAGACCATGAATTGTTGTTTTAAGACTGTAGGCGAAATGGGTCGTAGGCGAAATGGGAACATGCCGTTACATGCCCTTAATCACCCTTTCATCATGTTACATGCCCTTAATCACCCTCTCTTCATGTTACATGTCCTGAATCACCCTCTCTTCATGTTGCATGCCCTTAATCACCCTCTCTTCATGTTGCATGCCCTTAATCAAAAGTTCCTAATCTCACATCTGGAACCACCCCTACATAGATGTGTACAGGGTGGTCATTGAGAAGAATGGAGCTCCAGTGAACAGGGCTGCGCCCACAGTAAACATTAAAACTGTTATGTCATCGTTCCATACATATGCCTACTTATCTGTCTCACAGCCATTCCGTCCTGCTTGACTGTGTTGAATATTCCATCACAAGGGATATCTATTTCAAATCACAAACTATGAAGGATCTTTTAAGTAATATAAGTTCTCATTTAATTATTGCCTTTTTAAAGAAATTAGACTTGTTAACTGATTTGTAAATAGATACATATTTCATTATTGGTAGTTTAGATTAGTAACTGAGATTGTTAGTGGCTGTACCCTCAAAGGGGGTTGAAGTAGCGTAAAATTATTGTCCTCCTGAGAGGGTATGTAAGTCCCAAACTTTCAAAGTTAAATGTTTGCTTACCCGATTTTTAAACGTAGTATATTTGTTCCTTTAACTTTCGGCTAAACTTGTCCTACAATCGCCAGCGGCTGAAGGGATGGTGTAAATCCAACTAGGGTCCATGCAGGTAGCAAAGGCACTGTAAGTCCCCATGGTCCCTAGTATGGTGATCTACCTTCAGTTGTTGGCGATCTATAGCCCAATTTTACATTGTATTGTCCGGAAATAATTTTCTACTTTTAAAATATGCTAGCTAGTTTTAACTCAATCTGTGATAATCTAGTGGTTTTACTGTCCTTCGTTGACAGGGTTTTATATATTATATGTATGTATTATAAATTTAGACCTAGTTTTATTCACGATATGGCTGAAATATTGCCGATGTGACTTTAAATCTTAACTCTCACTCACTCACTCACTCACTCACTCACTCACTCACTCACAGCCATTCCACCCAGCTGATACTGTGATACCACTCGTAAAGATCCAGGTTAGACCCATGCTTGTCGTAGGACGTAGGAGGTGACTAACGGGATCGGGTGGTCAGGCTCGCTGACGTGGTTGACACATGCGATCTTATGCCAATTGCACAGATCGATGCTCATGCTGTTGATCACTGGATTGTCAGGTCTGGACTCGATTATTTACAGACCGCCGTCATATAGTTGGAATATTGCTCCCCCGCCCAGATATTTGCTGGAATATTGCTAAAAGCGGCGTAAAACCATACCCACTCACTCACTGTATGGTTGCTTGCATCTGCCATAATTCTATATTCTCAGAGACGAAGTGTAAGCCTGTCGTAGAAACAACCGCGTACTGTATCAAACCGACGTCGTCACCCAGGAGGCCATTGAAGTGGGGACTCATCTCTTAGATGTGACACAGCAAACTGTGATGGTTTGGAACACACTCGCCAGAGAAAACCACCAATTCCTTCTTTCACTGCTCTATGGTAGTTCATTTATTTTACAAACAGACTCTAATTTGGGAAACAGACAATTGCAAGATAACGCTGGTGTTGAAGATGAGGCCCGACTCTTGGTCTCCGTGTTTGTTTATTAACGGACTCAACTGAGTGATTGCAACAACCATGTTGAGTGTACAGCGGGCGGAATATCACGACTACAGCAGGGAAGGTGTTTATCTACACGGCAAGACCCAATCAGACAAAGTTACTTCATACAACGAACTTGCTCGCTGTCTACCGCTGTCTGTGTGTGATTGTCTTGTCGTATTTGTGAACGGGTTCAAATGTTACGTCTGGGAGGCGGCACTGCAGCCATGTTCATCCCGCTTTAGAGAGATACAGTGTTTGTTGAACACACGAAGAAAGTGGTCAAAAGTAACACATGTTGTGTTTGGGATTACACGTAAAGTGCATACTCTAATACTTTAATTTGTTGCTTGAGTCTCCTGCGAGATACGATTGTGCTGGAGATTAGGTGCCTGTCTCGGAGCGTGTGGGTTCGAATCCCTGATGGGACACAAACCAACAAAAGTACTAGAATCTGTATTTTATTGAGATAGGATCGTGTGTGTGTGTGTGTGCGTGCGTGCGTGCGTGCGTGCGTGCGCGTGTGTGTGTGTGTTCTTCGGTATCGCTTCCTTGTTCGTGTTTAATAACATAAGACGATAGGGGCTGGGCGAAACGACCGTCACGTTCATCATGTTTTACAAAATCTTGAGATGGAATACACAGCAACTGGGTTAGACTTGGAGCTTGTGTACATTCAACAGATTTAAAGACTAAAATTAAAGTCAGTATTGCTGGAAAGTTTGACGAACAACAAATCAAAATTCACGAAATGGGGCAGGTCGTTCATGGCTCTCCACTTGGGCGTGCACATCGTGGCGTAAAGAAATGGCGTAAGATATGTAGGCGGAGTAGGCGGAGTTCTAAGTCAGTTAGTATCTATCTATGTAGAGAAATCTTAGTGGCCAAGAAGGGGCTCGCTTGCCCCGCTCCTCCTGAGCCACAAAGATTTCTCAACATAAATTCTAAATATTACTTATAGAGTTCAACCTACTTCTCAAACCAATCAAATGATCCCATTTCCCTGGTACAGTAGACTCTTCATGATAAGAACTCAACATTCAGCGGGCATTTAGCACACGCCCAGCAAACTGCTGATTGGTCAAAGGATAAAGAACAATGTTTTCATTTTTTATTGACGCGAGGACCACGTCACTCGAATGACGTGGAGACACAACACTGAAAAATGAAACCAGCTGACGTGACACTTTAGGAATAAATAGAATGTAATATAACACTTATTAAATGTCAATAGTGACTTTCTTTTTGCCTTAACAGATGACAACAATTTCAACACAATTGGGTATATCCAACATAATCCTTTTACCGTTTTCATTACGATCTTTAGAAACAGCAGATTAATTCCTGATATTCTGAGTAGGGCGTGTGGTCCTGTAGAAGTCCAAACTGTTCACGTTGGTAACTTCTCACAGCACAGCATATTACTGCGATGTTTACTTCGACTTGTGACGGACTTGTCCGCTTTTGTACAATGTTGTACAGCATGTTACGCGGTTGGAGATATTCCCGCCATCGGTATCAATACCTGCTTGCTGATAAAACTGCTTGTACATACCCGACAGTTATACAATTTACACTGAACCTGAGTAGGCCGTGATAATTGCATTACAACATCAAATGTATTCCAGTAGTGTAAAAGCCTCAGAAAATACTTTCTGTATTTCCAAATAGTTTGCCATATCTGATCAACCCTGTTTGAAGACACTGTAGTCATATTTTGATAATGCCTTTTGTGTGTGATGAGGTGATGAAGGTGTAGCAGGGCGTGCAGTTCGTCCCATAGATGACATCCTTTCCTTGTCAGCTTGATGACCGGGTTACCTTCTTTGATCATTCGGACAAGGTGTCCGACGTAAGATCAGGAGCTCCGTGGTGCGAATCCCAGCACGGGACGGGAAATTCCATTACCTCCACAAAAGCATCACTAAAGAAAATGGACAAGCATATGTAAATGTAAATAGGCCATCGGGAAAGACCAAGTGGTTCTCGTGGTAGGATTCCATAGGTTCGAATCCCAGACTCGCCTCGGGGATTCGCCAGTACAAGGTTTACGACCTGTGTCGGTTTGGTATTTCCTGTCATTCCATAATATAACTGAAAACGAGTTCATTTCCTACTAAGTGGTAGTTAGGACATTGATATATTGTGCAGAAAGGAAATACCATTGTACGTACGGGTCACGTGGGACTTTAGGTCTTCCAGCCTTTCCGTTTCGATCGATGACACTTCAATTTGTTCAAAAGGTCCGCTCTTCTATCACTAAAATGATATTTGCCACTGTAAATATCTGTCCCTCTGAAATTACACGATTGAGGGAGCTGAAATTCTGCTCATGTGTTTCTCCTTATTATAAGCTGCTCAGGTGGTTAGCTTTTAATGCTATAACTGTTAATTCGGAAACGAATGACAATATTCGCCATATTAAGCGAAATCTTTTGAACTTAACTTGAGTTTACTTTTGTTTTGTTCTATGGTATCCTCACACAAGTACATGTACTGTACAAATACGTACTCAATACCATTCAAACAATACTGAACAAAATTGTTCACAAAACCTTGGTATTCCCACCCTTAAACCAGTATGAATCATGATTCAACCGGATATACTAGTAGTATATTCCATGAAACGTTCCTCCAGGGACGATATATTCCATGAAACGTTCCTCCAGGGACAGTATATTTCATGAAACGTTCCTTCAGGGACGATATATTTCATGAAACGTTCCACCAGGGACAGTGTGTTTCATGGGGTGGTCCGTGTCAAATTATGGGATTCTCTGTCGGGAGGGGGAGGAGGAGGGAGGGGAATTTGGATGAATTTTTATTTCTCAAATTAAGTTTGATGGGAGGAGATACCTATGAATTATTCATCTGTGATTCATTTTAGACCAATTTTGGCCAATGTCTAATACACTCGCCTGATGCTAACAATACTCCTTCCTGGCATATCCTCTTTCAATCTCAATCCTTACAGTTACTTCACAACGGGTCATTGTTTAACAGAACTGATGGCACCATTGCGTGTTTCAAAGGGGTCTGTTTCTCCTTTCAAGTTTCAGTTTTCACGCGCAACAAATAGCAGTGTAACGGTCACGTGCAATGTCACGTGTTTCGTTCAATTATCCATTCAAACGGAAACCGGTTATGCCGACGTGGCCCGCGTCAGGCGGTTGTTTAGATGACAATATCTGCAATTATGTTTATTTCGACATTAATTTATCTATAGCGTTTAATCACTACGCGTGCAGTTGTCACAGCATCAATCTTTCTCGAGTTCCGTTCTCCAGTTTGCCCGCCATATGCTGCTGAAAAGGGTTACAGTAACAACAGTTATTACGAACATAAGGGACCACGAATGTTTGTTCGTTATAACCGTAGTTATCCTGTGTGAACATATTTTACTGAAAAAAAGTTCATAGTACAAAAATATATATAATGAAAAGGAGCCCTGAGACTTTCTTCATTTTCAGAAGCTGGAGAAATCTAGATTTGCTACATTTTCTAGACTTGCGTGGGCTTTCTTGGATATATTTGCTTCAGGGTCTGTATGCCAGACTATACTATCACCATCGTCATCTGAAAATGAACACAATCTGTAAAACAAACGTTTCGTTACAGAGCGGTTATATAGACTCTAAATTTATTACTTCTCCATGGAAACAATGACAGTGGCAATTGGTAACGTGATCTCCATGGTGATATATTTATTTGTTTCAGTCATGACCTTTAACCCTGTTCCCAACCTACACCAAAACATACCTACAACGTGACCTTTGTGTGGGTCTACACCACACTTAACCAAATACCATTGCAACCCAACACCCACTGATGACACTTAAATGTGTGAAAGGCCCTGCCTCTGCCTCATACAACTGAGATGAGGGAAACTGAACCCTGCAATGACGTCCCTCACGTTGACGGTATCTTCACCTCACGAGATGATGTATGACCCCCGTGAAGCTCCACCTCTATCCTCACCCCTAGGATGACGTCAACCCGTAAACCCCGCAATGACGTCCCTCACGTTGACGGTATCTTCACCTCACGAGATGATGTATGTCCCCTGTGAAGCTCCACCTCTATCCTCACCCCTAGGATGACGTCTCCGACGTTGACGTCAACCCGTAAACCCCGCAATGACGTCCCCACGTTGACGGTATCTTCACCTCTCAGGACGATGTATACCCTATGTAGCTCCACCCATATCCTCACCACTGGGATGAAGTCTTAGAAGTTGAATTAAACTCGTAAACCCCGGAATGACGTTGGCGATTTCTCTACATCTCAGGATGATGTATGACGTTCCCGTCTTAAGGGTAGGAAGGATGAGGTCTCCGACGTTGAGTCATCCCGTCCCCCTCTTGAGAGAGAGAGAGAGAGAGAGAGAGAGAGAGAGAGAGAGAGAGAGAGAGAGAGAGAGAGAGAGAGAGAGAGAGAGAGAGAGAGAGAGAGGGAGAGAGGGAGGGAGAGAGGCAGTCTAGTGGTTAAAGCGTTTGATCGTCACGCGTAAGACCTTGGTTCGAATCCCCACATGGGTACAATATGTTAAGCCCATTTCTGATGTCCCCCGCCGTGATATTCCTGGATTATTGCTATAAGCGGCGTAAAAAGTAAACTCACTCACTCATCCCTAAGTACATCCCTAGGTAAACTCCGTAATGACGTCCCCCATGTTTACAATATCTTCGCACCTCGGATGTATGACGCTCCCGACTTATTAAGGGTAGCTCCAACCTCTCAACCATCCTCACCCATAGGATGACGTTACCGACGATGAATCCACCTCGTAAACCATTGAATGACGTCTACGGCGTTGGCGGTTTCTCCCCATCTCGGGATAATGTATGATGCCAACGACTTCAGGGTATCCACACATTCAGGACGACGTTCCCGAAAATTCCTCGTAAACTCTTGATTAACATTCCCGCCATATCTCTGCATCTCAGGATGATATGTGACGCCCCAGGCTTGAGGGTGGCTCCACCCCTACCCACAACTCCCAACACCTCCTCTGCCCCCGGATCACGGATGACGAAAATACCCATATACGTTGAAGGTAACTCTCCGCCTTTCTCTGTCTGTCTGGTGTTTACATCATTAAAGGATATGATTTCGTTTAAAGGTATCTAGATATGTTTTAAGGTTTCGAACCGCGCCTCAGTGGCCGCCTACACAATAGGTTGTAAAGATACGTCGCTTGTATGAGTCTCTGTAGAGCCAGGGATTTACTTGAATCAAATCGACAGTAATTTATCATTCTTTGTTACACCAGAAATGGTTCAAAACGTTTTTTAGAAAATATAACTGCCAAAGCTTGCTATGTAAATACCTCTCAAGGATGGGGCTTAACCTGAATTCCATGGTGGAAATCGACCACTAATTTTTGCGTGTCGAGCGAAATCTTTAGTTTACAAAAAATAAACTTTCCCAAACAAACTCTGATGCGAACATATACATACATCACATATGTATTATGATTATTATATAAGAAACATTCTACCATGACTTCGGTAGAAACTAGATTGTGATTGGTTAATTAAAGTCATTCAGAGGTATATAATCACGTTATATACCTTTAATGTTCCAACACAGTATGTATTGGGTCCCCCTCGTTGGCGGTATCTTCATACCTCGGGATGATGTATGGCCCGCGTGTATAGTTTTTTTTTAAATCTTAATAACGCGGTTATGGTAGAATGGAAATCTCTGATTTTCCTACACAGTATGTTTATCTCCTAAACAGCCTCAACTAAACAGCAAACAGAATCCACTCGTCCCCCTTAGGTCAGAGAATTCGCTTTCCATTACCTTCTCGTATCACACTGGAAAGCACGCGGACTGAGGGTTTGATATGTGATATACCCACGTTTCATTAGTCAATGCTAGATACATTAAATGGAGATGTTCCCTCTCCCTATCAGTATCGAGGAGCCCGTTGGTCAGAGTCTCAACTAACAAATAGCGTTATAATCCTCGTTAATACCAAGGATTCCATAGAGACAGGGACCCCGCAGATGAACACCTCGCGGAACCATTCCCCACGTCGTTGTCGGACCCGGGGGAGCTTGCAATGGCGGAGAGATGAGGCTAGGAAGTATCTCATTGTCACTACGTTCCCCTCATTTACCCAGGCAGAAAGACGAGCGTTCATTCAGTCAAATTATCGCTGATTCTTCCGTGTCCCTGCAACTAATTCACGGTCAGTTTTAAATCCGCAGTCGATGATGAGTTGCCCACGAGGGTTGTGTGAACACCCACACCTAACGGTGCTTGGAGATGGAATAACTGCTGACCAATCACAGTCTTAGGTTTCTAATTGTTTAGATGCAAAGGACCTTTTTTCTCACGGATCACTGCGCTTTGCGTTATTTCCCCCGGTGTCCCCGGATTATCAGCTTTTGTCCATCTCATATGTTTCTGGTTCAAATATTAAACGCATTCGCTTTGAAATAAACCAGTTTACATTTCAGTCGGCATTTATAAAATAGCAACAGGGAGACTGAGATAATTGTATCCATTTAGCCTCCAAAGTTAATGATTCGGCAACCAGCGGGCGCGGAAGGTTAACTGAATATAAATACTATATATCTTTCTCGGATATCTACTAATAACTGTAATATTATAACATTTGATAATGCCAACAATACTCTAAGCAAATGTTCCAAACGGTCTACATAAATTTCCTAGTTGTAGATGCCATTATAAATAATGTTAATTAGGAACTTATAGTCCTAAATATGTTATTTCCCACAAACGACCACACGTCAACACCCATTGCGCTGTCGGAACATGTCACGTGATATTTTTTTCTATTCCAGCCGTTGACGTTCGTGAATATTATCCTTGGGTTGCGTGCAAAACAGCACGAAATTTCCGACGTGTTTGTTCTGGTGTGGGAAGCTCTCCAGAAATGAAGGAACACGTCTAAGCAACCACCTTGTCCCGAAAATGCTTGAAAAAATATTATACAAAAAATATACAAACAATCTACCAATTATTCTTCTACCGTTGTTCTGAAAATAACGGGGTTTTTGTCCAAATAAATACTTGTTTTCGGAAAGAAAGATTCGTGTTATGTCGTCGTCAGCTTGAAATAATACATTGCCTAAAACAAAAAAATCCATTAGGAGAGGATCAACTATCTCTTGTAGGTTTTGTGGCATTGATGTACTAACATTCCACTGAACAATACATTAGTAGTGGCCTGACATCCGACATTGTGGTTCAAGTAAGCTTGTTGTTATGGTAACTTGGCTGCGCGTTCGTGAGTGAGTTGGGTTTTACGCCGCTTTTAGCAATATTCCAGCAATATCACGGCGGGGGACACCAGAAATGGGCTTCACACATTGTGCCCATGTTGGGAACCGAACCCGGGCCTTCGGCGTGACGAGCGAAAGCTTTATCCACAAGGCTACCCCTCCGCCCTACGCGGCGCGGTTCGATTCCGTAAGAGTTTTAGGAGCACTATATGCCTGGATTATGGGTTAAAACATTACTTACGTATTTTAGTGAAAAGAGGCACGGGTTGATCTGTCGTTTAATGCAACGTCTGAGAGGTGCAGTAAGATCGGAGTTTGAATCCCGTTTCCTCCCGATTTTGTTTCAAGGTTGGTCAGCATCCTTATAAAAAAAGACTAATAGCTTCATCAGTTGGTGTCTGACAGCCCTTGTTAACCGAAATGCTTTTAAAGCGGCTCTCTCTCCCTCAAATTCAGTTAACAGAGAAGCTTGACGTAACGTTATGTTGTGGCGGGACTGGGGGCTAGCCTGGTGGTTAAAGCGTTCGCTCGTCACGCTGAAGACACGGGTTTGATTCCCCACATGGGTACAATAATGTGAAGCCAATTTCTGGTGTCCCCCGCCGTGATATTGCTGGAATATTGCTTAAAGCGGCTTATACTCACTCATTCACATTTCTCGTGGCCAGTTATGTTTTAGCCTGAGTTATGCGTGGCCTTCATACTGTACATGTTATAACCACATTAGCATACACTGCTTTAGCATATATATGAAAGTAGTGACTTAGCTTTGTTGGCAGTGATGTTTAAGTAGTACTGCCAAAAATCATAAAAAGGACTACGGTGTATTTAACCTGACTCGGCAATGTGGGGCTAGACAGAGACCATAAGCTGATGGTCCCTGGGATAAGCAAGGACTGGTCGGTTCGGAGCGAGTGAGTGAGTTTAGTTTTACGCCGCTTTTAGCAATATTCCAGCAATATTAAGGCGGGGGACACCAGAAATGGGCTTCACACACTGTACCCATGTGGGGAATCAAACCCGGGTTTTCGGCCTGACGAGCGAATGCTTTAACCACTAGGCTACCCCACCGCCACTGGGTCGGCTCGGAGTCACTATTCTGTGTCCGAGTAGGGTATTCATTAGTCTGTCGTACAGACCCTGAAGCAAATATATCCAAGAAAGCCCACACAAGTCTAGAAAAAGTGACAAGTCTAGATTTCCTCAGCTTCAGGAAATTGAAGAAAGTCTCAGGGCTCCTTTTCATTATATATATTTTTTTTACTATGAACTTTTTTCAGTAAAATATGTTCATTTCAGAGACTAGTTGTTAGTCTAGGTATTCATGTAAACCTGCAGCACACACGCTGGGGCACGCAAGGCATACACACAAAGCTACAGATAACGTTTTGGGTCATTGAGTGATGTACTCGCTTGTGTTCATTTCAACTGGGTATGCTAATTTTCCTTTGAGTAACCAAATAAATTGTACCCACCTCACTCGAACTCAATTGGGTATTTTCCATTAATTGTACCCACCTCACTCGAACTCAATTGGGCATTTTCCATTAATTGTAAAAATATAATAAAGTTTAAATGTTGGTTTACGTGTTTGTTATTTATATATGATCTGTAAAATGAGAAACGATAATAAAGACTGCAAGTTGCCAAGTTCATATGCTGAAATAGAACCTCTCAATATACTTCAGTTATTTCATCTATCCACCGCTAGGATTTGACAGTTTTGTGTGTACGCTTGTTAGACCAAATGTACTGAGTAAAATTTACAAAAATTCAAGCGTACTTGTACGCAATAGACTTAATAGGAATTGAGTTTTCACATAAATATTTGTGTAATTTACACAGATACGCAGCTCATCTGTATCTGTACACGCCTCTATGTAAGGGCAAAAGTCTTGAACGTAACGCTAAATCGGTTGTCATCTCACCAGTGCAGTGGGTTACAGATTTAACGCTGCTTACATCGGGGTGCGTCAGCTTGATGACGGAGAAGAGCCCGAAGTGATGCAGTCTGTGACTGTAATCACTTGTATAGATCCCGACAAAACTTGAAACATTGGTACTGACAAACCTTGAAACATTGGTACTGGCAAACCTGGAAACATTGGTACAGGCAAACCTTGAAACATTGGTACTGATAAAACTTGAAACATTGGTACTGATAAAACTTGAAACATTGGTACTGGCAAACCTTGAAACATTGGTACTGATAAAACTTGAAACATTGGTACTGATCAAACTTGAAACATTGGTACTGGCAAACCTTGAAACATTGGTACTGGCAAACCCTGAAACATTGGTACTGGCAAAACTTGAAACATTGGTACTGGCAAACCTTGAAACATTGGTACTGGCAAACCTTGAAACATTGGCACTGATAAAACTTGAAACATTGGTACTGGCAAACCTTGAAACATTGGTACTGGCAAATCTGGAAACATTGGTACTGATAAAACTTGAAACATTGGTACTGGCAAACCTGGAAACATTGGTAGAACATTGGTGCAAACCTTGAAACATTGGTACTGATAAAACTTGAAACATTGGTACTGGCAAACCTTGAAACATTGGTACTGGCAAACCTGGAAACATTGGTACTGATAAAACTTGAAACATTGGTACTGGCAAACCTTGAAACATTGGTACTGATAAACCTTGAAACATTGGTACTGATAAAACTTGAAACATTGGTACTGATAAAACTTGAAACATTGGTACTGTCAAACCTTGAAACATTGGTACTGGCAAACCTTGAAACATTGGTACAGGCAAACCTTGAAACATTGGTACTGATAAAACTTGAAACATTGGTACTGATAAAACTTGAAACATTGGTACTGATAAAACTTGAAACATTGGTACTGGCAAACCTTGAAACATTGGTACTGGCAAACCTTGAAACATTGGTACTGATAAAACTTGAAACATTGGTACTGATAAAACTTGAAACATTGGTACTGGCAAACCTTGAAACATTGGTACTGATAAAACTTGAAACATTGGTACTGATAAACCTTGAAACATTGGTACTGGCAAACCTTGAAACATTGGTACTGGCAAACCTTGAAACATTGGTACTGGCAAACCTTGAAACATTGGCACTGATAAACCTTGAAACATTGGTACTGTCAAACCTTGAAACATTGGTACTGGCAAACCTTGAAACATTGGTACTGGCAAACCTTGAAACATTGGTACTGGCAAACCTTGAAACATTGGCACTGATAAAACTTGAAACATTGGTACTGTCAAACCTTGAAACATTGGTACTGGCAAACCTGGAAACATTGGTACTGGCAAACCTTGAAACATTGGTACTGATAAAACTTGAAACATTGGTACTGGCAAACCTTGAAACATTGGTACTGATAAAACTTGAAACATTGGTACTGATCAAACTTGAAACATTGGTACTGATAAAACTTGAAACATTGGTAAACATTGGTACTGGCTGGCAAACCTTGGAAACATTGGTACTTGCAAACCCTGAAACATTGGTACTGGCAAAACTTGAAACATTGGTACTGGCAAACCTTGAAACATTGGTACTGGCAAACCTTGAAACATTGGCACTGATAAAACTTGAAACATTGGTACTGGCAAACCTTGAAACATTGGTACTGGCAAACCTGGAAACATTGGTACTGATAAAACTTGAAACATTGGTACTGGCAAACCTTGAAACATTGGTACTGGCAAACCTGGAAACATTGGTACTGATAAAACTTGAAACATTGGTACTGGCAAACCTTGAAACATTGGTACTGATAAACCTGGAAACATTGGTACTGATAAAACTTGAAACATTGGTACTGATAAAACTTGAAACATTGGTACTGGCAAACCCAGAAACATTGGTACTGCTGAAACATTGGTACTTGAAACTTGAAACATTGGTACAGGCAAACCTTGAAACATTGGTACTGGCAAACCAAACATTGGTACTTGCAAACCTTGAAACATTGGTACTGGCAAACCTGGAAACATTGGTACTGGAAACATTGATAAAACTTGAAAAATTGGTACTGACAAACCTTGAAACATTGGTACTGATAAACCTTGAAACATTGGTACTGGCAAACCTTGAAACATTGGTACAGGCAAAGCGTGAAACATTGGTACTGGCAAACCTTGAAACATTGGTACTGGCAAACCTTGAAACATTGGTACAGGCAAACCTTGAAACATTGGTACTGGCAAACCTTGAAACATTGGTACTGGCAAACCTGGAAACATTGGCACTGATAAAACTTGAAACATTGGTACTGGCAAACCTTGAAACATTGGTACTGGCAAACCTGGAAACATTGGTACTGAAAAAACTTGGAAGTATAAGACTGGCGAATCTGGACTTGGTACTGGCAAACTTTAAAATATAGACTGGCGAACTGGACTTGGTACTGGCAAATTGGAAATATAAGAATGGCGACTCTGGATTTGGTACTGGCAAACTGGAAACATAAGAATGGCAAATCTAGAATTGGTTGTAAACTTGGAAACAAAAGCATGGCGAATCTGGACTTGTTACTAGCAAACTGGAAGTATAAGAATGGCGAATCTGGACTTGAAACTGGCAATCTTGGAAGTATAAGAATGGCGAATCTGGAATTGGTACTTGCAAACTTGGAAACAAAAGCATGGCGAATCTGGACTTGGTACTGGCAAACCTTGAAACATAAGCATGGCAAATCTGCACTTGGTACTGGCAAACTTTGAAACATAAGCATGGCAAATCTGCACTTGGTACTGGCAAACTTTGAAACATAAGCATGGCAAATCTGGACTTGGTACTGACAAATCTTGAAACATTGGTACTGACAAACGTACCCACGGCCATTAGGTTCCTCACCCGAGGGACGCAAAACTCTGGTCAGCGCCTAAGGCGCCTCGATGACTGAAAGAAGCGCGTGCTCGACTTCTAATACTGAGCTATGTTTATTAAGGGAGTGAATTACGTTTTTAGCTACAATGCTGCCACTATTAAGGAAAGCCCGTAAATAATCGAATCTGAACCAGACACGTACAATTGATCTGTACGGTGAGATACATCTAACGATCGTTTATATTTAATAGACAGTAGAGACAGTTCTTGTACTGTGTAACAAGGCTGAATGAAATGCTTAGACGCTGTTCACGTTTTTTGCTAGAAACTTTAAGAAATATGCCAATCGTTTTTCGCCCGAAGGTAGGAGATTTCAAACTCTAATAACCTAATACCATTTAGGTTATTTGTTTCATCAAGTTGCGAAATTAGATTTCAGATTTCTGGAATCACTTTTCTCTTCTTAGAGCTACAAAGAAACCGTTCGGTTAAAATCAATTCTGAAGAACAGCAAATTATGTTTTTCATTCGTTTCTCTTATTTCTTTGACAAGCGTTTGAAATTAAATTATAGACATGAAAACAGAGACGTGGCTGGTGGTTATTACTGGAATGACATCGCAGTTCTTGTAACGGATAGCGGGAGGAAAAGAAAACCATCGGCTCGCTTGTCTTTCAGAGAAATTGGAAACTAAGAAAATTGAAGGACTTATAATAGGAAAAAAGTTAGGTTCCCGCTTAGGTTTTCTGCCCCAGGTTACAATGTTGGAGTCGGAAGTTCTAACCAAGGAAATTAGGCTTTTAGGATTGTTGGACCAGCCTTTTCCAATCTGATGAATAGATGGTATTGATCAAGCAAAGAAGGTCGACCCTTTCTTCAGTTCACTGACAGCCTGCGTTCGCCTTTTCACTTATTTCTCCCCCTTTATTAAAATTTCCCCGAGCCCGGGGGACATGGAATTACCATCGCCCGGCTTCCCAACTGGTCAGTGAAATGGACGCTAGATGTAAACCCTTGGGCAACTCTCTTAAATTCCCGTACTCAATTCGGAAATGGATTTCTGTGCTAATGAAATTTCGGGGGAATCCTGTCCAACCCGAACACTCGTTAGGTTACAGTCAATCTCGATAAATTTCATCAATCAAAATATACGATAGAGTTTGCTAGCTTGTCATGTAATGGTGGATTCAAGAATTAGTTTTTCGGATCAGAAGGTCAAGTTCGAGATGAGTGCTAGTGCTGGAAATGGCGTTGGCAGGTGGTTGTTGAGACAAGGAACGGACTCGGAGACAAGCGTCTAACACTTCAGTTTGTGGTACAAGACTTTACAATCGCGCCCTGTAGATTAAAGCCCACAATGACATCTATCGACAACATCTTCAACGGCGCTCACGGCTCCGATCCATACACGACCGGTGTTGCTTTTGTTGCTGCCCTCTTTATCGAAGTTGGGCGGGGATATGCTTCCCATTAGGAAGATTTGAAATGTTTATTTGGGGCTAAAACTCGATCTTATTAAAGGGAAAGCGGACAGGAAGGTTCGGTCGTATTTTCTGTCAAGGTGGTTGTTTTTCTGTCTTTTTGCAACTTTTTCTGAAAGATGTTTTTTTCTGATCCAAGACTGATTGCGACTCACTTATTATCTTAATGGACATGAGACGTAAGACATCATTGATTGTCGAGATTTTCGAAGACGTGAGCTAGCTTTTACAACAAATATGTCTCAGCTGTCTCTCCTACTGACACGCGTGTCACCTGGTTTCTGTCATCTTAGTGGGGATTAACTTAGGATGATAGTGGTCATTCCAACCCTGCGGAGTCTGTGAGTGAGTATGGTTTGACGCCGCCTTTAGCAATATTCCAGAAATGGGCTTCATTGTACCGATGTGGGAAATCGAACCCGAGTCTTCGGCGTGACGAGCAAAAGGTTTAACTATTTAACCACTAGGCTACCCCCGGCCCCCACAACCCCGCGGAGCTTCAGGAATGGATCTCAAACACCCGGTGTTCGCCCCAAGAGACGCGTATACATTGGGGCTGTGATTTGTGCGATTGTCTGTTTGTTGTTTAATGTCAAACTAAGCATTATTCCAGGTACATTTCTATATCACTGAGGCCTGTAAATGTATTATTATGGACCTCGGCCTAGATTTTCGAAGCTCTCTTAGCGCTGAGATAGTTTAAGTTAATGTTAATGTATGGCACTTACGACTATCTTAGCGCTAAGAGAGCTTCGAAAATCTAGGCCCTGGGTCTCGATCCACAAAGCGTTCGTAACGTTACGACCTATCGTAACTCTATACTATATCACTGGCTAACGAATAATGTAGTGCTAGGAACGCTTTGTGGATAGGTTCCCAGGGACTGACACTGTGAACATCAATCGACGTAATTGGGATAACGTGACAAGCATCAATCAAGTCTGTGAGCTGATCATGTTAGTCGTCTTCAATCGGTTGCTGAAGACTAATTCTAACTAAATCCTAACTGCGGACGACGAAAAAGTGACTTTGGTATTCACAGCGTGTGGTAGGAGGAGGAGGGGGAGGTGATGACGGAGAAGGGGAGGAAGAGAAAAGTAGAAGGAGAATAACAATGAGGAGATGATGAGAAGTAGGATAGGAGAGTAGGAGAAGAAGAATGAGAAGTGAGAATAAGTAGGAGAAGAGATGAGATGTGGATGAGAAGACGAAGAATGAGGAGAGGATGAGAAGAAGTAGGAGAAGGGAAGAAAGAGGTGAGTGAGTGAGTTAGTTTCAGCTTTACGTCCCTTTTAGCAATATTCCAGCAATAATATCACAACAGAAATGGGTTTTACACATTGTAGTCATGCGGAGAATCGAACCCGGGTCTAACCACAAGGCTACCCCACCGCACCGGAATTGGGTATCCACGTGGATTCAGTAGGTCCGCTACCTTAAACCAAATCTCTACTACATTTTCATCTCAACTATCAACGTGAGCAGCAATGAATGGATTTGATCAAATCATACATGCTAACCTAACCACGTTCTCCATTGTGTCCTACAATGATTTTTGGAGTTTACTAAAGAATTTACACCATTGTGCCTGGTTGGATTGAGAAACAAAATTGTTGTAAAACAACGTGCAGCATTTCAAAACTGCTGAATCAAGCCAAAGTATGATAATTTCATAAGTTGCTTGGTAATCTACAATCTGGCCTTGGCCCTAGCGGAATTAGCCGAGTATGTCCGAGCAGATCTAATTAGACTGCGACTGGTCATTACAGCGTATATTGCCACAGGGGCCAGAGGGACTGTACATGAAAGCTGGACGAGATTACCCGCTGACTAAGATTAAGTGCTACAGTGACCGGACAAACAGTCCTGTCAGACGATTGGACACTGGGGCATATACTATAGTCTCTCTTCTCGAGTGGTCAGTGTCAAACTGCAGCTAGCCAGGCCGTTTCGCTCGTTACTCCTCGGATGCTTCCGGTGAGCAATGGCGGCTGTTGTCTACTGACGTGACTGGTTCCAGTAACCGGAAGTTCCCTCCAGTCCGGCTTTAAGCCTTGCTGACACAGTAATTATACACGAAGACTATTGTTAAAACCACACTGTCAAAGTAATGCCAGTGTCTTGATTGCAACTGAGAACAAGGATCGCTTTAAGCTGGTGATTCTTTCTGGCTGCTTGTCGGGGAGACAAGAGACTCGTCTTGTACAAGTTTACCGTTAAAGGGGCTCCAGCGATGTGGAGGTAGTCGACTGATATAGCTACATATCTGGGGCTCATTCGTTCTACACTAAACGATGAACATTTTATACAACAATGAACAACGAACATTTTGAATACATTTGAGAACAACTTTTTTATTCTTTTAGGACATTTCAGAGTTAATTCTTGCTCCTTCGTCAGGTGAATGCCGAGTGCACAGATAACATATATACATAGATATATAGAACGGTATATATATATATATACACATATATACACACACAGACAGAGAGAGAGATACGAAATTTGATCCAACAATGAACAACGAGCAGTTTATACAACAATGAACAACGAATATTTTATACAACACTACAACAATGAACAACAAACATTTTATACAACAATGAACAACGAATATTTTATTCAACAATGAACAACATTTTATACAACAATGAACACAACGAATATTTTATACTACAATGAACAACAAACTTTTTATACAACAATGAACAACGAATACTTTATACAACAATGAACAACGAATAATTGATTCAACAATGAACAACGAATATTTCATACAACAGTGAACATTCTATACAACAATGAACAAAGAACATTTTATACAATGAACAACGAATATTTGATACAACCATGAGCAATGAATGTATACATAGGAGACACTGTCTGTATAACAAGGACCCACACTCTGCGTAACCAGCAGGAGACATTGTTGGTTTGTGTGAACAGGAGACACTGTCTGTATGAACAGGAGACACTGTATCAACAGGAGACACTGTCTGTGTCAACAGGAGACACTGTCTGTATCAACAGAAGACACTGTTGGTTTGTATCAACAGGAGACACTGTATCAACAAGAGACACTGTCTGTATCAACAGGAGACACTGTCTGTATCAACAGGAGACACTGTCTGTATCAACAGGAGACACTGTATCAACAGGAGACACTGTCTGTGTGAACAGGAGATACTGTCTGTATCAACAGGAGACATTGTCTGTATCAACAAGAGACATTCTCTGTATCAACAGGAGACATTGTCTGTATCAACAGGAGACATTGTCTGTGTCAACAGGAGACACTCTCTGTATCAACAGGTGACACTGTCTGCATCAACAGGAGACACACTCTGTATCAACAGGAGACACTGTCTGTATCAACAGGAGACACTGTATCAACAGGAGACATTGTCTGTATCAACAAGAGACATTCTCTGTATCAACAGGAGACATTGTCTGTATCAACAGGAGACACTCTCTGTATCAACAGGTGACACTGTCTGCATCAACAGGAGACACACTCTGTATCAACAGGAGACACTGTATCAACAGGAGACATTGTCTGTATCAACAAGAGACATTCTCTGTATCAACAGGAGACATTGTCTGTGTCAACAGGAGACACTCTCTGTATCAACAGGTGACACTGTCTGCATCAACAGGAAACACACTCTGTATCAACAGGAGACACTGTCTGCATCATCAGGAGACACTGTCTGTATCAACAGGAGACACTGTCTGTATCAACAGGAGACACTGTATCAACAGGAGACATTATCTGTATCAACAGGAGACATTGTCTGTATCAACAAGAGAAACTGTCTGTATCAACAGGAGACATTGTCGGCATCAACAAGAGACATTCTCTGTATCAACAGGAGACACTGTCTGTATCAACAGAGACACTGTATCAACAGGAGACACTGTCTGTATCAACAGGAGACACTGTATCAACAGGAGACACTGTCTGTATCAACAGGAGACACAGTCTGCATCAAGATGAGACACTGTCTGTATCAACGGGAGACATTGTATGTATCAACAGGAGACACTGTATGTATCAACAGGAGACATTGTCTGCATCAACAGAAGACATTGTATGTATCAACAGGAGACATTGTCTGTATCAACAAGAGACAATGACTGTAACAACAGGAGACATTGTCTGTATCAACAAGAGACTCTCTGTATCAACAGGAGACTCTCTGTATCAAGAGGTGACACTGTCTGTATCAACAGGAGACACAGTCTGTATCAACAGGAGACACAGTCTGTATCAACAAGAGACATTGTATGTATCAACAGGAGACATTCTCTGTATCAACAGGAGACATTCTCTGTATCAACAGGAGACAATGTCTGTATCAACAGGAGACACAGTCTGTATCAACAGGAGACACAGTCTGTATCAACAAGAGACATTGTATGTATCAACAGGAGACATTGTCTGTATCAACAGGAGACATTGTATGTATCAACAGGAGACATTGTCTGTATCAACAGGAGACACAGTCTGTATCAACAGGAGACGCTCTCTGTATCAACAGGAGACACAGTCTGTATCAACAGGAGACATTGTCTGTATCAACAGGAGACACAGTCTGTATCAACAGGAGACACAGTCTGTATCAACAAGGGACACTCTCTGTATCAACAAGGGACATTGTATGTATCAACAGGTGACATTGTCTGTATCAACAAGAGACATTCTCTGTATCAACAGGAGACACAGTCTGTATCAACAGGAGACACAGTCTGTATCAACAAGGGACATTGTATGTATCAACAGGTGACATTGTCTGTATCAACAAGAGACATTCTCTGTATCAACAGGAGACACAGTCTGTATCAACAGGAGACACAGTCTGTATCAACAAGGGACATTGTATGTATCAACAGGTGACATTGTCTGTATCAACAAGAGACATTCTCTGTATGAACAGGAGATATTCTCTGTATCAACAAGAGACATTCTCTGTATCAACAGGAGATATTCTCTGTATCAACAAGAGACACTCTCTGTATCAACAGGAGACGCTGTCTGTATCAACAGGAGACACTGTCTGTATCAACAGGAGACACTGTCTGTATCAACAGGAGACACTGTCCGTATCAACAGGAGACCATGTATGACACAGTCTGACTATATATCGAAAGACGCTGTGTATCTTTATAGACTGGAGACATAGTATGGGTATATCAGCGTTCGAAATACACGCCTGACCGACCGCCCGGGACGGGTTGCCAGATTCTCAAATCCACCTGCCCGACGGTCGGGTTAAAATTTAGACATGTATATAAAGATATTCATCATATTTCAGGATAATAAATCATTATTAATTCACAAAATAGAGTAAATAAGTAAATTAGTATTTTTTGTAGGCAGGTAAGTTTTGGTCAGGGCTGGCAAGTTTTACCTCTAACCAGCCCTGTGGACTGGCTGAAATTTTTGGGAGTTTCATACCCTGGGTATATAAACAGAAGACACTATGTGTATGTATATTGAGGAAACATTGTGTGATTATATAAACGAGAGACAACGTGTATCTATATAACCAGGAAACATCGTGTGTCTGGCGATATTGTGTCTATCTCACCAGGAGACGGTGTGAGTCTATGTTACTAGAGTGACTGAGTGAGTTTAGTTTTACGCCGCTTTTTAACAATGTTCCAGCATATCAGGGCGGGGGACACCAGAAATGGGCTTCACACATTGTAACCATGTGGGGAATCGAACCCGGGCCTTCGGAAGGCGTGACGAGCGAACGCTTTAACCATGCACTAGGCTACCCCATCGCCCCTATATCACTAGGGGATACTGTCTCCTAATAGGGGCGGTGGGGTAGCTTAATGGTTAAAGCGTTGGCTCGTCACGCCGAAGACCCGGGTTCGAATCCCCACATGGGTACATTGTGTGAAGCCCATTTCTGGTGTCCCCCGCCGTGATGTTGCTGGAATATTGCTAAAAGCGGCGTAAAACCAAACTCAGTCAGTCAGTCAGTCAGTCTCCTAATAACCACGAGACACTGCGTGTGACTATACAACGAGACACTACGAATCTATATCCAGGATACACCGAATCTATCTAGACATCGAGACACTAGGAGACACTACCTTTTGATAATATAAACAGACTATTAAATCAGCATGTCAAAAATGATTAGAACACAGAAATTGATAGTGTAATACAAGATTTTATAGTCTATAGGTTCGTCTACGGTGCCGGTAAAAGAGGGTTTCAATGATACATGTCATGACATTCAGATTTTCTAATTTCTGCAGATGGATGGGGCGATCCGTTCCTATGATTCATAACGTTTCATTAATTATCCGACTAATACCGGGGCCAGTTTTTAAGCTATTAATATTTGCTGTTTCCTTTGAAACCCAAGTATATGACCATAGTGCGTAGATGGGAATTGCCAGTGTACTAGAATGTGCTGGTGTCATTAACGACGGGGTATATTGTGACTGATTAATCCATTTGTAAAACAATACATCAAACGATCACATACGTCAGTCTGTGACATCGCGGTAGATTTCTTCACGGAATAAGGCATCACTTGTGGGCCTGCGTCAGAAGCAGGTGACGTTTATTGCTCAATTAATGTCATAATTCAATCAGGTTCATGGTGATCAAAGTTGGAAGATATAGCGTTAAAGCATTTCCCAATATTGGGAGGAGGCCCTGTCATCTTATCTTATGCCTCTTAAGACAATCTTCTCCTGGGAACCTGTTCTATGCTGGGTCGGATTTAAGTCAGTGGGTGAGAGAACAATTGAGTTTCACGCTTGTGAGTAATGCCTCTTGAGTAATGAGTAATAGATGCGGATGTTTTGTTTGTTTGTTGTTTAAAGCAGTACTTGGCATCTATCCATCCATCAGTCCATCGGTCTGTCCGTCCGTCCATCCATCCATCTATCGATCTAGTCAAACCGACCGTCGATCTATCCATCCATCAGTCCATCGGTCTGTCCGTCCGTCCATCCATCCATCTATCGATCTAGTCAAACCGACCGTCGATTTATCCATCCATCAGTCCATTGGTCTGTCCGTCCGTCCATCCATCCATCTATCGATCTAGTCAAACCGACCGTCGATCTATCCATCCATCAGTCCATCGGTCTGTCCGTCTGTCCGTCCATCCATCCATCAATCGATCTAGTCAAACCGACCGTCGATCTATCCATCCATCAGTCCGTCTGTCAAACCCATCATTAGTCGGTACATCAGTGCATTAAGCCTTCTGAAACGTACAAACAAACACATTCGTAGTTAAATAAACTCACAAACCTTCACCGCGATCCACGCCCCATGTCAGTGTATGAAATAAGCCAAAAATCCAGCCAGACATCAGCCCCAAATGTATTTAACCAGACCAGACACCAAGATATGGGTGAATTTACCCAGATGTATGGGACATCTAAAAAAAATTACCAGACCATCGGGCTGGCTAGCTGTAAAAAGAATTTCGGTTTGGTTGCATGAAGGCATCTCGATGCAATTGCTCGCTATGTTATGTTCACAAGTTTACAAATCAAACCTGTATAAAGGGTTGAACTACCCGGCTACAGGGGTCTAGATTTCGTTACCCGAGTGAGTGAGTGACGAGGGTGATTTACGCCGCTTCACCTCCTGAAACAAAATTCCAGCAATATCACGGCGGAGGACACCAGAAATAGCTTCACAGTTATTGTACCCATGAACCTGGAGAATCGAACCCGAGCCTTCGGTGTGGTGAACGATTTGGGTTTTACCGCTTTTAGGTTACCCCATCGTCCCCTATTCCTTACCTAAACATATATCTAACTCCCCAGGGGCGGTGGGTAGCCTAGGTTAGTGGTTAAAGCGTTGGCTCGTCACGCCGAAGACCTGGTTCGATTCCCGAAACCACATGGGCACAATGTGTTAAGCCCTATTCTGGTGTCCCCCGCCGTGTTATTGCTGGAATATTGCTAAAAGCGGCGTAAAACTAAACTCAGTCAGTCAGTCTAACTCCCAATAACAATACTTATACCTGAACTGATTAAAAACTAACAAATACAACAAACTAAATTAGCTAATAAACTAGCCCCAAACTACCTGGCCCACCTCTTACATCGCTAGTACTCCCCTATCAACAATAAGACTACACAACTAATTTTACACATATACAGGGGATAGTAAAATTAGAACTGGGATATATTGGAAGTCCAGGTGATTGAGATGAAATAATTCCACACCATTCAAATAATAAGATGACCTACAGTCTAGCGGTACATGATTAACCTAATCACACAGAGACAACGTCTCGCTTTCACACATGACACTAATTACTACGCGTCTAGATCAAGATTGGTTATTAGATCCAGGCCATAAAGATCAGTCTCTCTCGAAGTAAGATAGTGTTCATTTTCCTTGGTTTCCCTAAAATCCTGGATTTTGGAACGACTTTAATGTCAACCATCGACATTACTGCCATTGTCTATCCTGCGGGGCTTGATGACGTCAGAGTAGAACCAAGTGTTTGCTTTACATGCCACCAAGCTGTCTGGTGTGCCGCAAACTGGTCGTAAGGAATTACGACATAACGTCAATTAGCACCATATCCTGTGTGAACTTTTGAAACATTTTACAAATTTCCGTTTATCACATCCATAACGCTCCCTCTTCAAACAGAATTCAGGTTTCTGTGATTTTCGCTCGGGTGCTTATACGACAGTGGACGTTAGTGGTAATTCCGAGTAATTATTTCTACTTCAAAACCCTCTTTTCCTTTGTGCTAGGATTAATTGCAAGGTGTCGACGGAAGATTATGAATTTTTTATCGTTCTAAAAGCGTGTGTATGATATATACCTATTTCCACGTCGGGTTGAGGGTCTCATTAATTGCCGAGTAACACAATTACAATGTAGTTATGGACGTGCGTGCCATGCGCAGTGAAGCCAGCACGACGCCAATGTCCGAAATATGCTCAAGGCACACGTTCTCGCGGTCATAATTTTGTCCACTTTAAAGATAATCGTGGTCACTCCTTTTACAATAATGAGGGTCATCATTATCACCCTTCCATCTTAAGGACTGGTCACTTCGTGTCGCGTGCCCACAGGCCACCGATTGGACTTTACGTGCCCATGTGCAACATCAAAGGCACCGCTGTTCCAAGATGGCTGCCGAACCGTTTGATGACGGAAGACATGACGAGGCTATTGCTTTGATATACCGAATTAGCCCCAGTGATAGATTTGTGCACGACAGCGGGATCAGAAAAACTACCAATAATGGTCAATCCTTGTCACTTTGCAAATCAGAGAGGTAATAAAAAGATGCATTTTCCGAGGACAATGAGTGATCATATATCTATCAAATCCAGGAAAAGTGATTATGATAATTGAGTTTCGGGAATTGTCGTAGAGATAAAAGCAGTTTTCGATGTG
The DNA here is from genome assembly GCF_003918875.1 of Haliotis rubra. Taxonomy (NCBI): domain Eukaryota; kingdom Metazoa; phylum Mollusca; class Gastropoda; order Lepetellida; family Haliotidae; genus Haliotis; species Haliotis rubra. Next base: position 436,477 of record NW_025766988.1, on the reverse strand, counting down.
TTATGATGCCCGCCATATTGTATCTCCTCATCAATCAGCACGATTATAGTCGTTTGTTTGATCTACACATGCACAATTTACCTTAGAAAGGCTAATGCGGACACAGCACGATATTTACCTTAATTACATCGCTTTAAACATCTCTGGCACTTCTTGCAAGAAGAAAGCATTTGCAAATTATTGACAGTTATAACTAGAAGAAAATGGGATGAACGAACTGATGAAGGTTATTCTCAAATGCCAGTACACCTGGCTATTTCCGTGCCTTGGTTGCTTACAGTGAAATTAGTCAGTTTAATACCTCCTTTCCGTGCTGGGAATAGCTTATGACGGAATGTCTACATATCAGTCGGTCGTGCTTTTGAGAGCGCCTCCTTGGTCGAGTGGATAACGCGGCCTATAATGGGGGAAGGCGGTGGTTCGATCCCTATTGTTACCCGGCTTGGAGCGAAAAAAATGGTTCGGAGTCAGTGTTCTGTGTTTATCCATGTTAACCCGTGGCATGGAATCTCGGTAGGCTAGCATTTTTGTTTGTGTGTTTGTTGCTTCACGCCGCACTCAGCAATATTCCCGCTGTATGGTGGCGATACTTAAATAATCGAATCTGGACCAGACAATCCAGTGATCAACAGCATGAACAGCGATCTACGCAACTGGGATACGATGGCATGTGTCAACCAAGTCATCGAGCCTGATCACCCGATCCCGTTGGTCGCCTTTTACAACAAGCATGGGCTTCTGAAGACCAATGGGGAACATTCCTCAGTTATCTCCCTTTACTGCTTCGCCAATAGATGGCGCCAATCACTACGGTCCTAAGTGTACTTCCGGCATAATGATGGCGTTCAAAGTTTGTTGCACGGTCGATTTCAAATGCGCAGCAATATTACGATGCCGTGCCTCGGGATGCTGCAATAGAGGTTCGACGTGTCCGAGAGGTCAAAACTTGCTGAAATGGTGGTTGACTATCTTCATGGGTCAGGCTGGAATTTAAACAGGTATTAGTCCAGACTAGTACAAGCCGGCACACACGCATGTGCATACACTTCGCTATAATTACCCGTGAAGATCCGGGTTAGAATTGGTCTTTAGCAACCCATGCTTGTCGTAAGAGGCGACTAACGGGATCGGGTGGCCAGGCTTGGTTGACACATGTCATCCTATCTCTGTTCCGTAGATCGATGCTCACGACGGCAGTCACATGATTAGGGTGCCCGGATTGGAATGTTTACAGATCGACATTATATAGCTGTAATGTGTGGCGTTAAACAACAAACAAATTTGGTTATATCATAATATATATGTATATTCAACAGAACCCAAGGAAGTTACTGGTATAGACCAGGGCGCCGCTTTACCAAGCTATCATAGCGCTACGACTATCGTAGGTATAGGTTACAATACAGGAGTCACGAAGCATGGATCTACGCCATTGGGACACGATGACGTCTGCTAACCATGTCAGCGAGCCTGACCATCAGATCCCGATCCGATCCGATCCCGAGAAGCCTGGGTTGCTGAGATCAGTTTTAACACTAGTCTTTAATACAGACCCTGAAACGAATATATCCAATTAGCCCACATTAGCCTTAGATGTATGGCAAGTCTAGATGTCTGCAGTTTCATAATTAAGGTTTCTAGGATCCTTTATACATTTTATCAAATAATTCAAGAACTTTGTTTCCGTAAAATGTGTTCATGCCATGTACTATAGATGTTTGCCTGTTCTAACCCAGAATCCGTACGGGGTCTGAGGGACAGTGAGTTACTCCGCGGTCTGTATGCGTTACATGAGAGGAACCCCAAAGTGGTGGAGTTTGTACATAGGCAGATCCAAGGGGAGTTTGGGGTGGGAGTGCAGGGGTGCGCACCCCACTTTTGTGCTGAAAGTTTGTTAAATGACCATTGAAACTCTGGTGAAAATGAAGTGTGCACCCCTCCTTTTCTCAATAGTGTGCACCCCCCCTTTCCTTTTTAAAATAGCTGTATCCGCCCCTGTTGTATCTGTTAACCATTTTAGTAAAAGCCCCGAAACCGATATGCATGGTGCCAAAAGACCCAGGGTATGAACACATAGGATGCCGGAGAGATAAACGACATTTAATCTCCGATTAACTTGTCTACTTTAGAAAAACATGTCTGCCAAAGTAAAGAATAATGAGAACAAAAATAGGGCAGTATTTCTACATTTCGGGCTCTAGGCTTGAGTTGGACTGGTTACATATCCACTTCCGGTGACAGTTATAGTCTTGACCAACCCGTGAAGGTCCGGGTTAGAATTGGTCTTCAGCACTTCATGCTTGTCGTAAGAGGCGAACGGGAGGCTAACGGGATCGGGTGGTCACCCTCACTGACTTCGTTGACACGTGTCACCGTATCCCAATTGCGTAAATCGATGTTCATGACGTTGATCATTGGATTGTCTGGTCCAGACTCGATTATTTACAGACCGCCGCCATATAGCTGGAATATTGCTGAGTGTGGCGTTAAATAATGCACAAACAAACAAAACAAACAAAACTAGTTTGACGCTACTCAAGTCTAGAATGAATTGACAAGTCTAGATTGCCTAAGCAAAATTAAGGATTGCTCTGGTCTCCTTTTGGATTTGTTCAGTTGGTTAATTTATACCTTTTTTAAATACGATAACTTAGTTTAGACCAGTGTCAGTCTAGAGAGAGTACCAGCATTCACTGTCTGCTAAGGGCATGCGTGGGCACTGAGAAATACTGAACAATAGTATAATGCTGCAGAAAGAAGCATTTTCTTTTGTTCCATTGTGTCATTTAATCCAGAGTATTTCTGTAAAACTTTGACGGCGTACTTGTGTCACGTGTCGTTTTTAAATGAATTCGGTTTTTAAAATGTATTTTTGGCGATAAGACAATATATCCATGCCAATGTATTATTTGAATGAAACAATTCAAGTTGCTGAATGAAATGTACATGTTGTATTGTCTGTTCGTTTTACCCTAACATTTGATGTGCACAGATATTTAAAATATTAAATGATAATTTTCGGTTTTACGTCTTTGCAATAAGAAATTCAGAGATAAGGTTTTTGTCATTTGGAGACTTCCTACCAAATTGGTTAGATTACTCTCGATCTTAAATTAATCACACATTTAGGAGAATATTTTTCTATCTAAATGAAACAAGGTGCGACATAATCAACAAACTCGTCATATTTGAGCAAAGCTTGATTAAGAAACACGCCCCCGAGGAAATTAGATCCATGTATTTAATTCAACAATAATCGCTACATGGATTTTAATATTTAATAACCGAAAATTAAGCTGCAATTCGTTTTTCTGAAGCCCAAAAACACGACGTGGCAAAGTATCGCATATTTATGGCGAATTCATCTCGAATTTCAATTAAAGCTGATTTTCTTAATTCGCTGCGGTAGTTCCTCCAGGGGCAAAGCAGAACGCCTTCCGACCATTTGCTGGCGGTTCGTCACCAGTAATTATGTCCCAATCTGTGCCCCGATAATCAATGCTGACTACGGTTAGGGGGGACAAATCCCCCTAAAAGGTTTTTCTTGACGTAGGGCGTAACAGCAGCTGCTGGTTTCACGGATGTACGCAAATGTCGACAGGGACGCCCTGTACTGGTAACGGATAATGAGTGCTGTTCAGACACATGAGGCATGTTAACAGTTTCCAAGAATATAAAAGAACACATTTTGGTGTACACGCCATATCGATGTGTCATTTACAGTACGCTAAATGTAGTAAGTGAGTGAGTGAGTTTAGTTTTACGCCGCACTCAGCAATATTCCAGCTATATGGCGGCGGTCTGTAAATAATCGAGCCTGGACCAGACAATCCAGTGATCAACAGCATTAGCATCAATCTGCGCAATTGGGAACCGATGACATGTGTCAACCAAGTCAGCGAGCCTGACCACCCGATCCCGTTAGTCGCCTCTTACGACAAGCATAGTCGCCTTTTGTGGCAAGCATGGGTTGCTGAAGACCTATTCTACCCCGGATCTTCACGGGTTCGCTAAATGTATATCCAGAGACCATATAATAGGTCTATCCTATGGTCTCTGGTATAAAACAATGTGTGAAGCCCATTTCTGGGCTAAATCGGCGTAAAACCATATTCACTCACTCTCTGGTATAACGAACACATTAATACAGAGCTGGAGGATATAACGAACACACAACGAACTGGGTGCCGTTGTACAAAGCGATCTTAGCGCTAAGGTTGTTTGTACAACAGCACCCTGGACGATATAACGAACGGGATTGTTTTTGTCCCGATCACCTGCTTTATAATGCTGTAAAAATGCTGAGTGAGGGAGGGAGTGGGGGACATATATCACGTGAGCAATATCACGACGGGGGACACCAGAAATGGGCTTCACACATTGTACCCATGTGGGGAATCGAACCCGGGCCTTGTGCGTGACGAGCGAACGTTTTAACCACTAGGCTACCCCACCGCCCCCTATTCGTTACCTTAACATATATCTAAATCCCAATAACAATACCTACACCTGAACCGATTAAACACTAACAAATACAAGTGAGTGAGTGAGCGAAAGTGAGTTTTCCACACCATGGATATTAACATTTTCAAGGGCTCAAAAGATTACTTTCCTATATCTAAACAATGTTGCAGAAGGGAACCTCCGAGTAACTTCGTTTGTTAAAGACCCCGCGTCCCTGTGGTGACTTTTACAGTTAGACAAAACACTGGGAAATATTTTTTAAATAATCTGGAACTCCCTGTATCCTGTGGTTCCGTCCTATTGGGCAACTTAGTACAATAACCAGTCCAGAATTTTTAGACTGACTCATTCAGCTGGATATATAGATATTAATCCGTATTATTTGATACATCTAATCACTTGTATATTGCAACACTACGGTCCTTCCAATCCTTGAAAACACGTCGTGCATCGTGTTCTGTCGTACAGCATGCTCTGACAAAAGGAGATCTGGAAATCGTGGAAATTTCAAAACGAGGCTCGGCCGCTAGAAATGTTTGGTGGTCTGGTACGGACTTGATATTATATCAATCACCTTGTACGTTAAAAAAAATACACTTAATAAGCGCAAAAAACAGGTGTAACCAGTGAGTCAGATGGATTGTGAATCATTGTACGACCTCTTCAAACAGGGGCAGTCTGTGACGTCTTAGTTAACGACATGCTGCCTAAACCGCGCAATAAAATATAGAAATACGATTTTTTTAAACTTTAAATTTAAAATTAATTTGTAGATACTATTTTCTTATGAAACAAGAAATTGGAATTTAGTGTAACCATAGTTCTTTGTAGTGTCTTTTTTCACTTTCACACGAGAAAATTCGGATCCGCTGAAAAGTAGGTCATAGTCTGAATTGGTTAATGATACTCATGTTTCGGTTTTTTCAAAATTTGAAATCATTCATTGTCAAAATGAAAAAGAAATACTTCGCCCATTTCAAGCGTAAATTGAGAGAAATGTTTCAACATAACTTGACAAACAACTTTCTATCCCTGACAAATATTGGAGCGTTTCAATAGTAGAATGATGTCACAATCTTTATGTTAATTGTTTTTAATCGTTTGATTCTATTCTGGAAACTTTATAATTATGAACAAGGTATTTCTTCTCAAAGTCAGTCCAAGCAAATGTGGCCACGCCTATATTCACAAGGTCAAAGGTTATTTAACTGGCTCTGGGTGACAACGTTGAACCCGTTGACCTTGACGTTACGCACGTGAAAGGACGCCGTATTTTGACATTGGCGTTAATTAAAACTCCCAGCTCACATGTATAATTTAATTATTACAAACGGAAGTGGCTGGGTGGTTTATGCATTGAGAATGAACAGCTTACGCAAGAATACCCACGTGAAGTAATATCCCTCCGCAATGTGACAAGTGACCGCGTCACTCGCACGACTCTGCTGTTGTTACGTAATGGAGCGAAGTGGTCCGAAAAATAGTGCACATTACACGTGGGTGACTCTATAGATAACGCGACATGGGCGGATATGTGGGGGACGTGAATGGGGTGACAAGGGGGTCACAAACGCTCCGTGAACCGGCAGTAATGGGCTCGGCGAATGCGGGAACACTCGTGTGAACAAGTGCGCGGCCTTCGCCTTGAAAGGCGATTATGTAGAGTAACGGTATGACAAGGGTTAACGCGAAGACTGGGTTCAGGTGACTGATGATTAAGTGATGGCTGTTTGACAACATGGTGACACGTCTTGACACCTCTGACAGATGGGAGACGGCGGATGAGCGTTAATTATGTAACGCTGACAAATAAAGACATCACTGCGCGCTTGACGTGTTACCTGTTTACCTTTACGGCTACGCATGGCACAGGTGAGAAACTTTTGAACATTTCTAAAGGTGTGAACGAGCCTTTTCCAAAGAACACAGGTGGCGAACGGCTGATAATTTGTATCATGTTCTTAACATCAGAAAGACATTTTATATACATTTTTTTCAAATATAGTTAAGTGTGTTTGGTTGGAGCATGCCTAAATGTGGCATATTGCTACAACGAAAAAGAAGTGTGTTGTTTTGTATTCCACCATTTAGATATGAATAACTGTCGTTCATTCGGCAAATAATGTTTTGACAGGAACAATGGAAATACGGAATCGGAAATCTGCTTCAAATATAACGTATTAATAATGTGTCATTTTCAGCGTTATAAGATCACTCGTTGTGGAGTGCATTGATACACGATGCCAGGATGAATGGTACTTAAAGGGGCACTAGAGCGATTCATGTTTCGTGCCGATAATCAACCCCTTCGTCAACCCGGTCAAGAAGAATTGTGGGATATCATCCTCTTACTCGCGGGGAATAAACAATAACAAAAGCAACAACCAGTCCCGGGGAACTGGTCTTGATCAGTGTCCCTTTAAGACTCACATAACCCCGTGATTATTCGGATTGCAATTTGTCTTCAGCATCCCATGCTTAACGGGATCGGTGGGCCGACTCGCTGACTTAGCATTTGAAATAGATCGATGTTCATGACGCCAATCACTGGATTGTCTGGTCCAGAGTACTCCAGACACATTCTTCTCACACTGCCATCATACAACTGCGGCGTTAAAAAAGAACCAATACCGCAAAACCGCGTCAGAAATCCCGTCTACCAGGCGATAGGGAACGTTGTGTGGGTTATGAATTATTCGTAAATCTAGACAGTTTCTCTCTGACTGTTCTTACCCATCAGTTCGGGTTAGAATTGATCTTCAGTAACCAATGCTTGTCGTAAGAGACGACTAACGGGATCGGGTGGTCAGGCTCGCTGACTTGGTTGACACATGTCATCGGTTCCCAATTGCGTAGATCGATGTTCATGCTGTTGATCCCTGGATTGTCTGGTCCAGACTCGATTATTTACAGACCGCCGCCATATAGCTGGAATAGTGTTGAGTGCGGCGTTAAACAACAAACCAACCAAACCTTACTTAACTGCAATGTTAGGAATGTTCTTGGTGTTGCTATTCAGATAATTTCAAATGCAGATAATAAAATATACAACCGAGCTCAATATATCATTACTTTTATGATACATGATGAAATTCACAGATGGTTTGAAAACCCTTATATTTCACGTTTATGATTATTGCAAGTCAAATGGGGAAAGGGGAAAGCCATTTTTTGCACTTTCAAAATGCCGTAAACGAGCAGCAGCGCTTCTAGACCTTTCTGAACGGAAAATGAAGTACTTATAGAACAAGAAAGTTCCAGTATTGAACAAAGACAGCCTGCAAGGGACCATCTCAAAGCCTATTAAAGTCGAAAAGATGGACAGTTTTCAACGAGAAGTTACATGTATTTTCTGTGAAAACAATACCTTTGCATCTGTTGAAGAAGATACATGGTAACTGAGCCTTCCTTCATTATGTCCTCGAGAAACATTTGAACCGTTTTGGGTACCGATATAAGCAGACACGTGTTATGTGAACAGAAGGATGTAGTGCCTCCGAGAAACAATTATGCCTGCGAACCAAGAACGGGAACAGGGATATAACGTGATTTACCTGGATGAAACATGGGTCAACACATGTCATACTGTGCAACATCAGTGGATTCAAAAGATGTGGATTCAAAACCCTCTCGTGAACTACCTTAAGGTAAAGGTGAGAGACTGACCTTCTGCATGAGGGATGTAAAATCATACGATTTCTACCTGCATGTACTGTCGTATTTCGTGCCAAAGCAGCCGCTTCCGGTTCTACCTCGGTCGCTGATCGTTTCTGACAATGTAGCCAATCACGGTGCTCAAAACCAAAACAGAAGGGTACCTACATCCAATTCCAGAAAGGTAGACATGATATCTTGGATGGAGTCAATAGTGTCATCCGTTCCCCACAAAGAGTACCAAATCTGTGTTGTACGACGTAATGAACGCCAACAAATTAAAGCCTGTGTACAAGGTGGACATTGCCCTGCAATCCCATGGACACGAGGTCCTGAGACTACCATCTTATTATTGCGACACAATCCCATAGACCCTGTCTGAGGCATTGTGAAGGGCGATGTTTGCAGAAGCAAAGGTGTCCGCCCGGGAAAGTCACATTTGAAAAATACCAATTGCCGCTAAAGCCACATTTCAAGTACAAACCTCGGTGCCGCGAATCGCCGCGAAAGCCACAATGAGTAAGGGAATAAAGCGTCACCCATTGATCACAATGGATTGAAATTGTTGTCCTTTGTTTGTTTAGTTAACTTGATGGGCGGCTTCTTTAATCTTTAGTTTTTAGTAACATATGATAGCATTCATTTTTTATGTAAATTTTGTTCTTTAATAACCCATTCTCTGCTTTTATTGTAGATTGTATTATTTTAATTTCTAACACACAAATTATCCGATGTGGAGAAACTGCTCAGAAAGATTTTAGACAGCATTTGTATAGACACCTGTGCCAAGTGTTTTGACAAAGTTGAGACCAAAATCGAAGCTTTATAATGGGAAAGAGACGGTTTACATCATGCCAGCGTCAGTCAAATTGTTACTTCAGTTGACAGTGACAATATTTTAGAATAGAAGTTTTGAGACTATCCCTGTGCTTCGCGAAACCCCCTCATCTGTTCCGTTTACTGTGCAGAGCCCCTTACAACAGTCATTAAACACCAACAATTACATGATCGTTTGTTAGACAACTTTTCCTCTTTTGCCATATCATACGATTTTGCAGGAACGGACTGTTGTCCCCGTATGTTTCTGAGCGTTTGAAAGGTGTCATCATTTGTGAACATCGCTAGTGAACGGTCCAGAGTATCTTAGGGTGAGTTTTGTTTTACGTCGCTTTAAGCTGTATTCCAACAATACCCATTCGGGGGATACCAAAAATGAGCTCATCACATTGTACCCATGTGGGGAATAGAACCTGCGTTTTAACCACTAGGCTAACCCGTCGCGCCTCATTATCTCAGTATGGTCAATGTATTGGTAGACTAAGGATGGCTTCACACAATATACGTTTTTGAGATTTAAGTTTACAAATATGGAAATATTGCAAAAACAGTTTTCAATCAAGTCTGTGAAGTTTGACAAATTGTAGGTGAAATATAGAGTCTGTCTCTATATACTTAATGTTTCGGTATTCAGACTTGATGCTGACGTGATAATGTTTATTTTATAGGTAGGCTGCTTCCAACCAATCAGACACTGCGTCACGTGATTTTTACTACAAGATGGCGTCTGCTTTCGGAAGAATTGAACAGGAACTAGCTAACATCATAGATGTTTGTTTTGATAGTTTAACATGTGTATATTCTAAATAAAATAGTATAAATTATATTTTATATAAATGATTCTTACGTTTTGAATTGATCTGTCATGATAAATGCGGCTCTTGTACATCAATGTCTCACAGAATTTACGTAATGAAATTGTAATATGTCTTGTAATATGAGACAAAGAATGGGACTCTTTGTCTTTGGGGGGTGTTATCAAAATGAAAAGGCATAGACTTTGTGACTCAAGGTTTGCCCCTGTAGACCCGTCTCAAGACTTAATACGACGAAGATTTAGATAGAGAGGCCCCTGTTTCAAGTACAACCACCGACTGTGATGTGAAACACTTCACAACAGTCTCTCAGCCTCGAGGTACTTCTCGATGTGAAATGAAAACCTTTTTGTGTCTCAGTATCCACCAGATTGCCCACATATTGCCAACATATTGCCACTTACGTCCTAGTTTTTGCCATTGGTCCATATTAGTGTTGTACGCATCGGTTTAATCTCAGAATCGAATAAAACGCCTTTTCTGGCGGCGCTCTCTCGAGTTGCTACAGGACCTCAATAAAACCGAATTGAATCACTGATAGGGAATATGATTTACTGTCATGAGATGACCCCGGATAGGGATGAGGAGGGACAGGGAGGATGTGGAGGGATTCTCTATACACAGCGTCCCCTTTGATGTGTGTGGTGTTTAATGACACGTGATAGTAATGGACAATACATTAGCTAATCGCTTTAGAGTTTTCTTAATTCAGTTAAAATTCATTCTCGTTTACGTTGAGGTTTTTTTTCAAACAGACTCAGATTAAAAGAGGCTTTTGTAATTGACAAATCGCAATTCCATTGTAAATAAAGAGATCGCAGTGACATTAAACAAAAGGCCGCCTTTTATATCTTAATCATCATCGCGATTAGACCATCCAATCACGCGCATGGTTGCTCGTGTCGAAACACAATATTTATTGAAAGTCCTCAAACGCTAAATGTGTCGATATTGAATGGAACACAGTTCCAAATTTCATTTGCTTTTGAATTAGGAATGGTTTGGAAACACAACTAGTTCCATATGTATACGATGTAATGATGGGCCACAAGCTAGTCGTAAGGTAAACAGCATATAAAAGCTTGAACAATGTTAGTCAAACATGCATCGAGAAACTCTCGCGAGAACGACGGGGATCTCGCTTGTTACAAAGGCTCTTGAACACGAACGTTCCCTCTGAACAAACAAATATTGGAACACAAAAATCTCTAACGCTAGGCACTCGAGATAAGCAGGCATGTTTCTTTAAAATGTCGATTAAATCAACAAACCGTTGTTGTACATTCGAATGCTAATTAAACGCAATATCACTGCGTCTCGCTCACGAAGACCGTCGACGAGGTTGAAGCTGGTATAGGCTGACGCGTGTAATTCAACGTAGCGGGTGTGCGTTGAGGAAGGCGATAATTAAATTCATACAATCATGGCAAAACGCACATGCACTCCGGCACATAATTCACCGAGCTAATGTGACCATAAAGCGACGGGAAATTGACGCTAATAGTTTCAGCGGCTCCCCCAAGGGTAGACAACTCTCACCATATTATGATTTGACATGCGAGCAGATTGCAATGCGAAGTGAAGGAATACTTTAAGTTTATTCATTGGCCATATATTCGGTGAGAGTATTCGGGAGACGGGCAGACGCCGGGATGTGAGAGAGTTTGGGTTCATGCCATTGCTAGGTCGATGGGGTAGCCGAGTGGTTAAAGCGCTCGTTCGTCACGCCAAAGACCCGGGTTCGATCACCATATGGGTACAATATGTGAAGCCCATTTGCACAGTCCCCAGCTGTGATATTGCTGGAATACTGCTAACCGCGGCGTAAACCATACTAACTCACTTATGAGGGCGGTGGGGTAACCTAGTGGTTAAAGCGTTCGCTCGTCACGTCGAAGACCAGGGTTCGATCACCATATGGGTACAATATGTGAAACCCATTTGCACAGTCCCCAGCCGTGATATTGCTGGAATACTGCTAACCGCGGCGTAAACCATACTAACTAACTTATGAGGGCGGTGGGGTAACCTAGTGGTTAAAGCGTTCGCTCGTCACGTCGAAGACCAGGGTTCGATTCCCCACATGGGTACAATGTGTGAAGCCCATCTGCACAGTCCCCAGTCGTGATATTGCTGGAATATTGCTAAAAGCGGCGTAAAACAATACTCACATACTTATGTCACTGCTATGCACAGAAGATGGTAGCGTCTTAAACGACAGACTCAACTGCGCCCCCAGATAACAGTATATGCATAGTGCTGATCAATATTGATCTAGTAAGAAATACTAAGGAAGGCACCAATCCGATTACTGTCCTCGCTAAGCAGCAATTTAGACCAAGCCGCCTCCTTATCTTCCACAGTGCTGTGGTCGTTGTTTAAACTACCGAGTCACTGTCGAAATGAGGCCCTATCACAAGCAAACCGGAGACGTGAGCAACGTCATCACTACTTGGTGACGCGCTGTAGAGTCTCATAAGATGCATTTTCATGAGACAAACGCTTAGTCTCTGAATATATGTAATTTTAACAGAAACAAATACTTCTTTTAAACTGAAAAAAGCCCCAATTGGATGAAACTTAAGAAAATCTAGACTTGCTTCATTTAAGGCTTCAGCACTCCAGAAAGGGCTAGGCGAAATTGAAATCATGCGGTTCAGGAACTGTGAGACACACTACAGATTCATATACCCAAATCATCCAATGCTGTACAAATGTACATCATAAAGCGAATCAATATATAGTATTGAATATATTGTTGAGTGGTAGAATATTGAACATATGTTTGAAGATAAGAAAGAACCAAACAAATTATTATGTATATCACAACTGACACCTGGATAAGGAAGAATGACGATAATTTCATGGATATACATCTTCTTTATTCTGTGGAGGCGACGTTTCGACATAGATTCTAGTGTCGTTGTCGTTGTCGTCGTCAAGCAACTGATGACAACGACACTAGAATCTATGTCGAAACGTCGCCTCCACAGAATAAAGAAGATGTATATCCATGAAATTATCGTCATTCTTCACACCTCAACTTCTAAAATACCCATCAAAGAAACCACGATAAGGGCTTGAAATAGTTTATTTGAACTGATTTAATGTTCCACGGTCCAAAACACAGGTATAATACGCGAATCAAATACATCTGAAAATATATCCTTTTCTTGCTTGCTTTATGTTAAGCCTCCATCAAACAAGGAGGAACACTTTCCTTTTGCCTCAAACCTAAAGTAAGCAATTCAGCGTTAACAGAGTAAGGTTTATCGAAGTGTTACATGAACCACAAGAGTTTCCTGTATCAATAATACTCCTATTTTTTGCCAATATGTTTTTCAAATCATATTGAAGATAAGTTTCGCAGAAGCTTCGCTGAAAGAGGAAAGGCGCTGCCGTCCGTTAACTATAATAGTTTCTATGAAGATTAGTCTCAGCAAATACACAATTTTGAGAGAAAAGATCATCTTCATTTAAATTCAAATGGAGACCCGGCCAAACCGGAGATTCGGAACTTGGGTAAATCTATAGACCTGCTTCATTTAGAACTCTTGCATTACAGGCAGTGATGTCCCGATCGGAAAATAACATGGTTCAGGGTCTGCGAGATGGACAACAGCTAGATACAAGTTTCTGTTTCATACCAAAATGGAATCATATCTTTCAAACAATGTCCATATTGCTACATTCACCGAAAGTCTTACAGTCTTACCGCGGGGCTCCAGATAGAGCCGTATCGGCGTATGTACGGATAGAAAGTATGCACGATACGGTAGGAAATAATTTTGAAAACGTAGCAGATACGCACCACAGCAATGGTGTACGGTCTTAGAATCATTTACAGACGTACTTATCTGAAAAAGTATTGTTTTATTGTTTATTGACCTGTTTACACAAGAGTAGCAATGTTGTGGTGCATATATGAAACGAAACATAAGATTACTGATTACTAATTTCCATTCAGTACTCTAAATGTACTCTTAAGTTTTTCCAGTACCCCTATATTGTAAAAATAAGGAGTACGTACTCCTGATGTTGAAAAATTATCTGGAGCCCAGCTTACCTTTTGTTTCCCCATATTCTACAGCCATATTATAGGTCAATCGGTGTTACCATGGGAAACAAACGAATAAGACAGTATTTGGTACTGTGTGCAAAATCATACCCCCGGAAGTCTTACCCGGAAAACGATGGGAGACATACCCCCGGAATACCAGGGTGGTAATATGTATCAAGAAAAGTCTGATAGAAAAAGTGTGAGGTGAAAACGAACACCTCTTTGAACATTATAACAACGTATGGTATGGATTTACCACTTCTTTAATATTTATAACACGTTTCTGGGCTACTTCTTGCCCCTTCATCAGGTGAATCATTCATCTGATGAAGGGGCAAGAAGTAGCCCAGAACCGTGTGTTATAAATATTAAAGAAGTTGTAAATCCATACCATGTGTTATGTTACCTTCCAAATTCTAAATGCCTATCAAGCATCTGATCCTTGTACACTATTTGGTAACCCATGTCGCTCCGGGAAGTCCTGATGTGATGATGTCTGCTGTCGTAGCTTTTACACCGCCGGCCAAACACGTGTACGCTGCAACATTGGACTGGCCACAAAAGAAATTAAAGTTATAAAAATGTCACGAGGCTGAAAATATTCTGAAAAACTACATCAACATCGAGTAATCATTGGTTGTGTGACTACGCCACTTTGAGGGTTTTTCATGCGAGGAATCAAACCTGGTACTTCAGCGTGAAAAGCGAACGTTTAAACCATTAGGCTACCCCATTGGCTACCTCGATAAAGGCCATTAATACAACAAGGACTGGTTGGCTTGGAGTCAGTATAATGTGTCTGAGTGGGGTATTCATGCTTATCTGCGGCATGGTATCTCAGTGAGCTGGCACTATAAAACCAGTTTAAGTCTGGGATAGTACAAGTAGCCACACATACACACGCATGCACGTCGTCATGTGAGCGAAATATTCTTAAGTATGACGTTTAAACCCCATTTCACGTCAGCGATAAAGGCTCTGAGCAGTCTAAGTAAACTTAGACTCAGTGGGGCGGTGGGGTAGCCTAATGGTTAAAGCGTTGGCTCGTCACGCCGAAGACCCGGGTTTGAATCCCCACATGGGTACAATGTGTGAAGCCCATTTCTGATTTTTCCCGCCGTGATGTTGCTGGAATATTGCTAAAAGCGGCGTAAAACCAAACTCAGTCAGTCAGTCAGTTAGATTCAGTATTATTCGTTACACTGCTATACTGATCAGTATAATACTGAGCCTAAGTTTACTTAGACTGAGGCCCTGAGAAGACAAGGGTTATAATTTACTTTCAGCAAAGCAGGCTTGTCGTGACTGATGCCAATCACTGTATTGTCTAGTCTGATTATTTACCGCCCCCACATAGATTGATTATTGCTGATTCTGGCGATACACAACCAGGAAATATACAAATCTGAGTAAGACTACTTCACGCTAATCGGTCATACGAAAACATTTATCAGCAACTCAGTCTTTAAAATACCGCCACAATGAATCCCCACATCGCGGGAGCTGACCCGAGCGCTTAATTGTTGCACCCTGGGGATATTTATAGCACCCACCTCAAGGAGGTGGAGCAAAGGTTAGCCCTGGCGGATAGTGGGTTCCGGGGGTGAAATAACTGGATTGATTATAATTCCTCATACCCCCGGGATCAGCCCAAAGGTTTGGCTTGAAATAGACAACTCTAACAACGTCAAGAAAATGACCTTTCCTTTCGAGCACTTGTCAATCGGAACTACAGGTCAATTCGTTTTCCACTTTTTTCTCATTTCATATTTTACAAGCAATTTGTTCTACTGTGATATAATATGAACAATGTAAGCCGAATAACGTCTCATAATCACCAGCAGTAGTTTGAAGCTGAAATCATATACAGTCAGACCTCGTTAATACGAACACTTTGGTTTTTTAAAAAAAACGTTCGGATAGTGAAACGTTCGTACTGCTGAAACCACAGTATGCTAAACAGTATTCATCCGGGCTACAAAATATTCCACGTGTATACGTGTCATGGTTCCTCAAAGCACATGCATACCATGAAGGTCCATAACTGACATACCAACCTGCACATGCACATCGGGAATGTACATAACTGGCATAGCAAGGCTCACGTGAATACCGGGGAGGTTCATAACTGACATATCAAGTGTACGTGCTAGGGATGTTGAACATCGTATGAGGAGACGGTTTTAATTTTGACGTTCGAATACATTTGTGATACCCAAAGTCTCATGTTTCTGCTGAATATGGGTCAGTGACCGTGTTATTTTCCATTCTGCCCACACCTTTCTGCAATACTACAGCCCTAAATGAAGCAGGTCTAGATTTCCTCAGGTTCTGAATCTCCCGTCTCCCTGGCCTCCTTTTCAGTTTAAAAGGAATAGTTGAATAGTTTGTTTCTATCAAAATTATATATATTGGGATGAGCGTTGTTTGATGCCGCAGCGTGCATATTCCAGTCACATTATGGCGGTTTGTACAGAATTGAGACGAGACAAACCAGTGGTACTACTCCACAGAACAAAATGGCTGATCTTTTTGTTGCGAGGGGCGATAACTCTCCTTGTGAAATGACATAAGCGACGGCCCAAGTTCTTGCTTCCGGTCTGGCAAAGTGCTTGTTTGTTTGTTGAACAAGGTACTCAGCTGTAGGACGGCGTTCTGTAAATAACCCAATCCAGACCTAACAATCCAGCGATTGGCGTCATGAACATGGATATACGCAATTAGGATATGCCAAGTCAGCGAACTTGATAATCCGATCCCGTTAGTTGCGTCTGACGACAAACACGGGTTTGACAAATTCCAAGTCGTATTTGTATGGGTTTCTGACAGACTTATTAAATATAGTTGACTCTTGAAGTGAGTGAGTGAGTGTAGTTTTGCGCCGCTTTTCTGTTGTCCCAGCGTAAATCTAAACTCACTTTCGTCGTCTCTGTGGGACAAACTTCCTATCGGTATAAACCACAACGACACACAAGCAAAACCATGCGATGAGGTAGCCTCATGGTCAAAGCGTCCGCTCGTCACGTTCAAGACCCGGGTTCTATTCCCCACATGGGTACAATGTGTGAAGCCCTGGTGTTCGCCGTGATATTGCTGGAATATTGCTAAACGCGGCGTAAAACCATACTCACTCACTCACTGATGTCAGGGACAGTTGACTGTTCCGACGGTGAGTCAGTCTGTTACGCACACAATTACTGTTTCCTTCATATCGCACACCGCAATACTTTAATTATGAGTGCAATACGAATTTCTAACAAAATCGATATCTGACACCATCGGGGAACGATGACACACTACCGGATAAATCATCACATACCGTGGTCATCCAGCCCAGATTAGTCATGTTGCTCGACTCTTGATCAAAGTTGTTTGATCATGTTTACAACATCCAGAACCTCATTAAATTTTTCTAGGAGTGTCATGGTGGACATTTGGAGGACATTTCCAGATTCATCGCATTAGTGAGTGAAAGTGTCTGATGCAGTAACCATTTATACTTACTTAAAACCCGTGAAGGTCAGGGTTAGAGTGAACCTTCAGTAACCCATGCTTGTCGTAGGAGGCGACTAACGGGATCGGGTGGTCAGGATCGCTGGCTTGGTTGACACATGTCATCGGTTCCCAATTGTGCAGATCGATGCTCATGATGTTGATCACTGGATTGTCTGGTCTTGTCTATTTACAGACCGCCGCCATATAGCTGGAATATTGCTGAGTGCGGCGTAAAACTAAACTCACTCACTCACTTACTTATTACATTTCGTGTTTTATCAGGGCAAATATTGAGTTGCCTTGTCATGTGTTTGTGACGTTTCGCCACTGGTTGGGCAGGATACGCTCACGTTTTCGAGAACACCTGTTTAAATCAGTGTCATAGAGATTCTTAAACACATGCTGATAATATAGGCCGACCCGTACAACGGATTTTCAAAGAAATAATACTTGAAATATGTTTTATTGCTTTTACATAATTTACTTCAGGTAAGGGATAATCGGGATCAATTCTCTACCGCAATCCCCACTAGGTTATTCAGTCAATAGGAACATGTCAACGGTGAGTAAGTAATGTTGTTTTACGCCGCGTCAACACTATTCAAGCTTGGGCGATTAGAACATATTCACATCTTGCCCAGGGTACCGTTGTACAAAGCGATCTTAAAGCTTAGGTGACCGTAACTCCCGTACCTTGACATAGACATACGACAGTCGTAGGGTGTGAAGTTTCCTTCACACAAGTTTAACTCACTAGATATGTGATATGCACTAAACCATAGCAATCCTTCGGGTCTACACTCACGGGACACCGAGGATGTAGCTTTGTTTGTATTTTTAACACCGCACTCAGCAATATTACAGCTATATGACAGCGGTCTGTAAATAATCGAGTCTGGACCAGACAATCCAGTGATCAACTGCATGATCATCGATCTACGCAATTGGGAACCGATGACATGTGTCAACCAAGTCAGCGAGCCTGACCACCCGATCCCGTTAGTCGCCTCTTACGACAAGCATGAATAACTGAAGATCAATTCTAACCCGGATCTTCACGGGTCAGACACCTTGGAATTACTGAAAAGCTGAACGAGAATTCTCATAAACCAAAAGCATAGGACACAATTTGACTAACCTCTTGTGATCAAAATTGTTTAACAAGTTTAATAGTGTAAAACCAACCTGACAGGAAAGTGTGTCTGCGCATATGAGAGAAAAGATCACTGTCGTTTTGATCTCAAACGTTTTAGGTTTTTCTTACAACTTTTAGTTAAAGGAAATTATTTTACGTGTTTTTTAAAGACATACGTAGAATGTCTGGCGTGTAATCTCCTTAACACAGCGGAAATTCATTGACTTGTCCAAAATTCGTTTAAAAGGCTACTGAACATATCTTGAAAGCGCTACTTTATGTGAGAGTTAAAAAAATAACTTCTAATAATGCAATAAAAATATCAAAAGATAACACTATCCCATAGCAGACCACCTTTGATGGGCAAAAAAGAATAGAAAGTGCGAAATCCTATTATGAGAAAAATAAAAGAAGCATTCAAAAGGCGTTCCAAATTGGCAATTTGTAGTTTTTGCATCGAATAGAGATCGCTGGTCGGATAGAAATGATTGTTGATTATAATCAAAGGCAATTTCCAGTCATATGTGATCATCTGTATTCAGGAGAGAATCCCAAAGCTAATCTGGAAGGTGCTCGATTGTTTCGAGATGAAACAAGGAGGTAAATCTGGGCTTCATATTCAGGACCAGGCCAGTGTATTGATCTCCAAACAGCTGTGATAAGGCGGAAGGCGCATGAATCAGATGTCCGCCATTGCGGCGCCAATACCCACTCGTCAAATTCTGGACACTGGTGTATATGATTCATATTGACCTCCGAAAATTATGATTTATTTGTGTTTTTATCACTGTTCCTAATCTTCCAAGCTCCATCGGTATTCATTAAGGAGCCATCTGTAGCGGTTAGAACCGTCAGACTCGCGGGGTTCTGGTACAGTTGCGACGTTGGCACGTCATGGCTTTGTAATGGCTCCCGCTTGTGTGGTCATTTTACTTTGATGTGAAATATTCGGGATTAATTTTGTTCAGAATAATACGATGGATATGAAAGCTCAACTCTCGCTTGTGTCCATATTGGCGGGCTTACTTTGATGTGGGGATAATATCGTTTGGTCTCAGGATCTGCTTTTATCACCTCAATTTCCTCAACAATACCGGCGATATGCTATCTTTCTCCCTCATGAACAATTACCCCGTACACAGTTTTTTCTCTCTTACACAACGATCACACCCCGCAAACATACGTCACACAGGATCTATGGGCGCATTTGTTCGGGGTCACCAACATCCAATCAATCACTCAATTCCTCCCATGTCTCGGTTTTATTGGCAGACAACCTTCATCAGAAATTTAGATTTAGCCAGGGTCGATCTGACTGTTTAACCATCAAACAGCTCACAACTATCCAACTTTCATCTCAAGGGGATCGGATTAAATTCGCACTGTAGTTTGTGGGCTCTTTTAAATCACTCGATACCTGCATCAACAAATTATATCAAATTACAGAATCGAACAATTAGCTCCACACAGTTAGTGTAAAGTGAATAAAAGGATGGCCATTCAAAGCGGAACCGGAACAAACGTTCGCGTTGCACTCTGGTTAACGTTCTCCACACAGTGTTTCTCATGCGTATCCTTTGTAGCGAGCTCGATGGAAATGGAATTTTTCTTTCAGGAATCGAGAGGTTTTGCCGGTAATGACACTCATCGCCTTCTACAGCGAGATCTGTGGGAAAGGCTGGTTACAGCCTGTGATGTTGAACACGCGACAGGATCATCAATGTGATCTGTATACCATAAACCCCACTAAGATGGACCTCGGTAATACAGACCTCGTTTATCCAGCTCTCTTCATGCATAATGACGTTTCCAGTTAAAGTGATTAAGATAGTTTATTGTGCATGAGGCCTGCGGCCCGTATACATAGTGTTATAATGACCGGCAAAGTATGGACAGTGCAAACAGTGGAAAGCATCATAACATTGTGAAATCAATTGCCAGGAGAAACCAGACTCGGCGCAAGAGACCCATTGGCGCCACAGTATATGCATTTTTCACGAAACGAATAAAACAAATCGTTATGAAAATGTTCTGATGTGTTTATATGAGTGAGAAATATATGACATGTTTGGGACTTAATAACAGGACTATATACATAGGTAAGGCGAAAATGTGTCGAAAAGGCTTTGGTTTTCAGGAAGTGAGTGGGTGTAGTTTTACGCGGCACTCAGCAATACTATATGGCGGCGGTCTGTAAATAAACGAGTCTGGACCAGACAATCAAGTGATCAACAGCATGACATCGATACGATGCAATTGGGATACGATGGCATGTGTCAACCAAGTCAGGAGCCTGACCACACGATCCCGTTAGTCGCCTTTTACGACAAGCATGGATTGCTGAAGATCAATTCTAACCCGGATCTTCTCGGGGGTCTTGATGAAGCGTTTTTCCAATATTTGAATATGAGCACGTGTGTGACGCAAAAGGATTATTTCATGAGATGAAGGCAGGTATAGTAAAACATATATATATCTACGGTGCCGTACTTGCTCATAATTAAACTTTCTCTAAACTTGAGAAAATCATCCATTTCATTCATTTTTGCCAAACCTATGTACCTATTGATGCCAAAAATCGAAAACATACAAGTTTAAGAAAGGAAAAGATATCACCCACTTACACGAATGTTATACAGTTTTCAAAATTCCTGAACTTCAAATTTTGAGGGGCCGTGAGGTAGCCTAGTGGTTAAAGCGTTCGCTCGTCACGCCGAAGGCCCGGGTTCGATTCCCCACAAGGGTACAATGTGTGAAACCCATTTCTGGTATCCCTCTCCGTGATATTGCTGGAATATTGCTAAAAGCGGCGTAAAACCATACTCACTCACTCAAATTTTGATATTTTCAAAGGGCAAAAATACGCCTGACCGTTTATGGTTTCTGGACGCTGGGTTCGTAAACTCCAGACGGTAGGTCAAAAACAATTAAATATAACATTTTATATCCTCTTTTTTCGCCATTATTCAGATTCTTTTCATCAGATAGCATTTCATCAGGTTTCAAAGCAGTATTTTAAATAATTTATTTAGATTGATAGTAATAGTAAATGAGACGTTGTTATTAACATTTACTTATATCTGATCGGCGGAGACTAGACTTTGTTTTCTTCATTTTTTTTGTGTGGCGATTTTCACAATTCTATTTCATTTCGTGGGACTTAATAAACCAAGACTTAATGAAAAGGTCTGGACTACACCTTCATCTGCTCTTCTAGGTTTGTATCATTATCGTCGGATCTTTCAGAAATGGCGAGTTGGACAAAATTTGTCTGATCTTTAACTCCACATTCAATTCTTTAGCTATATGGCCGCGGTCTATAATTAATCAATTCTGGGCCAGACAAACCAGTGACTGACT
This sequence comes from Haliotis rubra, assembly GCF_003918875.1. NCBI lineage: Eukaryota > Metazoa > Mollusca > Gastropoda > Lepetellida > Haliotidae > Haliotis > Haliotis rubra. The sequence continues at coordinate 414,657 of NW_025766988.1, read as the reverse complement.
TTATAGGCATCCATCTATGCAACTGGGATACGATGACATGTGTGTGCCAAGTCAGCGTGCGTGACTTCCCGATCCCGTTATAGTCACCTCTTACGAAAAGCAAGGGTTACTGAAGATCAATTTTAACTCAGATCTTATCGGGTTGGAAGGTTAAAAATACATTTTACTGTAACAGCAAATTGATAAGAGTTTATGCAGGGTGAACAAAAGCTCACATTTACATGCACAAGTTTCAGCGGAATAACAGTTTCATATCACCATTTCCGGTAGGTATTCTGTCTGCACTATGCAAGTAAACACATCGCATGCCATGTAGAAAGTCTCGAACCGTCCTTGTCTTACACTTATATTAGTACCGTCAGTATAGATCTACTTCTCGAACCATACCTGTCTGAATAACTGTAAACAAAATTTTAACAGCGATTTCCTCACAGCGAATCCGTCTAGACCGAGGCACTGAGGGTTTCAACCGCTGGGATGGAATTTGGGAACAACCAAGGGAGGTCACTCTACCCTACCTTCGAGTATGACTACAGACCACGTGGCATTTTATGAGCGTCTCATTCTTCTGCCACTGACAATCATCGGAAGTGAACTGAATCTATTTCGCAAAGTTTTTCTGTAATTATAAGCTTCGGAATCTCCAGGAGTCGTACTTCAGAAATATCTACCTGTATTTCCCGTTCCATCGATCACTTGATTGTCTGGTTTGTTTACAGGCGCCGTCGCATGGCAGGAGTACTTCTGTGAAGCGTCAGGCAAAAATACTTCCATGTGTAGGCAAAGTTTGTGAATCGCGGGGGAGGACATGCCAGCCCTTTTCGCAAACACCTGCTGTCATCACTGTGATCCATCCATAAACGTTTCACAGCTATTTCTCCTTTACACCAAACGGAAATTGTTTCTTATGATCATCAAGACTGGGTATTCTTTTGCACTGACGTTCTGTATTATATTACGACAAACACTACTATATAGCAATATCACAGGACAGGCAGTACCATGGTATCACATTTTCAGAAAACTATTTTAGTTATGCAATGGACAGTGTTATAACAATATCATTTGACAAGCAAACTTATCACATTATACCACTTTCAGAAAGACTTGTATTACTATGTAATTCACAGTGTTATAACAATATCATTGGACAGGCAGTACATTTTCAGAAAGACTACGTTTTATGTATTGGACAGTGTTATAACAATATTTTTGGACGTACAGTACCATGTTTACTTTCAGAAAGACCTGCATTACTATGTAATGATCAGTGTTATCGTTCTGATAAACCAGTTTAATGTGTAATGTGCGCACGAGTTGACTGGCAGGAGTGCCTTCCTCCTCAATAAACAGGGCGGGGTAGTCTAGTGGTTAAAGCTTTCGCTCGTCACACCGAAGACCCAGGTTCGATTCCCCAAATGGGCACAATGTGTGAAGTCCAATTCTGGTGTCCCCTGCTGTGACATTGCTGGAATATTGCTAAAAGCGGTGTAAAACCCAACTCACTCACTCCTTAATGAACAGCCTACAACGATCCTGCTATAGACCATTCTTAGCCAATATGCGATTGTGTCCTTGCCCAATTTAGCCTCGTTTTGGTACAGATATGAATATTCATGAGGCCTCATTAAGAATGGTCTATAGTTACGGCTAATCAGCTTACACAGTCGATGCATGTTCGCCGATCACTGCTATACATAACTATATACATTCTCACATTCTAGGTGCCATCACGTGACTGAATGAACTGCATGGATTCCGGACATTTTATCATTTTAATCTGTAACTCATCAAGTACTAAGATAGCGTCTAAAGGAGTCTGAGTTAATATCTAGAAACTTTGTAATAGGAGATTATGGAGATAAACCTTTTCGCTTTTCTTTAATGTGTATGTCTAACCTTCAGTGTGAAGAAGTAAAACGTTAAAGATAAAGTATTAAATATATCTGTCTTTGGTGTAACTTAACTTGAAGATGTTTCTTGAAAAGGTTCATCTTGACATGATCTATAAATATCATTATATTTTGTTTTTTTGTTTGTTTTTTCTTTACGCTGACGACTGTGTAAAGGTCATACTCGTCTGTGCAGGTGTTGTTTAAAGCCGTACTCACCAATATTCTAGCTGTATGACGGACCAGACGATCCTGTGATCGATATCATAAGCAACAGTCTGTCAACAATGTCACTAAGATAACCAGCCGAGACGGAGTTGCTTTGAGAATACACTGAGGTGTTTGATTACATATGGTGCATATATGGGTCGTTGGGGTATCCTCTAAGTGGTTAAAGCGTTCACTCGTCACGCCGAAGACCTAGGTTCCATTCCCCACATGGGTACAATGTGTGAAGCCCATGTCTGTTGTCCCCCGCCGCGATATTGTTGGAATATTGCTAAAAGCGGCGTAAAACCATACTCACTCACTCACTCACTCACTCATATGGTGCATATAGAAATGACCCGTGGATACACGTGTTAGTGTCACCAGCAACTCAGGCAACCCAAGAGGGAACAAACAGGATCGGGTGGTCATCGTTTCCCAATTGCGTAGGTCGATGCCCATGCTATTGATCACTGGATTGTCTGGTCCAGAAAACGCACATATAGAAATGGAAACTATGGTAGCCTGCCAATACAGACCCTGTAACAAATATACCCAATCCAGTTGAGGCAAGTCTAGAATATGTCTAGATTATCACAGTTCAAGTCTCTGGGCTCCTTTTTATTATATTCTATGAATAAAATTTAGGAAACATATTATCTGTAAAATATGTTCATTTTGAACAGAGACTACATGTTAGTCTAGTGTTATGGCGCAATCAGCGGAAATAAGGAAATAATATAAACCAGAGGTTGATAGCGTGAGCGCGTGTGTGTGTGCGATCAACCACTAATCTGCCCCTGCACCCATGAAATACAACGTATCCACTTGGTAATTCACGATAACAATTATAGGTACCCGGCAACCTAAGCCTGTCGCAAGAGGGGACAAAGAAGCATGGGAATTTCGTCATTTAGGTGGGATATTGCTGAATATTCACAGACCGTCGTAATATAGGTGTAATATTGCTGAATATGTACAGACCCTCGTAACATAGGTGTAATATTGCTGAATATGTACAGACCCTGTAATATAGGTGTAATATTGCTGAATATGTACAGACCCTTGTAATATAGGTGTAATATTGCTGAATATGTACAGACCCTCGTAACATAGGTGTAATATTGCTGAATATTCACAGACCTTTGTAATATAGGTGTAATATTGCTGAATATGTACAGACCCGCGTAACATAGGTGACATATTGCTGAATATGTACAGACCCTTGTAATATAGGTGTAATATTGCTGAATATGTACAGACCCTTGTAATATAGGTGTAATATTGCTGAATATGTACAGACCTTTGTAATATAGGTGTAATATTGCTGAATATGTACAGACCCTCGTAACATATGTGTAATATTGCTGAATATGTACAGACCCTCGTAATATAGGTGTAATATTGCTGAATATTCACAGACCCTCGTAACATAGGTGACATATTGCTGAATATGTACAGACCCTCGTAATATAGGTGTAATATTGCTGAATATGTACAGACCGTCGTAATATAGGTGTAATATTGCTGAATATTCACAGACCGTCGTAATATAGCTGTAATATGGTTGAATATGTACAGAACCTCGTAATATGGCTGGACTGTTGCTGAATATTTACACATCGCCGCAATGTGTCTTGAATGTTGATGAATATGTACAGACCGTCGTAATGCGTCTGGAATATTTCTGAGACTTACAGACCGAAGCCACACATTCGGACCATTGCTGAATATTCACTCCACCGTCAGGAGCAGGGTTCTAGCTGAGCGCGAGGTTCAGCAACAAACATGCAAGATGAACATGGTCTTCAAAAACCTATTCTAACTGTGCTGCGAGATAATTTTTGAAGTCTTATATGGATCAGATTAAATACCATGATTTAACCTGTTAGTTGAGACTCGCCCTGTGGCATAAAGACTAATTGTCACTTTACAGGTGATGTTTTTCAGAAAAGGCCTCAGTTCCGCACTTCTTTCTCTCTAAATCATCTGGGATTGCCTCGCAAAGAGCACACGAAATAATCCTTTTCACAAGTCACTTGAAAGTATAAGTTATACTTTGAAGTGCTGTACTAGCAATTCACTTCTGGAAAGACCTAGGGCTGCGATTCACGGGGTGAGCTTGGTAACCAATAGCGACCGGAGAGGGATGAGGAAAACGTCCATTTATCATCCAGGGGATTCAAAGATTGTTGAAGGAACATTCAGTGCTCATTCAGACGGATTCCTGTCGGGCTCACTCATTGAAATGCTGCGGTAGAAAGGTGAGGTTCAACGTACAGCACCGTGTAAGGATCGGTCGTATGAATACCTTGGTATGTATTCTTGCACGTCCAAATTCACCGCCGCCTTTTTAATATCCGGGTCAGCAGACGACACTCGGAGCAGCAACAGTAGGCACGCGGTCATTTGTCTCCGTCAAGATGGCAGCCGATGTTGGCCACGTTCCTGCTCCATTGGTAAAAACAGCCATTAATCATGCGCAATTTCTTTCCCAATGACAATCGGTGAATCTAGCCCTTTATGTCCGACTCGGCGGCACCGAGGATGTCGAATGGACAGCGTTGACCTTAGGTCAGCCACGCGAGCTGAGTGCGTTCGACCGTGCTGCACAGGATGCAGGGGTCAAATGAAGGCATTGTCTATTGTGGAAACGGACTGCTACTGAGCTACTGTATGAGCCTCACGTTGTCTGTCATATCCCCACGGAGATGCGTCTACGCGTGGCCCGGTCGTGTCTCCAGAACAATTAGATTGTGTTGAGTGGTGACACGGGGCTTTAATATTTGAGAAAGTGTTTAACTAATTGAAATACAACTGATAGCATTAAGATCATTCCCCGTGTCCTGACAAAATAATTTTATTTATTTTTAAATTGATAAAAAGACATTTGATCCATAAATTATTAAACCTGCTTCAAGTGCACTTACAGACTCAACAGTCTGTTGCCCATTTCAAAGGAGGTCCATGTTTTCCATATGAATTCTGCTGAGCAAAGAATGTATATACCCTTGGTTAGTGGTGGGTAACATGAAACAAACAAAACTAGTTCAATCAATCAATCAATCAATCTTTATTTACAGTACTGAAGAGGCCGTAGGCCTATAGTACATTTAACATACAGTAGCAGAGGGTGCAATATAAATGAATATATAGTAAATAATATCACATCTGTAATGCAGAGGATCTCATATTCATGGCATGGTATATATACATTGCAAGGTATTTTGTGGCTGTTTGATTTTGGGATGCCATGAGGGTATAGAATTTGTCTATTCGGGGGTTCAAGTAGAAATATTTCTTTATGTATTCTTTTCTGATATTTGCATACAATGGACAAACAAGCAAGAAATGATATTCATCTTCTAACTCCTGATAAGTACAATATTTACACAATCGTTTTTCCCGTGGTATCCCTAAATGCCTACCTTTTTCTATTAGAAGAAACTAGTTATCCATTGATGATCTGATATCATGGCTGTGTTGATGGATTTTAGTGAGTGAATTACGTTTTATGCCGCTTTTAGCAATGTTCCAGCAATATCACGGCGGGGGACACCAGAAATGGGCTTCACACATTGTACCCAAGTGGGGAATCAAACCTGGGTCTTCGGCGTGACGAGTGAACGCATAACCACTAAGCTACCCGACCGCCCCGTTGATGGATTTTAAGTTTGCAGCCAAGTAGTGTTTGGATTCCGTTTGTAGTTTACCAGACAAATTTAATTTTCAAGTAATATTGTTGTACACGGGGTTACATTTCCCGTTAGCATTGCGACCCGTGAAGATCCGGGTTAGAATTGATCTTCAGCAACCCATGCTTGTGTAAGAGGCGACTAACGGGATCGGGTGGTCAGGCTCGCTGACTTGGTTGACACATGTCATCGGTTCCCAGTTGCGTAGATCGATGTCCATGCTGTTGATCACTGGATTGTCTGGTCCAGACTCGATTATTTACAGACCGCCGCCATATAGCTGGAATATTGCTGAGTGCGGCGTTAAACAACAAACCAAACCAGTGAAGATTTTGCACTGAACAGATTTGTATGATCTAGGAATTTGAAACATGAAACAAATAGCTGTTCTCGAAAATCCAGCAATTACATTATTAGTTCCCAGATTCCCCCCAAACCTCAATTTGTGACTAGACATGGTGGGTGTTCTGTGTTGTGAGTAAACGCAAGTGTATATCTTGAAGCAGTCACTTCAGAAGTATCCAATATCAAACAGTCTCAAAGTTTCTGTCGGTATTGTTCATGGTAGTATAGCAAAACGTTTCATCATATTTTTGAGTCCTCTGCACCACCTCGGTGGTGTAGTGGGTGGAGCGTCCGCCCGGAGAGCGGAAGGTCGTGGGTTCGATCCCCGACCGCGTCATACCAAAAGACGTTAAAATATGGTACTTGTTGGTCCCTGCCTGGCGCTCGGCATTAATGGGTACAACAAGGACTGGTCGGCTCGGAGTCAGTATAATGTGTCTGAGTGGGGTATTCATGCTTCACTGCGGCATGGTATCTCAGTGGGCTAGCACTATAAAACCAGCTTAAGTCTCGGCTAGTACAAGCAGCCGCACATACACATACACACGCATGCACGTCGTCATATGAGCGAAATATTCTCAAGTACGACATTAAACCCAATTTCACCTCACCTCACCTTGAGTCCTCTGTCTTCAGGGTAGGTAGAATGCCGGGGAAAAGAAACAATACACCTAGGTGTTAGTGTGGCTAAGATGAAACAAACCAGACATGCTTGTATCCATGGTGATTCGTTTCATACGGGTATCACAGTGGTGTTTTGGCCTATCGACGACTGTTTTCAGTCCAGTTACGTTTTAATACCGTTAGAAGGGCGGTGGGGTAGCCTAGTGGTTAAAGCGTTCGCTCGTCACGCCGAAGACCCGGGTTCGAATCCCCACATGGGCACAATGTGTGAAGTCCATTTCTGGTGTCCCTCGCCGTGATATTGCTGGAATATTGCTAAAAGCGGCGTAAAACCATACTCACTCACTCACTTTAATACCGTTGGTAACCTTTTGTCAAATCCAGTTTTCAAGTGTATACATCTTATTTGGCCGGGGCGGTGGGGTAGCCTAGTGGTTAAAGCGTTCGCTAGTAACGATTTCCCAAGTGGGTGCAATGCATGAAGCCCATTTGCGCAGTCCCCCGCCGTCATGTTGCTGGAAAACTGCTAAAAGCGGCGTAAAACCTCACTCACGCACTTTACTCACTCACTCACTCGTATTAAAACGCCAACCCTGGTCATTGTCATTAATACCCGAACACGATTGAATAACATGAATACACCAAGATAATCGCCTTACATATCATTGTTATGTATGTGGTGTATTGTTCAAGCAGTGATAAACTAAACTCACCCACTCAGTGTTTACTTACGTTAAAGGTATTTTTTCGTCCTCCATACATAAACGTTCAGGGGGAATTTCTTCTGCTCTTCAAGGAACAAGGGTGGTCCAGCAATTAGGGAGTGAGTGAGTTTAGTTTTACGCCGCACTCAGCAATATTCCAGCTATATGGTGGCGGTCTGTAAATAATCGAGTCTGGACCACACAATCCAGTGATCAAAAGCATGAGCATCGATCTGCGCAATTGGGAACCGATGACATGTGTCAACCAAGTCAGCGAGCCTGACCACCCGATCCCGTTAATCGCCTATTACGACAAGCATGGGTTAACCCGGACCTTCACGGGTCAGCAATTAGGGATATGAACCGTACGGCAAAGCTGTCTCCCGGCAATACCAGGAGTGTTTTGATTCCATAGGTTTGAATTTCTCACATCGTGACCTTTTCGGGCTCCAGGGTGCATGGTCAACAAGTCCGGACTGTCTAGGGTGACCTGATGCCCTGGAATACCATTAAAAGCAGTTCATGACCTTTTCGGGCTCCAGGGTGCATGGTCAACAAGTCCGGACTGTCTAGGGTGACCTGATGCCCTGGAATACCATTAAAAGCAGCGTTGCGATGAGCTGTTGTTGTTTGTTGTTGTTTACCGCGGCAATCCATATATATGACGACGGTCAGTAAATATTCAAGACCAGACAATCCAGTGATTGACATCACGAGCGTCGACCTACACAACGGGGATGCATGCATCAGGTTTTCTGAGTCAGGTGTTTAGCGGGTGCTAATGTAGATCTTCCCCATGAGGCAACCACAAGCGTTCGACAGTCAACACCCGAATGATATGTTGGTCCTTCAATGGTCCATGTAGGTAGAGGGCGATGGCGTAGCCTAGTGGTTAAAGCGTTCGCTCGTCACGCCGAAGACCCGGGTTCGAATCCCCACATGGGCACAATGTGTGAAGCCCATTTCTGGTGTCCCCCGCCGTGATATTGCTGGAATATTGCTAAAAGCGGCGTAAAACCATACTCACTCACTCACTCCATGTAGATAAATGAAGAGAAAAGTATGTGGTTTAAACATATTTTTATTTCGTCAAAGCAGAAGCCTGGATAGGCGAACAAGCCTAGTGGCTTATATAAACGCCGCTCCAGTACACGGTTCCAATAGTTGGATACATAATTGAAATAATCTGACAACAAAAGAATAATACTGAGACAAAATAACAGATAAATGACTAAATAATAAATATGTTCGTTATGGTGTAGGTTACGGCTAGCAACGAAATGAGCTGCCGCAGAAAATCGAGTTATGTAAAACTTGTCTTACATTGAATATATATGTAGAGGTGATAATCACTGGAAGCGGTTACTTTTAGAAATGAACTTGTGTAATGAGTTGAGAATGTCACTATTTGTTGAGTTATCCAATGCACTTGGATTCAGATGAGATAAGAAACTGCCCGAAAAAGCCCATAATGTTCTATTTCCACTAGTGCGTGACGAAAAACGTGTCATGTTTCGAAAAGATAGCACCAACGGCGTTTAATTAGATACCGGAAACAACCGAGGGCTGTTATCAGAATACAGGTTATTCTCGTTTTCACACAGGATACACGTCGCCTGAACTCACAGGGGTGATAGAGTCACGAACAATATCTCCACAACATTGCCCATGAGTGTGCGCGCGTGCGTGTGTGCGTGCGTGTGTGTGTGTGTGGCTGCGAGCGATATATTCTGCGATGACTACAAGTATGATACCATGTTATGCAGTATCAGTATTAAGTATTGTTTGCACATGATTTTACAGAAGTGGGATAAGTTTCTCAGAGTTCGACAGGGGCGGTGGGGTAGCCTAGTGGTTAAAGCGTCCGCGCGCCACGCTGAAAACCCGGGTTCGATTCCCCACATGGGTACAATGTGTGAAGCCCATTTCTGGTGTCCCCCCACCGTGATATTGCTGGAATATTGCTAAAAGAGGCGTAAAACTAACCTCACTAACTCAGAGTTCGACATCTTCGATCTTCACAGAGCAAGTTCATTTTATAAACATGGTTACATAACTGACGACATACCGTGCCGTACCATGTTTTCGGGGGAACCATGTTTTCGGGGTATGTCTTTTCCCCGTAATTTCTCGCGTACAGACAGATGACAGCGCCACCTGTAAACGCCGTCTCCAGTGCAGAAGCTTCCGTGGCAACCGGGACACAAAATGTTTGAAATATCCAGCTTTCACGTAAGTTGTGACCTAAATTTCTGTCAAAGTACTAAAAGTCTACCCTAGAACGTAATGCACTTTCAGAACCTTCATAAATGTGATCATAACTTTTGAAATAAAGCTCGTAACTTGTCAAGCGGACCATCGTCTGCTAGAATGAAAAGCCAAGCATAAACATCACGTGACTCTAATGAAATGTTGCCGACGTAATAAAAAAACTATGGAAGACGGAATTGGTCATCTCTTACATATATTTTTTTTTCGTGGTGCAGAATTCGTCTCGGTTTGTGACCACTGGGTTCATTTAAAATACTGCTGCGATGTCACTGTACTGCGCAGACAAGACGTGTTTTATCATGTTTATTGTCCCTGCCATGGCGTGCCAAGAAGAATATTATGAATGTGCACATGATTGAATATTAACTTACCTGTAAATATGCCACTCAAACAAGTTACCTGTAAATATGTTTATTTTTAACAATTTTCAACAAGAAACACTCAAATAACCAAAAGAAAATGACCAGTTTGCTTGACTTCTTGGGAGAAGAATGCATCACCTGGGCTTCCATACTAGGTCGTAACCCCGCGCTATAACGAGTAACCCGAAAACATGGTACGTCACTTCTCGCGCTCGCACTGGCGGACAACCACAAAATGTTCGCTGCATTGGAAACGAGCGGACGACAGAACATTCTGACAATAAACTTATGAAAGGTGAGATGATATTTTATAACGGAATTACAGTTTTGATAATCTACTGATACGCAATCATTTACATAATCATCTTTTGCGTTATTACCCCGAAAACACGTTACACCGTGGTATACCAGCGTGAACTCAGAAGCGATTGAGAGTGTTTGGTTAAACAGCGCTTGTATAACTATACCGCCGTGTGTCGGCCGAAGTGATGCACGTTTCAAACATCCAGCACTTGTTGACAAATACCACGATCCTAAACAGGACGAATCTGGGATTCGAACCCACGTACATAATTATTCTGTCGGACCATTCTGCTGAGAGAATTGCCCCATTTGATAATAGTCTGTCTCAGAGTCCCTGAACCGCATTTTACTCCCGTCCGCCAAGTGCTTTTCAAATCAAAAAGGAATTACTTGCTTCTATCAAAATAATATGTATTCAGAGATTTGGTTTGTTCTTGTGTAACGCCGCACTCAGCAATATTCTAGCTATATGACAGCGGTCTGTAAGTAATCAAATCTGGACCAGAAAATCTAGTGATCAAACAGCATGAGCAGCCTTCTACGCAATTGGGATACGATGACATGTGTCAACCAAGTCAGCGAGCCTGACCACCCGATCCTGTTACTCTTCACGGGTATATATTCAGAGATTATAAGCGTTAGTTACTAGTTGGTCTACATTTTGATGACAGTGTCACCCGCTTCTGTCAAACACCGTACAAACAAAAATACTTTGTGTTCAGTGCCAAAAAGCAAATGGAATTCCTCGACCCGGTCCGATGTATGAGCTGTTTCAGTAATTGTGTTCCTGCCCAGGACGGAAGCAATACGTGAAGCCAATCCCTGGAGTCTCCCACAGGAATAGTGCTACATACAACGTTAAACAATACTCACTTACTTGCCTGACAAATTTCTTCAGTTGGGCATATTGCGTAGTATCCTTGGACAAGATACTTAGATCCACATTGTCTCAGTTCACCCAGCTGTAAAATGGGTACCCGTGCTGGCAATGTCAGTGTTTAATTCATTACGCCTAACAGGCAGCATGGCTGTATGCTCCCCTAGGAGGTTGAAAAAGTATCAGAAAGTACGATAGTGTCTTATGACGGGGGATAGTAATGTACGTAGCGCCGTGAGCAGGCAATGTGCCTGGATATGAGCGCCATATAAGCGGACTATTACTATTACTATTATATTTAATAAGTTAAACCTTCAAACTGGAGTGGACTGACATCTGCGTCCATCAGTCAGTTTATCTGTGATAGGATTCGAACCCTTTAGCGTAAGGAACCAACCCTTGAACCACCAGGCCACCAAGTACTGAGGGAATCATGGAGTCAACAATATGAGTAATTTGTGTTAGTCGAGCAGCCTCGCACTCAGCAATATTCCGGCTACATGACTGTGGCCACAAATATCCAAGTCTGGACCAGACAAACCAATGACTGATATTATGAACAATGCCTTGCGAACCGGGGCAAGATGACACACAACCAGCCAGTGACGAACCAGATCCTATCCATTAAGTCACTTCTTACGACAAGAATAAGTTGTTAGGGATTAGTTCTAGCAAGGAATCCCATGGGATGCGGACCGCGGTCTGTCGCTGAAGCAGCAATACCGTTGCCTATCAGGACCCTTTCAGATTAAAAACCTTACATACAAATTGTCTGTCTTTATATCTCAGTATTGATCTGGTAATCCAGCTGTCACATCCTACATACTCGGTAATGCAACAGCGGTGCGTCTGAGCACGTGTTACTGCCAACATTACCGTGCATATATGCTATATCATCAAGGAAATCATACCCATTAGTGGTGGAGAACATAAAGGTTCGCGTAGTGCCACACAATATTTATTCCACAACATCAAAAGGACTGGTATATATTGTTCATCCCGGCCGGGAAGAGATCACACCTCGCGATGTAGATCAAAGCCTTGCTACTTACACATACACTCGTTTAATTGCTGTCCTCTCTTGTGTGCAATGTTAATTTTGCTTTGTTACTCATAGCTAATTCGACTTTGGAGAAGTGACATTCTTTGATGTCTGTCGGCCATTTCAAGCCCTCTGGGAAAGTGTCGTCTGCCGCGGATTAGTTTAATCTGTTTTTGGCGCGAAATCTGTCCATGTTGTCAGAAATCGTACGAAACAGTGACCTGTTCTGTACCTGGTGTAATACGGCGTCTGACAGGTGTGTTGAAGACGTTAACAAACTTCTCCGTCCGTGCCACGACCTCACCGTGAGTAAAGCCTTTGGCGATTACACCTAACATGGCGTCACCATGGCGGCGCGGGGGAGCGATCAAAGACTTACAGTTCTCTCAGCCTGGTATACTAATCCTGGGCCTCATATGATTTTGTGCAAAGACTTGACGAGGTTGCGATAAGCCCTCGGCAAGTATGTGCAGTGTGAATATCTAAGATTTATGACAATTATCATGCGGTGAGATCCCGAGAGGAGTTGTGCGTGTGTTTTACCTACTGTACCCCATCAAGACGAGTACATTTTAATATAAATCATATACAGATAAAAGGAATAGTTTCTTTTGTGGAATGCGGTGTAAACAAGACAAAAAATTCGTCTTTAGGTCTTTCCAGGTTATCAGTTCACCGAAATTTCAACATTCTTTTGTACAAAACAATATATAGAAATATAGCATTGCCATGTAAAACGTTACTTCCAAGGTGACTGCTGCACACTCTCTCACACACACGCACACACACTGGCGCGCATAGTTTTCTTAACATAGCTCTAGTAATACTACATTGGAAGAGGTGCATATCTCTCTCTCTCTCTCTCTCACTCTCTCACTCACTCACACACTCTCTCTCACGCGCGCGCGCACGCACCACAAACCGATCATGAGTCTCATTAGCCTATTCAGACAAGGACAACTATGGTTACACTGAATTCCAATTCTTGTTTCATAAGAAAATGGTATTTACAAGTTAATTTTAGTTTTAAACTTTAATAACATCGTATTTCTATATTTTATGGCGAGGTTTAGGCAGCATAACCTTAGCTGAGACGTCACAATTCATCTGGCTCACTGGTTACACCTGTTATGTGTTCTTTGTGCTTATCCAGTGTAGTTTTGTAACGCACAATGTGATTGATAAAATATCAAGTCCGTACCAGACCGCCAAACTTTTCTAGCGACAGAGCCTTTGAGATTTCCACGATTTCCAGATTCCGTTTGTTAGAGCAAGCAACATACGGCAGAGCACGCTGCACGACGTGCTTGCAACGATTAGAAGGAGCGAATATACAAATGCTTAGATATATCAAATAATACTGACAAATATTTATGCATCCAGTTGAATGAATTGGTCTCAAAATTCTGGACTGGTTATTGTACTAAGGTGCGCAATAGGACGGAACCCAGTCAACAGGAAACGAGACTGTTGTGTAATGAATGTTTTGACTTGAAAGACACGCATGCATGGGGTCCAGACAATTCCTCACACAGACATTTTCCCCACACAGATAATTCCCCACAGGACATTTCCCAACACATTAAAAGTATAAATAACAAACAAAAGTGATACTGACTTTTGGGAATTGTCTCTGTGTGGGAATTGTCCTACACCCCGCACGCATATACACCCTAGTTTACTTATAATGGTACTAGTACCATCATGGAAATATATTAATATTTATCCTTCCCATATATTTTTTCATTATTTGTCATCCGTTTCTGGACCAAACCCGTGTGTCTAAATAACAGATAAAGGTTATTTGGTCAGAGCAAAAAAGAAAGAAGAAGAAGTAAAACAGAACTGACTGGGATGGGTTCTTGTTCCGAGTTCAGTATATCTGGCAGTCTTTCAACTATTCACAGAATGGCAGATTGTTACATAAGTTTGTCGTTAGTCATCTCGTCTCGGCCAAATACATGACACGAAGTGTTATACAGGATACGTTCTATGGGTTTACGCCGAGATGGACAGAATTCCATGGAGATCACTTACAGGGTTACTCATGCGCCATTTGAGAGTCGAACCCATTCTTTTACCACTAGGGCGGTGGGGTTGCCACAACCCCTTTATGGTTAAAGCGTTGTTTCGTCACGCCGAAGACGCGGGTTCGATTCCCCACATGGGCACAATATGTGAAGCCCATTTCTGGTGTCCCCGCCGTGATATTGCTGGAATATTGCTAAAAGCGGCGTAAAACAAAACCAGTCAGTCGGTCTTTAACCACTATGTTAACACGTTAACCGCTGGACTAACTCACAACCCCTTTATCAAGAAGGGTAGTTTAAAACTCCGGGCAATTAATTTTATAATGGTCATAATGAAAGTAACCTCTCGTGTAACGTTTGAGAATCAAACCCGATCTTAAACACTTTAACCTCTGGGCTAAAGCACAATCTCTTTATTAAAAGAGGCATTTTTAAACTCAGGGCAATTAGTTTTATACTGCTCATAATTACTGAGACAATTAAACTGGGTCTTTTGTTTAGACTATGGTCTTTTGTTCGGTCTGAAAAACTGTCTTTTTATACTTTAATCCAGCTCATAGGGCTTTTTTTTGTTATCTCTTTCGTACTGGTTGCTTTGTCTGTAAATGCGCAATATAGAATTAATTGGGTCTTTTTACAATGGCAATAAAAAAGGAAATCTGCATGATGACTGATATCACGTTTTTATGGACGGGGAACGGGAGGCGTTTGGTGTAGGGCCGATAACAGTCTGGAGTTGGGAAGTCACGGCACACTCGTTCAAAGGGAGGTAACTCTGTATATCACTAGTGTTACTGTTAGATGTGTTTGTATCTTGAGCGGTTTGTGTTCGAGTCGTAATTGTGCCAGTTTTGTGTCTCTTTGTTGTTTCATCATTCTTTGTAAAGCACAAGAACCTATCAAATCATAAAGGGAGAGTAATTAATTAATTTAAGAGCGTTTGTTAACTAGAATGACTGTGAGCGAGCGAGTCGTTATAAATTAATTTACTGAGCATAGGACTGGGTTGCAGGTGGGGTTAGATGAAATCCTGATGAGATGAGATGAGATACAAAATTGCACTTCTATAGAGTGCGTTTATAGCACGTGTTTGTGTGCGTGCGTGTGAGTGTGTAAAACTCGTACTTCTTCGGACTAAAGTCCGTTTTAAAGTCTTGTTCTCGAAATGATCCTTGTCCTTGGATATCCTAAATTTACTCCTAGGGTTTATGATAGTTGTCCTATCTTATTCTCAAAAGGTATCCTAGCGCTAGGATATCCTAACCTACGACAAATACTAGGGCTGCGCAACATAAGCGGTTTACCGGTATTTACCGGTTCACACATGAAAATGATACGTATTGCGATACGCTGATCGAAAACCGGTATTTTGACATGCATTCGGAAAACTTCGTAACACTTGGTAATCTTGATGATTGTGGAAATTGTGGTAAGGGTGGTGGGAATGATCGTGGTGAAAATTAAATTTAACTGGATTGTTAAGTTCTTTTCCTTGTTTCATTTGTGCCAAATATTATTTACATTTTTACTTTGTCATCATAAAATGTTTTTATTAAGGTGAATCAAGCATAGTGATTTTGTTGTGGTTTTGCTTTATAAATCAAACATATATGCAGAGTATGGCCTTAAAGACCCATTCCTTTTTCGAGTGCAGGAAGCTGAACACATCAAACCCAGTTCCGCACCAAATGTCACCAACTTCAGCATATTTCTGCACGCATCCAGTATAAGTCATCGTGTTAAAAAAGACAGCACTAAATATGGAAAAATATGGACAGTTTTTATTACTGGATGGATGCACAATTTAAAAAAACACACACAAATCTTTCACAAAATCATCCAATCACAGCTGTCAGATGATTTATTTACTTTATTTCTCCTACTGCCAAGCCATCCCTGCAATGCTAAATCCCTAGAGAAAGGAAGTATAGATTTTCTCGGGTCTCCCTGGGGCTCTTTTTCAATTTAAATGGGTTTGTTACTATTACAATTAGATATATTCAGAGACTAAGCGTTAGTCTACAAAATACCAGACGTTTGTCACACATGGCGCAATGAAGTTGCAACAAGCTCAAGCGAATTTTAGCACTTGCATTTGAAGCACATAACCAGTTTTCAAAATCAAGAATTTACAACATCAAAGCACAGCCAACTCCTGGAGACTGGAAGATGCAGCAATACTCGTAGAAATATCTGTGTTAACTATGTCATTCAACAATCATTGCAGACGAGTCAATAGTGGTTAACTGTGAGGTGGGTTGGCCTGTACTCGTTAACTGGGAGGTGGGTTAGACTGTAGTGGTTAACTGGGTGGTGGGTTAGTCTGTAGTGGTTAACTGGGAGGTGGGTAAGTCTGTAGTGGTTAACTGAGAGGTGGGTTAGTCTGTAGTGGTTAACTGGGAGGTGGGTTAGTCTGTAGTGGTTACCTGAGAGGTGGGTTAGGCTGTAGTGGTTAACTGAGAGGTGGGATAGGCTGTAGTGGTTAACTGAGAGGTGGGATAGGCTGTAGTGGTTAACTGGGAGGTGGGATAGGCTGTGGTGGTTTACTGGGTGGTGGGTTAGTCTGTAGTGGTTAACTGGGAGGTGGGTTAGTCTGTAGTAGTTAACTGGGAGGTGGGTTAGTCTGTAGTGGTTAACTGGGAGGTGGGTTAGTCTGTAGTGGTTAACTGGGAGGTGGGATAGGCTGTAGTGGTTAACTGGAGAGGTGGGATAGGCTGTGGTGGTTAACTGGGTGGTGGGATAGGCTGTAGTGGTTAACTGGGTGGTGGGTTAGTCTGTAGTGGTTAACTGAGAGGTGGGTTAGGCTGTAGTGGTTAACTGGGAGGTGGGATAGGCTGTAGTGGTTAACTGGGAGGTGGGATAGGCTGTAGTGGTTAACTGGGAGGTGGGATAGTCTGTAGTGGTTAACTGGGAGGTGGGTTAGTCTGTAGTGGTTAACTGGGAGGTGGGTTAGCCTGTAGTAGTTAACTGAGAGGTGGGATAGCCTGTAGTGGTTAACTGAGAGGTGGGATAGGCTGTGGTGGTTAACTTGGAGGTGGGTATAGTCTGTAGTGGTTAACTGAGAGGTGGGTTAGGCTGTAGTGGTTAACTGAGAGGTGGGATAGGCTGTAGTGGTTAACTGGGAGGTGGGATAGGCTGTAGTGGTTAACTGGGAGGTGGGTTAGGCTGTAGTGGTTAACTGGGAGGTGGGTTAGGCTGTAGTAGTTAACTGGGAGGTGGGTTAGTCTGTAGTGGTTAACTGGGAGGTGGGTTAGTCTGTAGTGGTTAACTGGGAGGTGGGATAGGCTGTAGTGGTTAACTGGGAGGTGGGTTAGTCTGTAGTGGTTAACTGGGAGGTGGGTTAGTCTGTAGTGGTTAACTGGGAGGTGGGTTAGTCTGTAGTGGTTAACTGAGGTGGGAGGTGGGAGTTAGGCTGTAGTGGTTAACTGGGAGGTGGGTTAGGCTGTAGTGGTTAACTGGGAGGTGGGTTAGTCTGTAGTGGTTAACTGGGAGGTGGGTTAGGCTGTAGTGGTTAACTGGGAGGTGGGTTAGTCTGTAGTGGTTAACTGCAGGGAGGTGAGGTTAGTCTGTAGTGGTTAACTGGGAGGTGGGTTAGTCTGTAGTGGTTAACTGTGAGGTGGGTTAGTCTGTAGTGGTTAACTGGGAGAGGTGGGTTAGTCTAACTGGGAGGTGGTTAACTGTAGTGGGAGGTGGGGTTAGTCTGTAGTGGTTAACTGGGAGGTGGGTTAGGCTGTAGTGGTTAACTGGGAGGTGGGTTAGTCTGTAGTGGTTAACTGGGAGGTGGGTTAGTCTGTAGTGGTTAACTGGGAGGTGGGTTAGTCTGTAGTGGTTAACTGGGAGGTGGGTTAGTCTGTAGTGGTTAACTGGGAGGTGGGTTAGTCTGTAGTGGTTAACTGGGAGGTGGGTTAGTCTGTAGTGGTTAACTGAGAGGTGGGTTAGCCTGTAGTGGTTAACTGGGAGGTGGGTTAGCCTGTAGTGGTTAACTGGGAGGTGGGTTAGCCTGTAGTGGTTAACTGGGAGGTGGGGTTAGTGTTAACCACGAGGTGGGTTAGGTTGTAGGTTGGGCTGTAGTGGTTAACTGGGAGGTGGGTTAGTCTGTAGTGGTTAACTGGGAGGTGGGTTAGGCTGTAGTAGTTAACTGGGAGGTGGGTTAGGCTGTAGTGGTTAACTGGGAGGTGGGTTAGTCTGTAGTGGTTAACTGGGAGGTGGGTTAGCCTGTAGTGGTTAACTGGGAGGTGGGTTAGCCTGTAGTGGTTAACTGAGGAGGTGGGTTAGGCTGTAGTGGTTAACTGGGAGGTGGGGTTAGTCTGTAGTGGTTAACTATAGGAGGTGGGTTAGTCTGTAGTGGTTAACTGAGAGGTGGGTTAGGCTGTAGTAGTTAACTGAGAGGTGAGTTAGCCTGTAGTGGTTAACTGGGAGGTGGGTTAGCCTCTAGTGGTTAACTGGGAGGTGGGTTAGCCTCTAGTGGTTAACTGGGAGTAGGGATAGCCTCTGGTGGTTAACTGGGAGGTGGGTTAGCCTCTAGTGGTTAACTGGGAGGTGAGTTAGCCTGTAGTGGTTAACTGGGAGGTGGGAGTTAGCCTGTAGTGGTTAACTGGGAGGTGGGATAGGCTGTGGTTAAGTGGTTAACTGGAGAGGTGGGATAGGTCTGTAGTGGTTAACTGGGAGGTGGGATAGGCTGTAGTGGTTAACTGGGAGGTGGGATAGGCTGTAGTGGTTAACTGGGAGGTGGGATAGGCTGTAGTGGTTAACTGGGAGGTGGGATAGGCTGTAGTGGTTAACTGGGAGGTGGGATAGGCTGTAGTGGTTAACTGGGAGGTGGGATAGGCTGTAGTGGTTAACTGGGAGGTGGGTTAGCCTGTAGTGGTTAACTGAGAGGTGAGTTAGCCTGTAGTGGTTAACTGGGAGGTGGGTTAGGCTGTAGGCTGCAGTGGTTAACTGAGAGGTGGGATAGGCTGTAGTGTAGTGGTTAACTTAGAGTAGTGGTGGGGTAGGCTAGTCTGTGGCGGTTAACTGGGAGGTGGGTTAGTCTGTACTGGTTGAAGGGGAGGTAGGGTAGCATGTTGTGGTTGTAGTGGAGGCGGGTCGACTTGCAGTGGGTTGGTGACGGGGCCTTCTGTGGTAGACTAACCTTTAGTTATTAATGAGATGGTTAGGTAGACTAGTTATGAAATAGGTTGTGGATTAGCCTAAATAGCTCACATGAACGAATGTCAGAATTGAAGTATTGCGTGGTTGTTTCCACGCAAAAAGCTTCAGATGCATGTTTAAGATAGTGGTTGCATGCCGTAATAAATTTAATCTTCAGTAAGAACAGATAATGTCACAAGTATTATTTAAGTTAGAAGATGAAAGTATAGTATTGGGCGTTTCCGGTTCGAAGTTAATTTACATCATTCACTGCAATGATTCAAACAACACTTACAGCAAGATCCTTCATCAATTCCAACTGGTGGTATTGGCTCGTGTGATGTTATCCAACACTTTTTACTCATTAACACAAAGTTCCTGCAGTGTGAAATGTTGTCAAGACAATGTGAACAGCCTATCCGGCAGAACATGTGACTCGCCATAGTTGTAGAAGCGCACATAAAATACATATCAAGTCCAGGTTTCCCTAAGCCTTCATGCTCGTGGCTGAGCAGGTTAGGCGGCTGACATTGTGTGCTGGCGATAAGGTGCCTTACTGTGAGGGTGTGGGTTAGAATCCCGGATGGGAGTCAACCGAACAAAAGTACTAGAATCTGTACTGTACTAAGAAAATATAATCCCAAATATATTATTACATATGTCACATTTGACCACCGTCTAAGTGGCATTGTGTATTCATGCTCATCGCCTTCCAAACTGTTCAAGTATGAAGTTGATCTCAGGGGGTTAGTATACAGGGGCGTGTGTGTCCAACTGGCGTCTATCAGTGGGGTTATGCATCACTGTGTGTGCCACAGTGTGTGTCCACAAATGAGGCTGTGTGTGCCAGTGTGTGCCATTCAGTGAGGTTGTGTGTGCCACAGTGTGTGTCCTTCAGTGAGGTTGTGTGTGCCACAGTGTGTGTCCATCAGTGAGCTTGTGTGTGTGTGTGTGTCCACAGTGAGTGTGTGTGTCCAGTGTGTGAGGCAGGTGTGTGCCAGTGTGTGTCATGTCCATCAGTGAGGTTGTGTACCAGTGAGGTGTGTGCCACAGTGTGTGTCCTTCAATGAGGTGGTGTGTGCAGTGTTGTGTGTGTGTCCATCAGTGAGGTGTGTGTGTGTGTCTTCAGTGTGTCCATCAGTGAGGTTGTGTGCCACAGTGTGTGTCCATAAGTGAGGCTGTGTGTGCCATGGTGTGTGTGTCATTCAGTGAGTGTGTGTGCCACGTGTGTGCCATAAATGAGGCTGTGTGTGTGTGTAATTCAGTGAGGTTGTGTTGCCCAGTGTAAGTCCATAAATGAGGTTGTGTGTCAGTGTGTAATGCCAGTGAGGTTGTGTGCGCCCTAGTGTGTGTCCTTCAGTGAGTTGTGTGTGCCAGTGTGAGTGACCATCAGTGAGGTTGTGTGTGTCACAGTGTGTGTGTCCATCAGTGAGGCTGTGTGTGTACCCAGTGTGTCATTCATTGGGGTGTGTGTCCTTCAGTGAGGTTGTGTGTGCTTCTGATGTGCGTCCATCAGTGAGATTGTCTGTGCCAGCGTGTGTCCTTTAGTGAGGTTGTGTGTGTGCCACAGTGTGTGTCCATCAGTGAGGTTGTTGTGCTACAGTGCGTGTCCTTTAGTGAGGTTGTGTGTGCCACCGTGTGTGTCCTTCAGTGAGGTTGTCTGTGCTGCAGTGTGTGTCCTTTAGTGAGGTTAGGTGTGTGTGTGTTTCTACAGTGTGTCACCTCCTTCAGTGAGGCTGTGTGTGCCACAGTGTGTGTCCTTCAGTGAGGTTGTGTGTGCCACAGTGTGTGTCCTTCAGTGAGGTTGTGTGTCCATCGGTGAGTCATGTCACAGCCTTCAGTGAGGTTGTGTGTGCACACAAGTGTGTGTCCATCAGTGAGGTTGTGTCAGCAGTGTTTGTCCTTTAGTGAGGTGTGTCTGTGCCACAGTGTGTGTCCTTTCAGTGAGGGTGTGTGCTCTGGTGTGTGTCCTTCAGTGAGGTTGTGTGTACCAGCACATGTGTGTCCTTTTGTGAGGTGATGTGTTGTGCGTCCTTCAGTGAGGTTGTGTGTGTCCTTCCAGTGAGGTTGTGTGTCCTTCAGTGAGGTGTGTCTACAAAGTGAGTCTTGTGTGATTGCACATTGTTTGTCCTTCAGTGAGGTTGTGTGTGCCACAGTGTGTCCTTCAGTGAGGCTGTGTGTGCCAGTGTGTTCCATCCTTGAGGTGTGTGAGGTTGTGTGTGTGTCCATCAGTGAGGTTGTGTGCACCAGTGTGTGCCATTCATTGAGGTGTGTGTGTCCTTCAGTGAGGTTGTGTGTGCTTCGGTGTGTGCCTTCAGTCAGTTTGTGTGTGCCACAGATTGTGTCCATCAGTGAGGTTGTGTGTGCCACAGTGTGTGTCCTTCAGTGAGGTTGTGTGTACCACAGTGCGTGTGTCCATCCGTGAGGTATTGTGTGCCAGTGCGTGTGTCCTTCAGTGAGGTTGTGCGCATCCAGTGTGTGTCCATCAGTGAGGTTGTGGGTGCCACAGTGTGTGTTCTTCTGTGAGGTTTGTGCAAAGCTCCATAGTGTGTCCTTTTTAGGTTGTGTGTGCTTCCGTGTGTGTCCTTCCAGTGTGGTTGTGTGTGTTACAGTGTGTGTCCTTCCAGTGAGGTTGTGTGTGCTTCAGTGTGTGTCCTTCAGTGAGGTTGTGTGTGCCACAGTGTGTGTCCTTCAGTGAGGTTGTGTGTGCTTACCGTGTGTGTCCATCAGTGAGGTTGTGTGTGCCACAGTGTGTGTCCTTCAGTGAGGTTGTGTGTGCCACAGTCTGTGTCCTTCAGTGAAGTTATTATTGTGTGTTCTTTAGTCAGGTTGTGTATTGCTACAGCTGTGTGCCCTTTAGTGAGGATGTGTGTGTCACAGAGTGTGTCCCTGTGAGGTTGTGTGCGCTACAGTGTGTCGTCTTTAGTGAGGTTGTGTGTGCTTCGGTGTGTGTCCTTCAGTGATTTTCTGTCTGTGTGCCACAGTGTGTGTCCATCAGGGAGGTTGTGTGTGTGCCACATAGTGTGTCCTTTAGTGAGGGTTGTGTGTGTGCTTCGGTGTGTGTCCTTCCGTTAGGCTGGTGTGTGCTACAGTGTGTGTCCTTTAGTGTGGTTGTGTGCGTTCTTTAGTCAGGTTGTGCGGTGCTACAGTGTGTGCCCCTTTAGTGGAGGTTATGTGTGCTACAGTTTGTGTCCATCAGGAGGCTGTGTGTGCCACATAGTGTGTCCCGAAGTGAGGGTTGTGTGTGCTCTCGGTGTGTCCTTCCGTTAAGTTGTGTGTGCTTTGTGCAGTGTGTCCCAGTGAGTGTGGTTGTGTGTGTTCTTTAGTCAGGTTGTGTGTGCTACAGTGTGTGCCCTTTAGTGAGGTTGTTTGTGTCACAGAGGCGTGTCCTGTGAGGTTGTGTGTGCTTCTGTGTGTGCCCTTCAGTGAAGTTGTGTGTGCCACAGTGTGTCCTTTTTAGTGAAGTTGTGTGTGTCACAGTGTGGTCCATCAGTGAGATTATGTGTGCCACAGTTTGTGCTCTTCAGTGAGGTTGTGTGTGCGACAGTGTGTGTCCTTTAGTGAGGTTGTGTGTGTCCATCAGTGAGGTTGTGTGTGCCACAGTGTGTGCTCTTCAGTGAGGTTGTGTGTGCGACAATGTGCGTCCTTTAGTGGGGTTGTGTGTGCCAGTGTGTATCCTTCCAGTCAGGTTGTGTGTGCCACAGTGTGTCCATCAGTGAGAGGTTATGTTTGTCACAGTGTGTCCATCAGTGAGGTTGTGTGTGCCACAGTGTGTCCATCAGTGAGGTTGTGTGTCACAGTGTGCGTCCATCAGTGAGGGTTGTGTGTGCCACAGTGTGTGTCTATCAGTGAGGTTGTGTGTGCCACAGTGTGTCCATCAGTGAGGCTGTGTGTGTCACAGTGTGTGTCCATCAGTGAGGGTTGTGTTAGCCACAGTGTGTCCATCAGTGAGGTTGTGTTTGTCACTGTGTGCGTCAATCAGTGAGGTTGTGTGTGCCACAGTGTGTCCATCAGTGAGGTTGTGTGAGTCACAGTATGTGTCCATAAGTGAGGTTGTGTGTGTCAAAGTGTGTGTCCATCAGTGAGGTTGTGTGTGCCAGAGTGTGTGTTCTTAAGTGAGGTTTGTGTGTGCCACAGTGTGTCCATAAGTGAGGTTGTGTGTGTCAAAGTGTGTGTCCATCAGTGAGGGTTGTGTGCGCCAGAGTGTGTGTTCTTAAGTGAGGTTGTGTGTGCCACAGTGTGTCCATTAGTGAGGTTGTGTGTGTCAGTGTGTGCGTCCTTTAGTGAGGTAGTGTGTGCCACAGTGTGTCCATCAGTGAGGTTGTATGTGTCACCGTATTTGTCCATCAGTGTAGTGGGTGTGTATGTGTTGCAGTATTTGTCCTTCACTGAGGCTGTGTGAGTCAGTCAGTCGGTGACTTAGTGTGTGACAGTTTGTGTGACTTAGTGTGTGACAGTTTGTGTGACTTAGTGTGTGTGACAGTTTGATGTAGCCAACAAAGAAGACAAACATTTAATCTCTGAAATAAACATATTTTACAGAAGAAATAGGTATTAAATTATATTCTTAAAATATCATACCAGGGAATCCGGAGTTTCATTCTCGGAGTTTTACTGTGTACTCTAGACTTGCCTTATACTCCAGAATAGCATGGGCTATATTGGTTGTATTTGTTTCAGGGTCTGTATGACAGACTGTCAACTAACAAAACCAACGAAATCTCTACCAAACATGACAACATCATGTTCCTGCGGTTAAACATGAACTTTAGTTTAGGTTCCAGTAGAGATTAAAATGATGTATAATAACGTCAATGACAATTTGAAAGGGGGTCTAGCCAAACTCATTTGTTTTCTATTTGCTTACATATTCCATTTCTTTGACATCTTATTTTCCTCATGCATGTTCGTTTATTTTCATTCTCTTTTTCTCCATCTGTCTACTATTCTCCCTCCCTCCATTCGTCTCTCTCACACGCTCAAAAATAATTTCTGACTAACGGGTCTTCTGACATTCGGGCTTTCTGACTACCGGACCTTCTGATAAACGGGATTCTGTCTAACGGGACTTCTGACAATTGGGCCTTCTGACTAAAAGGGTGGCCCCCTTCCCATCCGGAATTCGATCCCACACCCTGAGAGTGGGCGGGCATATCCGACACGTCCGGGTTCGAATCCCGGATGGGACTCATCCCCCAAAAGTACTAGAATCTGTACTTTACTGAGAAAGTATAATCCCAAATATTACATATATGTTACATATGACCACTTTCTAAAAGGACCGCCTCCGTGGTGTAGTGGTTAGAGCGTCCGCACAGAGAGCGGAAGGTCGCGGGTTCGATCCCCGACCGCGTCATACCAAAAAGACGTTAAAATATTGTACTTGTTGGTCCCCGCCTGGCGCTCGGCATTAATGGGTACAACAAGGACTGGTCGGCTCGGAGCCAGTATAATGTGTCTGAGTGGGGTATTCATGCTTCACTGCGGCATGGTATCTCAGTGGGCTAGCACTATAAAACCGGCTTCAGTCAGGGCTAGTACAAGCAGCCGCACATACACATACACACGCATGCACGTTGTCATATGAGCAAAAAATATTCTAAAGCACGACGTTAAACCCAATTTCACCTCACCTTCACCTCACCTCACTTTCTAAAAGTCATTGTGTGTTCATGTTAGAATATAGATGATATATGTACAACCCGTTCCTCTTCTAACCGAAAGCCAAAAAAAATAGACTTTGAACAAATAGACAATACATGTATTGTATTTCAATCCGCCTAAACTCACAAAGTTAGCAATAATAACCGCCAGAAAACAAAGAAGTGGTTCCAGCTGCTTATTGAGCAACGTTACACCGTGTCAAGCTGGGATTAGTGACAGATACTGCTTGCGTCATCGCTGAACGTTACGTCATCTAATGTTTTAGTAGTTAGCCTTGTAATCTTATGCGTACCTAATACGTAATAGCTAGGTCCTCCCAAAAGTTAGACGTCTAACTTTTGGGAGGACACCATATCTATGCTTGTGTGTGTGCTGGCACTGATTCGACCTCCATTTTTAAAGTTTGATATGACAGACACTAAGTCGTCACATTTAACACAGGCGTTACCGTACTACATCCCAACAGAATACAACTTAAACAGAATAATAAGAATACACAAATAATATAAATGTTCAGTCTGCTAGTTGAATCATATGACCACATCTGAATAATTATCTAGACTATCGTGATTTACTAAAGATCATATGCCGAACGGCATGTTATTGAAAGTGTCCAACGTATACATAATTAGAGTGAGTGAGTTTGGTTTTACGCCGCTTTTAGCAATATTCCAGCAACATCACGGCGGGGGACACCAGAAATGGGCTTCACACAATGTACCCATGTGGGGATTCGAACCCGGGTCCTCGAGCTTAACGATACTGAGAACGTAGCAATATGTGAGCAACAGAATGAAACAACAAGGTTTATGTGCGCTCAATAGTTTTGCGTGTACCATATAGTAACCTCACATAATATGTACATTGTTTAAACATCGGTTGATGAAAGGTAGCATGGAACATTTGAATTAAACACATATAATAATAATTTAGAAATACATTCACTGGCATACACTTTGATTGTAAACACGCAATAATATATACACATGTGCACAAGAATTACTTTGCTTCCACGAGCCCGATTATATGTAATCTTGATTTACTGAACTTATATAATGTCTAAACGTTACTATATTATACTGTAAACTATTTTGATGTACACTAAATTGTTAGATTGGTTCTACATGGTCTGACCTAAGTATGATACAGATATTCACTGTTGTACCTAGTCAATACTGCATAGTTTAAATGATAATATTGGTATAAACTAACAGTATGGAACGCAAAAGAAAACAGAGAAAATATGAACATAATTTAAGACATACAATGAATGAATTGAACATGGCTTACCTTCAATAACCAAGAGAAGCATCGATTAGTGGCCAGTCTTTATTCGGTGCATTTCATGAGTGAAATACCCGAATAAAGGCCATTATATATACCACCGATGCTCTCAGAGTTCGTGATATGGTCGCACGTTCAACGGTCACTTTAAACAATACTTACACATGCTGCTAATCTACACTGCTGACTATCTAAATCTTAAGATCACCTCGTAGTTTTGAAAGAATTGAGAATGCAGAAATTAATAAATTATCTAACAGTTTTCTCGGAGAGCGTGTTATCATAGAGTAATGTTTACTTCTCTCTCCGGTCATGTCGTCTTAACAATTAGTACGTAAAGCTTATCAAAAAACTTGGGGACAAAGACGAGCGTATATCGATACTGACAGATTATAGACTTGGGCCGGACCATGCATGTAGTCTTAAAGCTTAACGCATAATGCTAATTATCTTACAACTTGGAAAATGAAGATCAACACTAACTGAGACAGCGTTTAGTATTCTCGATATTGAATAAAATATACAAAATGTGCTGTTTAGTCCTATTTTATAAAGTCACAATTATTTATATAAGATTGAGGAAAATAGGACGTATTTTAGAACTATGATAGCATGATAGGATTTTTAGATATCGATAGAATTTTCGTTGATGCTCTATTTGAGGACGTTCGAATATAACCTGCCATTTTTCTGAAACAGACGCAGTTTGAACTTCGCTATTGCATGTCTTAGCTTAAAACAGATAGAGGATCTAGTTCGTGTTTCAACTGAGCCCATGGTTTTGACATTCTAGTAACAACTGAGCAAAGCATTCAGGATGATTCCAATATACGATACCTTGTTAAAATGCTTTCCGTGATCAAGCCTGAGGCTACATTTCATTTTAGTATGAGAATGGCTTTCGTGGATTTTCGGTTGAATTTTTGATAGTCATATGCAGATCTTTCTTCCGTTACCCACCGGACTTGCCATTTTGGGGTTATGGGTAATTTGATTTTGATCTCCTGTTTGTTGAAGGGACTGATTGGGTCGTCTTTTGCTTTGTTGTGTTGTTTGGTTGTTGTTGTGTGTGTTTGTTTTGTTTGTTTGGTTGTTGTTGTTTGTTTTGTTGTTGTTGTTGTTTGTTGTGGTTGTTTCTGTGTGTGTGTGTGTGTGTGTGTGTGTGTGTGTGTCTGTCTGTCTGTCTGTCTGTCTGTCTCTGTCTCTCTCTCTCTCTGTGTGTGTGTGTGTGTGTGTGTTTCTTTGTTATAGTTGTTTGTTTTGGACAGGGGGAAAGGTTTTGTTCATTACTGATTGGTAATGGTCCAGCTGTCTCTAGGGGTACCATAAGAAGTGCCTGGAATTGCCTGCCATACTTTCAGATCTATGACATCTGTTTTCACCAGCACCGTTCGAGGCGAGACGCTGATCTGGGATATCAGATATTTTGCGTATTTTCGAATTTGACTCGTTTACTTTCTATGGGTATTCGAGGGGCGATGGGGTAGCCTAGTGGTTAAAGCGTTTGCTCGTCACGCCGAAGACCCGGGTTCGAATCCCAACATGAGTACAATGTGTGAAGCTCATTTCTGGTGTCCCCCCGCCTTGAAATTGCTGTAATATTGCTAAAAGTGGCGTAAAACTAAACTCACTCACTATGGGTATTCGGGGAACAGTCGAGATTATCCGAGGCAAAGTCTGAACATTTGAACGGTGTACATTCCTCCATCAGCCACTGCATAGACCAACATGGGATGAGGATGGGGTGGAGTGTTTTTCTAATTGTAAAGCGCTACCTGTATAGGTGTGTGAGGAAGGTGGTTACTTTTCCAAGTGAAATGGAGTTGCCACCGCAATGTGAGGCGAGGTTCACAGCGGCAAAAAGTGAAGACAATTGAACAATTGCTGACATGGACAAAAGGTGTGGGACCTCCCTGTTTTAGAGAAATGAAATGGTCGGCTTCAACCCATTTCTTTAATATTGTGCCGTATTTGAACCAGCCGTTCATGTCTTTTATGAACGACTGTGAACCTTAATTATCCCATTTTGCCTCTTATTGAGCTGGTCTTGATCTTTCATGTGTTTAATGGGTAACCCTTGGTTTGCGTTTACTATGGGATATGCATTGCCATTTACCAATTTTAAGGATGTTATTATGGTTTCAAGGCTCCTAAATATATTTCTATATTTTTTTCTTTATTTTGGGAAGTACAAGTGTCATGGGAAACAGTGTTTCTTTTTCTGCTTTTTTTCTATATTGTGTGTATCAAGGTAAAGTGAATTGGGCATTTTCGCTGAGTTTAGTCACATGCGGCTTTACCAGCTGTTTTTGGTTTATTGCCGTTAGTTTCAATGCCCTTTGAGTTCCACCGCATCCAAAGCAAGACCATGACTGGCTGGACGAGCAGTAATCGAGTTTTATGGTATACCCCATATTAGAACAGTTTCTTTGTTCCTTTGCCGTTCAGTAATTTATGTGACAAACCAGAGACCATATAATAGATATGGTCTCTGGACAAACGTACAGTCGCTGAAAATATTTCATCTGAATAAAAACAGATTTAAATTGAAAAGGAGCCCACGTGAGATGAGAAATTCCCGACCTTGATGGAGACTTTATTTATGGCGTTTGCATTACAACTAGTACTGAGCTGGAGGAAAATAATATGGTCCAGGGACTGAGACAGACAGTTTTGGAGCTGTCTCTGAATATATATATATATACTCATGCCAATAATGGTTGACGCCAAATTTTTTTAATTGGAGAGGGTGTGTAGGGTGGGGGTGTGAGGTGTGTGGGGTTGGGTTGGGGAGGGGGGTGACAACCATTATTGGCATGAGTATATATATAATATTGATAGTAACAAACAAACCCATATAAATTGAAAAGGAGCCCCAGGAAGACCAGCAATTCCTGAACCTGAGGAAATCTAGACTTGCTTCATTTAGGGCTTAAGCATTGCAGGGAGAGCTAGGCTGTAGGGGAAATAATGTGGTTGAGGGTCTGTGAGACTATTTTGGAGCCTGCTTGAGGGTGCGAATGGTTTGCGTTTTGACTCTCATTTCCCTGCTCGTAATTTGAATCAAAGCCATGGCTACGAACTTAGTAATATGAGCATTTTGTATAACATGAGCTGATGTTCTCGTTTGATTGTTACGCCTACAGATATTGGGTGTTTGAAACTGTACATGCAGTTTATACCTTTCAACAGAAAAACACCCATATCCGAGTTACAGACCTCGAATGGGGGGTAGGGTTCATCTTAAGATATTTTCACATGGGTGTTCCACAAACCCACGGTCAGTTATGCAGGACAAATTGTAGAATGCACACTGTGACTAACATTAGTGTAGAGCTCGTTAAACAAACACCCACCCTTTGTGGCTACACTTCCTATGGACATAGCTGAGGTGTCACGTCATCTCCCATCGCGATTCCAACTTACAATGAGAACGTCAAGCGGAACCCGATACGGGAGGAGGGGGAAGGGGGTTGCGGAGGGGGAATCGGGAGGCATAAAGCAGGTCAAGATACGAAAGGATGTGCTAGCTCGGCACCAGCAACGTGGCAGAGAAACCGTGGCACCGTAAGCAGACGAACGTGGAACTCTCTCAACTTGAACACTCACATCACCAACACTGACCATGGCTGCTGCAACTCTTGTCTCCGTGCTCTTGTCCGCCCTGGTGGCCTGCTGCTATGTAAGTAGTGTTTAACATTGTTTGATATGGGTGTAGCCTAAATGTAAGCGGTTCATCCACACTCCTCTTCGCTATGTCGGTATCCTGGTGTAGAAAGTCAGGACGCTCTCCTTTGTACAGATTGTTGCACCGTGTAAACTTCATGGCGACACCAGCTAAGATTGAATCATTCAGTTTGAATATGTGCACATACGTTTTTAAAAGTTATGAGCATTGTATAAACTTTCTGTTGAACCTTGGTTGATCATGTCATTTTAGTTTTAAGAGAGCATTAGTAAATTAAAATAATGTAAAGTGTTTGGCAATGTCTGCACTCTCAGGACCAACACGAATGTCCGTGGACTGTATTCGTGTAGTTTTAAACACGTGTGTTTCGAAGGCAGATATTTGATTGTTTTAGTGTAATAACGAGGGAATGTGTAACCCATTAACCCTTTGTGCGTGGCAGTTGGCGGCCATTTTGAAATTGGAACCAGAACAGGTTACAAGACGTGAATGGCATGATTCATAGACTAACAACTAGAAATGAATATATTTTACAGAAAAAAAGCTCATAATAAAAAAAATAAAATATAATATAATGAAAAGGAGCCCTGAGACTTTCTTCATTTTCAGAAGCTGTGGAAATCTAGACTTGCCATATTTTCTACTTGCGTGGGCTTTCTTGGATATATTTGCTTCAGGGTCTGTATGACAGACTAGCTTGATTCAGTACAGTTGTTCCACACATTACCGTATTGACCCTTGCAAATCGGTACTACTACCATGGGTAATCATCAAAACTGCTGTACAGTAACTATTGCTGTTACTGGGGTGATAGGGTAGTGTAGTGGATAAAGTGTCCGCTCGTCTCACCTGAGTACAATATGTTATTGCTGGAATATTCCTAAAACCATAACTCACTCACTCACTCACTCACTCTTGCTGTTGCTGACAGGGTCATGGTTGATAGGTTGACCCTCAAATATGTACCCAGCTTACAATATGATGTATCGGGAAAATAGTAATCCCAGTCAGTATTATATTAGTATATAAAACACAGTTTTGTATCGGTGTTCTGGTAAGTCCGTTGAAACATTTAACATCAATGTCCTTCGGTATGCCACAAAACAACGAAAGTCTGAAAAAAAATATAGGACCCAATGGAGAGTGAGTTAAGTTTTACGCGGCTTTCAGCAGTATTCCAGTAAGACCGGGTTCGATTCTCCACATGGGTACAATGTGTGAAGCCCATTTCTGGTGTTCCCCACCATGATTACTGGAGTAATGATAAAAGCGGCGTAAAACTAAACTCACTCGCTCATCTATCATTAACGCAACAGACAAGACGTGTAAACATTGCAAGGCGGGAATTAGACTGACTCCCAGAAGTTATTGAAAAATATGTCTCCGAAATGGAAAAAAGATCAAAGTGGATTAGCATAATTCTTCAATCTTGACTTGCCAAATCATTCAAGACTTGTTATGGACTTCTTTTTTATTTAATTTCTAGAGTCTGGTAGACGGACTGGGCAGGAAATCCCGTCCATGCCGGTATATATGTAGGTGTAGTCTGTCTCACAATCTCTGAACCACATTAATTTCCCTACTGCCAAGCCCTCTTTGCAGTGCTAAAGCCCTAAATAAAGCAAGTCTAGATTTCCTCAGGTTCAGGTTCTGAATCTCTGGTCTCCCTAGGGCTCCTTTTCAATATAAATGGGCTTGTTTGTTCCTATCAAAATTATATATATTCAGAGACTAAGCCTTAGTCTAATGTAGGTAATGTATGTAGGCAAAGTAACACATGGCCACCAGATGGTACACACGTCAACAGGTGGTTACTCTCACTCCAGCTGTTCCGAGTTTACTAGTGACTCAATGGTTACGTCAGGGTGACCGATCCACCAGCTTGGTCGTCGGGCCTGTGGCGTGGGGGTACCGGGTACTTGTAATTCATGGAGGTCTCCACGGGGGATTTTGTGTCACACCACACTTTTCATCTGTTTATCATAGGAAGGCGTATTCATTTTTTGTTAATTGAACTGAATCGTGATGTACGTTTTTGAACAAATATTCATGTGAAATGAATTGTTATAAGGTTTTCGAAGATGGACTTTGGGTGCTGATGGTTGAATATAATATGTGCAAAGTTGCGCTGCGTTCCTTGTTTTGCCAGACCTTACGTGGGTTTTGTAGTGGAATAGAAATCTATACTGGGTCTTTATTGTCAGTATATGTTACAATGTTACCCACGTTTGCTGGTTTCAGGACAAGTAAAAAGGTGCCAAGATGGTTGAATATAAAAGTTGCGCCCTTGTTTTGCCCTGGTATGACGCACTTGTCGACCGTGAGTGAGTATGGTTTTACGCCGCTTTTAGCACTATTCCAGCGATATCACGGCGGTGGACACCAGAAATGAGCTTCACTCACTGCACCCATGTGTGGAATCGAACGCTTTAAGCACTAGGCTAACCCACCGCCCCATCTGAAATGTAGTTAAATCATGGGGTGACCGCTTTAGTTAAGTCAGTATGGTAAGGTGCTGAAAGACCAAAAACGATCATGGAGCCGAAACTGGAAATAGAACTGATGGCCAGATCCTGGCAATTCCTAAATAATAATATTTGTAGGTTTAATTCGTTAAATTATCTTTAACGCATATCTAAAGAAGCCCATAGAATATGTTCATTTTCAGAGACCATGTAATTGAAGAAACCTAACCTGCCCGTTAATTGCAGACTTGCTTGGTATTTTGTATTAGGGTATGTATAAGAGACTATTCCGAGGCTAAACTTCCTTTTTTGCTTCAGAGGAAAAAAAACGGCTTGGAAGGTGTTTTGTAATTTCTTAAACCACTTTTAAAAAAGCGAACAAATTTAATTGTGTCACGGAACGTGGTTCTTCGTCATCATCACAGTCGTTTTAATGTGTATCTACAGGCAGGGGAGACAACCGTGACTCACAAGGTGTACTTTGACATCGCTATTGGGGGCAGTCTGCTGGACGGATTGTGTTCGGTCTGTTTGGAGAGACTGCTCCTAAGACGGTGGACAACTTCTTCACCCTATCCACTGGCAGTCTCGGGTTTGGTTACCAAGGCAGCAGCTTCCATAGGGTCATCAAGGACTTCATGATTCAAGGTCAGTTGCAATGCTCGAATCTTTTGTTGGTCTGTATGTACGTATACAGGTGATTCTGTAGCATTTGATTGGCTGAACGAAAAGTAGGCTACACTAGTGCCGCCCTCTTGCGGTCTACTGTTGATGATAGCTCATAGGTTGTGCGAAATAAGCATATCTGAAAGCGCATGTAAAATCACAAATTAGGTTTAATATAGAACAAACTTTATGGAAACAACTTCTTTTTATTCGTGAGTGCGACGTTTCGATACAGATTCTTGTACCGTTGTCAAGCATAATGGAACATGAAGAAGGGGGAAGTATATATATACTGGATGTAACAATGTAACAAAGAAAACAACATAATTAACATAATTGGCTAGGCAGAAAGCTGATGAAGCCAGAGAGTAGACAAAGAACAGGCGTGGAAGCCAATGATGTACAAATAATAATGAGATGTTTATACAGCAGAGTTTATACAGTAGATTGGGCTTGGTGGATGAGTGCATCATAAGCTGATGGAATGAAGTATCCTTGGTCTCGGTTGATGGTTGTGTGGAATTTTGGTTGCATCATTTGAAGCTGTTAACAGTAGTTTCTTAAGCTGTTATCAAGCTCGAATGAGCATGACGTAAGAATCTACATGGAAACGTCCCTGAATGCAATAAACCAGCATTTGCTCTCCATGAATTTGAACGTTTTCTCATTTAAAGAGTAACTTGTAGTATACCAATCAAACTGTCACAGTCACTAATTCTGTCATTGATTTCGAATTGTGTATATTTTTTGTGCTTGGAAAATACATGGGATTTTGCCTTCGAATTGGGCCAAACATTGCGTACTCCGATGTTTACAATAAAGGGTATATGGGCATCACTCCAATATTGATCAATTTTGTACACGTCTTCACGTTACAGGAGGCGACTACGACAAGAAAGACGGCTCCGGCATCAAGAGCATCTTCGGGGGCTACTTCGACGACGAGAGATTCACCCTGAAGCACTATGGCCCAGGCTGGCTCAGCATGGCTAATGCCGGTAAGCATGGGGAGATAACTCCAGCCAGGACACAAGAACTGGTAGAAACATGAAGATTATCTAAACTTATCGTCCAGCCCAATTTGGTTTTTAAGACTGATTTGTTAGTAACTGAAATAATCTTTTTCAAGATTCGTTCAAGTTTTATATGGGCTTCATTTTCTTTGTTTTTTTACTATAGTAGAAGGGCACAGTAATGTCATCTACTTTTGTTTTATTATAAATAAATATGTGTACTTCGAAACTATAACACCATATACATTGTACTGACCAATGCTTCTCTTGCGAAATGAAAGATGTAATGATGAAGTGAGAATAGTTTTACGACGCTTTTAGAAATATTCGCAATATCACGGCGGGGAACACCAGAAATGGGCTTCGCACATTGTGGGGAATAGAACCCGAGTATTCGGCGTGACGATCGAACGCTTTAACCACTAGGCTACCCTACCGCCCCAAAGATGTAATGCACCCCCAGTTTGATCTGTCATGTGTGCAGCGGTTACGCCGGTAGCGAGCACTAAAGTTCGATATTAATTTAATTAGAGATTTGATTCCCCTCTGATTAATTTGTATGATCAACGTTAAGTCTGAACGTCATGACAATCACAACTCTTATTTCACAGGTCGCAACACAAATGGCTGCCAGTTCTTCGTCACCTGCAAGGCTACCCCCTGGCTGGATGGTAAACACGTAGTCTTCGGGAAGGTTCTGGACGGTATGGACGTTGTGGAGGAGGTCTCCAGCGTGGAAACCGACGACAACGACCACCCGTTGAAATCCATCATAATAACAGAGTCCGGAGAGATCGCACTTGGTGAACGATTTGATGTATCTACCACGTACCATGCTGCTTAGGATGTCGATGGGGTTGAAATCTTCCACTATTGGAATTTGTGTTCATGTAAACGCTTAAAGATGTAAAGATTGTGGTTGGAAAATAATATGGCAAGTTTCGAACTGTTTATGGCGATGTTTAAAAGTCCGGCCAATAATTTAGACTAAGGTGAAGGTCACAGAGGCCGCCATTACAAAACTATAAGCTCTCATCATCACGCATTCAATTGAATATGCTTTATTATTAGATTAGCCAAATTTATGACGAAATCAAAACATAGGTAAACTTTATAATAGTGTTTGTTAAAATAATCTGAATTTGTTGCGAAAATATTTGGTGCTATTTACGTCATCGGTGACACCGGAGAGTATCTATTTTACCAGCCTCGATTATCCAGCGACAGGAAGTAATGCCATACTGGATAGTCGAAGATACTTTTTGACAGGAAATGATCATGTTTGGAATTGTCTGGAGTTAATATGTGTGTGTGTGTCTTGTGAGAGAGAGAGAGAGAGGCGATGTATTTGAAGGCTGTGTATCTACATTTATTCATCATTAAGATGTATGATCTGTGTCTGGGAGCATGTGTACCATTGTTGTTGAGATATATGGGGGATCAAAGGGATAACGCGTTTGGAATTGAAACATTCCCATTTTAGTCACCCAAATCTTCGTATGTTCGATTGTTTCATAACTCCAGGCACTAGGAGAAGGTCCTGTAAAATAACAACGCAGGGCCTAGATTTTCGAAGCTCTCTTAGCGCTAAGATAGCCGTATGTGCCATACATTAACTTACGTTTATCTTAGCGCTACGAGAGCTCCGAAAATCTAGGCCCTGGAAGGTAACTTATGGTTTTAATGATAATAACGGCAAGATGTTTTATTGATGATAACGCTTTCATCACATTTGATGGCCGTTTCTGTGTCGTTTCAAAACCGTCTCACGCAACGGTAAGAATCTATTCGGAAACGTCGTATCACGCGATAAAGAGGTTGATGAAAAGGAATGGTTTACATAAAGGGGTCGAAATATGGCCGATGCCGTTCACTGCAGCCACAGTGCCCTTCGTCACCACACGTCTCTATTCGGAGAGTACTCGGCAAAGCCCGGAATGGTACGAAGTATAACTGCGAAAAGAGCCGTAGTGAAGAATGTTTACACAAATCAAATCCGTCCTATAAAGTTCTTTATTGATTTGTTAGGATTTCAAATATTTTATAAATGACCAGTAATCTAATAACGATAATAAATGCTATTCACAATGTATACTACTCAAACTTTGCTAAGGATCACAAACATTCGCAACTTTACTTAAAAGTAGATTTATAATTTGAACTTATATCCATTTAAAACTGGATAAATAACGATATGGTAACACATCTTAGGAAAACATCCACTTTAAGCTAACCGTATGCTCTTGATACATGAGTAACCATAAAAATGGTTTTCATGGCACCAATCAACCATTTTGCAAATCATGGCACGGGTCATTGACAAGTACACAACACCTGTCAATAGTAGGTATGGGATCCACTAGATTAAATGACAAACTGAAAACTAGGATCCATGCTTTCAATAGGCTTAGATATTTAAAACCAAATTTGCCCCACATCATAGTTTTCTGTTGCATCAATGATTTGATCCTTAGCAAAGTGTGAATAGTATATGAAAGAAGTGGATGCACGTATCCTATATATGTGTGTGTGTGAAAATACATACATGTTATCAGATCGTATCTATGGTTTTGTATGACGATAAGCAGAGGCAAAAGAAAAGGGCAATGAAAAAAAGGACCTTTCTTAAGTTCCCAATGGCAGAGAGCCAAACAAATACATGTACATTCTTTTTGGAAAATAATGATGCTGTTTGAAATCCCATGTTATTATAGATATCTTGTGAATTTACTGAAAAGCCCTGAAGTCGAAGTATGAATGGATGTCGTTCACAAACATGAACTCGATAATACAATTCTTCTAAAAGTGCCAAAATATGAGATAATTTTAATGCAAATATTGCCATTCATATTTGAAAGCTATTTGCAATTTGATTTTTTTTTAAATATTTGAATTTTTTTATTTTGCAATTTTTTCAACATTTTTAAAAGTATTTTTTTATTGTTGTTCTTTATGTGATATGTATTGATATTGTGCAATTTAACATTACCTTTCTTGTGGTATTACAGTGGGTGATATTACCTGTTCGATAATGTTGTTTTGTATATGTTTTACATTTCATTTTACAATAAATGATTCAACTGCCAATGTTTTTCATGTTTCCTTCTGTTAATGTACATATTTGGGGCGATTGGGTTGGCTAATGGTTAAAGTGTCCGCTCATCACGGGTTCGATTCCCCACATGTTTACAATGTGTGAATCCCCTTTCTGATGTCCCCCGTCGTGATATTGCTGGAATATTGCTGAATGCGGCAT
The DNA here is from genome assembly GCF_003918875.1 of Haliotis rubra. Lineage (NCBI taxonomy): Eukaryota > Metazoa > Mollusca > Gastropoda > Lepetellida > Haliotidae > Haliotis > Haliotis rubra. The sequence goes on along the minus strand of NW_025766988.1, from coordinate 377,139 downwards.
GAATCCATACTCACTCACTCACTTTGTAAATTGGGTAACCTGGTGGTTAAAGCGTTCGCTTGTCACACCGAAGACCGGGTTCGATTCCCAACAGGGGTACAATGTGTGAAGTTCATTTCTGGTGTAGAACAAAAGTAACCATAAGTAATTACTGGATGTTAACATTACGAGATGGGACTCGTGCGATCGCTCGTTTACTGTTAATTGAAGTACTCGCATGGATATCGCTGACTGTTGCACACAGCAACACCACCCACTCGCTTTTTGCGACAAGCGTGAATTCAGTTCTGACCCAGATCTTCACCGGTGGTGGTAAAAGCAGAGCAGTACTTGCAGCTATAACGCTGAGACGGTCGTGTATGAAAGGGGGCGGTGGGGTAGCCTAGTGGTTAAAGCGTTCGCTCGTCACGCCGAAGACCCGGTTCGATCCCAACATGGGTACAATGTGTGAAGCCCATTTTTGGTGTCCCCCGCAGTGATAATGCTAGAATATTGCTAAAACCGGCGTAAACCGAAACTCACTCACTCGTGTATGTAAGGGCGTTAGTATCAATTTGTGCAGGTGGGCCCAGATTACACGTAGCAAAATGAGTGATTGAGTGAGTATGGTTTTACGCCGCTTTTAGCAATATTCCAGCATTATCACGGCTCAGGACACCAGAAATGGGCTTCACACATTGTGCCCATGTTGGGAATCGAACCGGGTCTTCGGCGTGACGAGCGAACGCTTTAACCACTAGGCTACCCCACCGCCCTCGTAGCAAAATGAGTATTTGACCATAACTAAAACGACAAAACACTGCCCAAACAAAAAAGTATGTCCCCTAAAATAATGATAACGAAACAAATAACCCTTGCATGATGCAGTTGTGAGTTATGGTCCTTGAGGTTTCAGACAGGGGTCAGACACATGGGGTGTCGTCGTAAATATGAGTGAGAATTGCTTTACGTCGCTTCTAGCAATATTCCAGCAATATCACGGAGGGGGACACCTGAAAATTGCTTTACGTCGCTTCTAGCAATATTCCAGCAATATCACGGAGGGGGACACCTGAAATGGGCTTCACACACTGTGCCCATGTCGGGAATCGGACCCGGGTCTTCGGCGGGACGAGCGAACTCATTAAGCGCTAGGCTACCCCACCGCTCCACATCGACGTGAAGCTGCTTCCCTTGTAGAGACCGATTTACGACAGGTTTTCACGCTCCAGGGTCTAGATTTTTCGAAGCTCTCTTAGAGATAAGATAGTCGTAAGTTAATGATAATGTATGGTACTTACGACTATCTTGGCGCTAAGAGAGCTTCGAAAATCTAGGCCCAGGGAATTATTCTCGAAACGTTCGTAGCCCTAAGAATTCTTAACTTTGATCGTAGCCAATGTGTTAAGAATGGGCTTAAGAAGTTCGTAGGGCTACGAACGTTTCGAGAATAGCTAGCCAGGTACTTCTCATCTTTCGTACATCCGCTTTCACGTCCTGTGCGATATGTCGTCACGTTTTCCCACCCGAAGGCAAGTCCCGGCGTGGCGGGCGCCAGAACAGATCAGATTTGATCAAACGGGTTTGATCAGTGCATAATGTATGAAAATGTTGCTATGTGTATGAACTACCTGAGATTGTGACGGGGTCGACGTGGGGCACATGGTTGAACGTCCACGGCCATAATGCCATCTGTTATAGACGGGTCTCTAACACCGGAAATTGGCACATTGTACCCATTTGGGGAATCGAACCCGGGCGTGACGAGCGAACGCTTTAACCACTAGGCTACCCCATATGGTTGTAGAACGGGAGTGAGTGAGTGAGTGCAACATGACGCTAGATTAGGTAGGAGTACTGACTGACTGACTGAGTTTGGTTTTACGCCGCTTTTAGCAATATTCCAGCAATATCACGGCGGGGGACACCAGATATGGGCTTCACTCATTGTACCCATGTGGGGATTCGAACCCGGGTCTTCGGCGTGATAGGGAGGAGTAAAGCCATGTAAAAGGCTGTAAAACAGGAGTGAGTGCCATACAGACAGAGACAGAAATTATGCGGCGGTAAGTCTGGGCTAGTACAGCAGGGGTAGCCTAGTGGTTAAAGCGTTGGCTCGTCACGCCGAAGACCCTAGTATAAACAACCTCGGTTCGATCAAGAGAGACAACTCTGTTAATCCCACATGGGCAGTATGAATGTGTTAAGCAGGACATTTCTGGTGTCCCCGCCGTTTTGATATTGCTGTATTCTTGTTTCTAAAACAAAACGAAGGAGCTTAGAAAAGTTAATATTGCGAAGGGTTGAACTGAGTGCATGCACAGCAGATAAAGAAATTTTACTGGGACAATGTTGAATTTTCAGCAGAAATTTTAATGACAAGTTCTGTGTGGCTGTTTCCTAATACACTGAAATTCTGGACCAAACAAACTGAAAAACCTTTGTATCAGCGCCCAAAGTACAGTCCGAAATTTAATTTGTGGGGTGGCATATCTGTGTTAGGGGCAACGCCCCTCTGTGTATTTGAAGGGAATATGAACAGTGAGCGGTACACAGATATTCTCGAGGGACATTTACTTCCATCTGCTCACGTGTTCTTTGGACATTTTTGGATTTTCCAGCAGGACAACGACCCAAAACATCGTTCAAAGCATTCACAGGCCTGGTTCGGACCCAAAATATGATATTATTAGATTGGCCAAGCTATATCCCCGACCTTAATCCAATAGAAAATGTTTGGGGACTTATGAAGGAAAGTGTCAATAAGAAAAATCTTACAAATATTGCTGAAATGAAAGAAGAGGTGGTCCGATATTAGGACAGCATGGAACACGACTTTCTAACTTATTTGATCAGTAGTATGCCCCGCCGCACTGAAGCCTGCATTGCTGCCCATGGTGACTTGACAAAATACTAACTGTTCACCTGTCTTTGAATCTGGAGTTATCTTCTGCTAATATTCACATTTAATACGCGAATAATGAGTGGAAAAAAATAAAATTACAATCTTTAAATTCTCAATAATTTCTGGTTGTACAATATTATTATATTAAAGTGCATCTGATGTTCACTTGAAATTCAAGCATAAATGGGAAGAGTACGTGCTTTCTGAACCAGAATGGGAAAACTATTTGTAAAACCTTTGAAGATCACAGTGGATACACAATTGAGATGGTTTCAGTTCAGCATTTTACACGGTATTCTATCAACTAATTCCCTATTCAAGATCAAATTAGCTGAAAACAACTTGTCAATGTGAAGTGAGACAATTGCACACCTTGTTTGGGATTGTAATCATGTACAAACCTTTTGGCAGGATTTTCTTTAAAAAAAAATGTTTACGCGTTCACAACATGAATTTTGATCAATACAGCTTATAATGTTTGGATTGAGAAAAAAATACATAGGCGTATACATGTACTGATGAGGTTTCTAACGTGATGCTGTTGTTAGGTAAGTTTTTAAAATATGGCCTAGTGGTTGAGGCTTTGGCTCGTCACGTCGGAGACCCAGGTTCTATTCCTCACATGGGTACAATGTGTGAAGCCCATTTCTGGTGTTCCCCGCCGTGATATTGCTGGAATATTGCTAAAAGCGGCGTAAAACCATACTCACTCACTTCTGTTACTATAATATGTTTGTATCTATGTAACTATGGGAATGAATTTTCAAAAAAAGAAAAAAAATGTTTTTAAAATATAGATATAAAGTATTAAAATCAACTCAAAGTTTTAAAGCTTTCAGACAGTATATACATGACAGTATATGTCATTGAAAATGATACTGAAAATATAAATTAGCTTTAAGTAAAAGCCAAGAATATAAGTTTTATGCATGCTATATCATGATATTGCAAATTTTAAGTAATCTTCACGGAATTGTTTCTTCTTGCCTCTTCATGATGATGTTAAACACCAAACAATTTATTGTAATATTATGAAAAGTTCTTTGAGCGTGCGGTGAGCGAAAGTACTGTGATGTTTTGTCATGTCGGTTGGAAAATAAAATCCTCTATATTCCATTACTTTATACACATCTAACAGCGTGTACCAGACTTTGCTGTCCCCGGGCTGTACTGTCGAGGGGGGCGGTGGGGTAGCCTAGTGGTTAAAGCGTTGGCTCGTCACGTCGAAGACCCGGGTTCGAATCCCCACATGGGCACATTGTGTGAAGCCCATTTCTGGTGTCCCCTGCCGTGATATTGCTGGAATATTGCTAAAAGCGGCGTAAAACCATACTCACTCACTCACTGTAATGTCGAGACTGCACTGTAACAGTGAGTCAGGAAATCAATAAATAAATAAAAAAAATTAAAAGTCCGTTCAGATTCACTAGCACTGTCGCACGTCTGTGTGTGACCTACGCACCCGTGAAAATCCGGGTTAGAATTGATCTTCAGTAACCCATGCTTGTCGTATGAGGCGACTAACGGGATCGGGTGGTCAGGCTCGCTGACTGGGTTGACAAATGTCATCGTATCCTAACTGCGTGGTTCGATGCTCATGCTGTTGATCCTTGGATTGTCTGGTCCAGACTCGATTATTTACAGACCGCCGCCATATAGCTGTAATATTGCTGAGTGCGGCGTAAAACTAAACTCACTCACTCGTGATCTACGCATATCATCCTGGGCCTGCCCTCAGTGAATGGTGGCCAGTCTCACGGAGACGAATACACACTGTCCGAGAAGAAACATTCACGCCACTGGCGTTCCGCAGGTCATTTCTGAGTGTGGTGGCAGTCATGACAAAAATTCGTCTTACTGCAATCAGAAGCAACCAGCATTGCCGCAGTGTGGTGGAACATAACCTGCATATTCTTCAGCAAGCCATGTTTGTCCTTGGATGCAGGAATTGATCGTTTACTAGTTTATTTCCTTTAACCTTAAACTAGTTAAAACACTTTGTGTAATCTAGTTATTATACTGCCCTCTGTCGACAGAACTGTATATTGTTGATATATAATTGTCATTGATGTATGGCTTCTCTCGTCAGATATGGGGGCGGTGGGTAGCCTAGTGGTTAAAGCGTCCACTACGTCACGCCGAAGACCCGGGTTAGATTCCCCATGTGTGAAGCCCATTTGTGGTGTTCCCCGCCGTGATATTGCTGGAATATTGCAAAAAGCGGCGTAAAACCAAACTCACTCACTCACTGGAGGCAGCTAAGAGGATCAGGTGGTCAGGCACACCGACTTGGATGATGCGTTCCTTTGTATCCCAGCTATATAATTATCAATGAGCTTGTGGGTGAAATGAATAATTGTGGATTAAGAGGAATATTTGTCAAAGATGGTTTAAATGATATTCTATTACTGCTTTTTGCAGATGACGTTATCTTACTTGATGACACTGTTATTGGTTTACAAAGAAAACTTTATACATTGTATCGTTTTTGCTTAAAAGTGAAACATTTTAAATATAGGGGAACGACGCTTGATATTCATGTGATACAACATTGTTTGGTTTCCATTATAGAGCCATTTTTCTGATTTCTTGAGATAGCCATCATTTCTAAATACTGCTATGCAAGATTTGTCAAGATTGACTTCTAAATCCCAGATTTTCCAAATGTATCTTTAAAAGTTGCTTCAGCAATATTTAATAATAAAATATCCCCAATATTATTGTACGGTAGTGAAATCTGGGGGCATTCATATCGTCCTCACATTGAGAAAATCCAATGTTTCTTTTTCAAACGTTTTTTGTGTGTTAATAGAAATGTTTCTTCCAATGCTAATATTACATATGGACGATAATCTACATCCCAAATCATGTTATGAAATGTTAAAGCTGCAACACGATAGTGGCACCTGCAGCTGGGTTACTTGTACTTTTATTCCGAACTGGATTTACTTATGTTTGGATTACACAGGAATGTGGGAATATTGAAATGTTTATAAGTGAATTTAGAGTGATTTAAGATTGAAATTGAAAAATTGAAATTCAAAATTGGCATTCTAGGATAACATCATCATCTTTTCTAAAAGACCATGGAGCAATCAAGTCCGCCCTGGAATCCGAAAAATACATATTGGAACTGTCATAACAAGGACCTTATAGCAGTTTATGCAAATTCCGCTGTTTAAGCCATAAGTTGTTGTTCAACAACAACGTTATAATAATGATATAAATAAAATACTGATATGTGACAAATGTGATTTTAATGTTACACAAGATGAATTTCATTTTTTACTTGTGTGTCCATTCTATTCTGTACGCAGAAAACTGCATTTACCTAGTTATTACCATACGTTTCCATCAAGATTAAAATATAAATAACTTTTAACAACAAATGCACATCTATTGAAGTCTATTGCAATATGTCTAAAGCGTAACTTGCCTGTATGAAAATGAACTAAATACACTGTTTTATCTGTCCATCCGCACAACATTGTGTTGAATGTTTGTACTCTTGGCCATGTGGCCTCAAATACTGAACCGGAGAGCGGAAGGTCGCGGGTTCGATCCCCGACCGCTTCATACCAAAAGACGTTAAAATATGGTACTTGTTGGTCCCTGCCTGGCGCTCGGCATTAATGGGTACAACAAGGACTGGTCGGCTCGGAGTCAGTATAATGTGTCTGAGTGGGGTATTCATGCTTCACTGCGGCATGGTATCTCAGTGGGCTAGCACTATAAAACCAGCTTAAGTCTGGGCTAGTACAAGCAGCCGCACATACACATACACACGCATGCACCTCGTCATATGAGCGAAATATTCTCAAGCACGACGATAAACCCAATTTCACCTCACCTCAAATACTGAAATATACTTCTTCTGAATAAGAAGATGTTCATGATGTCAGCTGGATTGCCTGGCCATGGCTCACTGTCCAATGGGGGCCTGGGCTCACTTCCACAAAGCTATCTTACCACTGTGACGATCTCATACTCTAACATGGCATCGACTCCCAACTGAGCAGATCGATGCTCATGCTGTTGATCACTGGATTGTCTGGTCCAGACCCGATTATTTACAGACCACCGCCATATAGCTGTAATATTGCTGAGTGCTGCGTAAAACTCAACTCACTCACTCACTCTAACATGGACTAAAGATAGCCATAGTGCTAAGATTGTTTGTGCGGGTGGGCCCTGTGTGGTGTGCTCTTCTTGTGTACCTAGCTAGAATAAGACAACACAGTAGAACATGGTTTTGAACCAGCAAGATCATCAGACAACACTCAGGTTTAACTCAGGGTATTAAGAATTTTGTCAGAAATTTACAGCAAATGAAATCAGAAACAGAACAAAGAATATCAACTGAAAGTTTTTTATTGTTCCTACAGGTTTTTGAGTATTTGACAATAATGTAAATAAACAAAAAATTTATACAACTGAATATTGTAAAAAAACAGACTTTAATGTAATGAATAGAGATTCTTGAAAAATATTCATAAAGTCAGCATTATTTAAGGATGTGCTTTATTACATGAACAAATACATGAACACATTTGAGACATTGCATTATATTTCACACGTTCACACCATGTAAAGTAATACTAATTTAAGAAACACCAACAAGAAGCCATACATTCAAATTCAGCAAACTTAAATATACCAGTATTGGCTGATATGTATGTGTGATATAACAGTCTTAATATAATTGTTGAGTATATGGGTGATAACAGTCATAACATCATTGTTCAGCATAACTTGTGAGACAATGTTTGGCACAGTTATTTGGCACTTTACACTTGTTCGCATAGTGTTTGTCATAGGAAGCCTTTGCTCAATCTCTGCACAACAGAAACATAATACTCAGAATAAATAAATTCTTATTAACCTACATCAATTTGATTGGCTGAGAACAGTTCATGGCCTACATAACATGAAAATATAAAACATTATTGCCAAGACCACTTGACTACTTATGTTATGCCTCTTAGTTCCATAAACAATGGTAATTTGGTTCCTGTTGATTCACAGTTTTCATGTTTGTTTTCAATTCATTTGAAAATAATGTCAATCCTTAAAAAAGTTCTGTAACTGACACTTAAACAGTAAGTTAGTTCATAAATAGAAAATAAAACATTCCAGCTGAAATCATGTATATGTCATTTATATCTTGCGATAAAAAAAGAATAAAGGGGCAAAATATAGGGGAGACAACTCTTGAAAGCATAGCAGCCCTTAACCACAGCACATACACAGACACACGCTTATATATCATTCACACGTATGACAATGATCAAACATTATCTTGCATAGGTAAAGATGGAGGGATTTCATGGCTTAACCAGTCTATACTTTCTCTTCATCAAATGGTCCATCGGTCAGAGGTAGTTCTCCACTTCCAGTAATTGTGACATCTTCTGTGGGCTTGTCATAGGCATCAGTTGCTGTGTTTTCAATGGCCCTCACAACATTCATGCCTTCGATGACCTTGCCAAACACAACATGGTGGCCATCCAGCCAGGGGGTCGTCACGGTGGAGATGAAAAACTGGCAGCCATTAGTGTTAGGGCCTGAAAGGGTAACACAAAAACGTAAGAGTGAGTGAAGGAAGGAGGGAGCAAGGAGCAAGAGATTTACCCACTGCCCCTCAAGTGAAAGCAATTCTTAACAAATCATAATGATCCCACCACTCAAATAATAATGATCTAAATAACTCAAAATGATCTGCCGAACTCGTAATGACTCACCAAAATCGTAATAACCCACCAAAATTGTAATGATCCACCCAAATCTCAATTTGCCAACAGAAACATAAGAATCCATCATTGTGATCATCATGATCCAATAGAATAAAAATGATCCACAAAAATCATCATGCTCTAACAGAATCATAATGATCCACCCCAAATCATCATCTCTGCATGACACCCATACAATCTGACACTAATCTGCTCATCACAGACAGACCTGCTGCTCGAGTATTCTCCATACAACTACTTATAACTCTTACACAGACCTGTTGATGACATATTCTCCATACAAGTTACAACTACTCTTTATAACTCTTTATGTATATACATACCTGAGTTAGCCATGCTGACCCAACCTGGACCGTAGTGACGTAATGTGAAGTTTTCATCCTCAAAATTATCTCCATAAATACTTTTGCTTCCAGATCCATCTCCATTCACAAAGTCTCCACCTGCAACACACAATGTGACATGTCAACCTACGTAAAGGGAAAAATCACTCTTATCTGTCAATTCCAGGAGCTTATTGTTTGTACTGCAGGATTCAACAGATTTAAAGTTTCTTCTTTCTTTCGAAATTCAGACTTCTCTCATTTCAACCATGGTACAGTACTGTATAATTTTTCTATAATTTGGCATAATGATAAATTATTAAAAATTTTGTTCTAAATTGTAAATCAATTTCTGGTTCATAATCAACCACATCAACATCATATGATCAGACAATCCCATGTTACTATAAATAGTTCAATAACTTTCATATCTAAAAACCTCCCCACAAATATTAAAAATTAAAAAACTGATTAAAAAATCTTTGAAATAATGCAATTATGTGTGTGTTTTCATTTAAAAACACATCATGGTAATATACTTTTCATGTTCTCCTTGCTAAATCCCTGGCAATTATTTTTATCTTGAAACGGAAACTTGACTAATATCTGTATATTGAACATACATACAAATGGGACCGGTTTACTCCCATAAGCACTACATCCCATTTGAACTACATCCCCAATTAACCACAGGGATTAATTAGGGATTAATTATCTGAGTAGAGGCACCCCCATGGCATGTAATGAGCACAGCCCATCAGCTCTCCCAGAAGAACTACATGCTTAAAATCATATTGACCAGTAATTATGTTGTTGTAAAGGTAATAACCAGAAAGTAAAGGACAAAAGAGAAAGGTTTGTAGTTAGTGAATGTTCTTGTATTCATATGATAGAAGAAAACAAGCAAAGCTTAGTATATTGGAGTAAAGGTATATTGGAGTAAAGGTGAAATATAAACGAATGAGTTTTTAAGTTAAAATAGTATTGTTTATAGATTGCACTCCAGTACCACGATGCAGTTGGCTACTTATTGAAGCTGGGCTAAACTAGTTCTACATGGATCAGATTGAACACTGAGGATGAAAGTGACACTAAATTATCACAGCATAGGTAGCCTTGCTGTGGCTCTACAGAGTTTATTACAATTGAGTAAACCTTAATATACTGAATATCATTGAAAACGCACCAGTCTAAAATTGTCCATATTTCATCAAGATAGATTTCAGCATGACAATGATCAATGAATATAACTAACATGAAGTCGAAGGGCATGTCCAGTTGAAAAAATGCTTTAGAAACGAATTCCTGTCCACAGTATGACTCTTAATTCCAAAATGCATCAACATGCTGCCACGCCATGAAAAAAGTGCAAATTTCATTCTGAAATCATACTGACTGTGACATTAAAAGCAGGTGTATGAGAACCGATTCTCATTGCTTCACTAACGATTGTGAAAGGAGGACAGAGATGCCGAGGTTAACACCTCACGAAGAGAACTTGCGCTATAGTTTGGCATGAAATGCATGTGGACCCGTTTTTTTGTAAATATCTCTTCATCCAATGACCGCTGTTACAGGTCAATGGCTCCCTCCCTCTGCAAGCCGTCTGCGTTCTGCTGTTTATTTTGTTGACAGTGACATAGACAGATTCTTTAATACAAATGCATAAAATCGGTGATTTACAATGTGATTAGGTTGTCTGACAAAACATCCACTTGCACAGTTTGAGACCGATTGGGTCATTGGATGAAGAGATATTTACAAAAAAACGGGTCCACATGCATTTCATGCCAAACTGTAGGCATGATTCAGGTTGGCACCAGCAGCAGGGATATTGCTCAACAAATTGGAATTGGCCACTACACCATCATTACGCTTCATAGACGACATCAGTAGACAGGCAGCAACCGTGACCTTCAATGACCTTGGCAACAACATGTTACGACGCTCCATCAGGATCGCCATATTGACCTTGTCCATATCAGTGATTGAACACTGCCGACTGCCAGGACTGCTGCACTAGTTCAAGGTTGACTTGGGGTCATCAGCGCTGACCCCATGCAACGCCGTCTACACGCTACAGGGCTCCATGCTCGACATCCTTATGTTGGACCAATTCTGACTGACAGACACCGTAATGAGCGTATACAATGGGCTAGCAGGCATTTTCAGTAAAGGTTACAACAATGGCATGGTGTGGTAGTCACTGGCGAAGTCACGTCTTCATCTCACGTAACGCTGGACGGCCGATTACGTGTTTGGCGTAGGCGTGGTGAGCGTTATGCTGATGAGTGTGTGGTTCAGACAGACCTTTGGGTGGTGGGAGTGTCATGGTCTGGGGTGGAATAAATTACAATCACAGGACTGCCTTCATGTCTGTTAAGGGAGAGTTAATGCCCTTTATTACCATGAGCAGATTCTTCAGAATCACATCGTATCTGTCTTCAATCACCACCAAGATGTCCATACTTTTCAACAGGACAACACACGGGCAACAAGACTTTCCATGCAGTATCTGGCCCAGCAACACATCCAGGTTATTCATTGGCCATCACAGTCGCCAGATGTATCCCCCATGGAGCGCTTGTGGGATGAAATTGGTCAAAGTCTTTCGCGGCAACAACAGATGCAAAACATCTGGGAACTTGAGGCTGCACTACTGCAGAAGTGGAATGCCATCTTCAAGAACTGTTTTTCGGACGCTTATTGACTCAATGAGGAGACGTTGAGCTGCATGTGTCAATGCAAATGGCGGTCACACGCGATACTGACTTTTCAATTTGACCCCATGTGTGTTTGATCCTTTCTGACTGTGGAACATTTCAATGAATGAGCGTCTTTTCTGCGTTGTTGTTTTTGTCAGTCGTCCATCTGTTATTATCCACTCAAAAAATATCAATTCCTTACACATGCTTTTAATAATCTGAACTTTTATAAGTGGTGCGTTTTCAATGATGTTCAGTATATAAGCCTATCTGTAGATGAACTATCTATACATCTATATATAAACTCCAGACTTTATCTCTGCACAAGATCTTTCGCCGTTCAACGGCTCTTCATGTGTACAATGAAAACTAAGTGTCATCCTAGGCGACGCATAACGGTAGTAGCTATGTCGTCATCATGCGTATGACCTTGCAGTTAGTAACAATAGGTAATGTGATATATAAGACATAATTATGTTCTTAGATAGTTGAAAATGCTGTTCATAAAGCCGTAAAGGTCACACACAAAAGAAGCAAATACAGTAATGGACATTTTTCTATTTGTTTGTACCTACAATCCTAATAACTGTACAATTATGCCCATTATATAAGCAAATCTTCCAATTTTGTATAAAAGTGATACTATGAAAAAAGGTTTATCAGTCAGTGTAACAAAATGTCAAACACCTCGATGTGGAACTTGTTCACTGAAGACTGCAAATTTACATTTTGTGAAGGCAAACTACTTACTTTCAAAACTAACATGAACTGCCGCAGCAAAAATGTTATATATGTTTTATTTGTTTTCTGTTGGGCAAATCCAGATGCAGGTAACAGCATGTAGTTAATCTGTGCACCGGACCATAACATATGTTGTTTTAAGCTTTAGTTCTTACGGGATGTAGTTCTTTTGGGAGGACACCATGGGACCCATGAAGATCCGGGTTAGAATTGATCTCCAGTAACCCATGCTTGTCGTAAGAGGCGACTAACGGGATTGGGTGGTCAGGCTCGCTGACTTGGTTGACACATGTCATTGTATCCCGATTGTGTAGATCGATGCTCATGCTGTTGATCACTGGAATGTCTGGTCCAGACTTGATTACTTACAGACCGCCGACACATGGGGCATTAAACAACTAACAAATGGCTCCCTCAAGTATGTGCCATAAGTGACTGTATATGTTATAGTGAATTGGGTTTAACTGGACTTTTAACAGTATCCTAATTGTTATATCATAACATGTAACCTTGATGCAGGTCGAAAACCTGAAGTGATGAAAGTTTCAGACGTTGATCACACTTGTGAAAAAAACCATGCAAACAACATCCTCGATAATCTCCTGAGTATAAGTTCCGATAAATCTCCACTATACCCTGGATGCCTCACGGCTTGGCCCGATAATTTTATTACCTCCCTTTGCTAGCTTTTTATCCAATCAGGCGTCTAGGCTAGGAAGTTGAGCATACCAATCACAAGGCTTCTATCAGAACTCACTTTGGCTTCTTTTATCAAACCGATTAAACTTGGCAACACAATTGTTGCAGAGGTACTCTGAAAGAGGTAGAAGGGGTTCTTGCATATATTTTTTGAAGGTTTCAGACCAGTCAGTTTGTCTGCATCAAAGCTCGCTGATGCGGCCGTTATCTTTGTTGACACTGGCAATGTCAGTTGTAACGGCTTGTCTGACTGGCTACTGTAAGAAGGCGTATCCAGCAAAGGGAGGTAATAAAATTATCGGGCTGAGCCGTAGATACATAGAGGGTACTAGTGGAGATTTATCTGAACGTATACCCTGAAGATTATTGAGGACGTGCACACAACAGCCCACAACCATTGGTCCCTGGCCTCCCAAGGGACACAACTCTGCACAATGAACAGAGGCGCTTTAAAGGGGATGGCCACCTGCAATCCATGTTTTTGTATCAACCATGAAATATCACACATAATTCATTGTAGGCCAGAAGTTATTCTCTAATAATGTTCAAATTCTTTATTTACCTTCGGGTTTAATAACGTTTTCCTTTTCTCTTAAAACCTGACATTTTCCTTTCACTAGTATATTAACGCCAACAAACCTTGAATCATGAAGTCCTTGATGACTCTGTGGAAGATACTGCCAGAATAGCCAAATCCTCTTGAGCCAGTTGCCAATTGTAAAAAGTTGTCAGTCGTTAAGGGTACTGTTTCTCCAAACAGACCAATAACAATGCGACCAGCTGATTCATCCCCGATGTTGATATCAAAGTAGACCTTTTTGGTAACGGTTGTTTCACTAGCCTGAAGAGAGACACCAATTCAATCATCTGATCATCTACTTTGATCACTATGTAATTGTAATTTATATTTTATCTAAAACAATGAAAAGTCTGTTTTGTCACCAGCCTGAAGAGAGACACCAACTCAATCATCAGATCATCAACTTTGATCACGATGTAATTGTAATTTATATTTTATCTAAAACAATGAAAAGTCTGTTTTGTCACCAGCCTGAAGAGAGACACCAACTCAATCATCAGATCATCAACTTTGATCACGATGTAATTGTAATTTATATTTTATCTAAAACAATGAAAAGTCTGTTTTGTCACCAGCCTGAAGAGAGACACCAACTCAATCATCAGATCATCAACTTTGATCATGTAATTGTAATTTATATTTTATCTAAAACAATGAAAAGTCTGTTTTGTGTAATTCATCAGATCATTTTGATCGATGTAAAAACATTTTATAAAACAATGAAAAGTCTGTTTTGTCACCAGCCTGAAGAGAGACACCAACTCAATCATCAGATCATCAACTTTGATCACGATGTAATTGTAATTTATATTTTATCTAAAACAATGAAAAGTCTGTTTTGTCACCAGCCTGAAGAGAGACACCAACTCAATCATCAGATCATCAACTTTGATCACGATGTAATTGTAATTTATATTTTATCTAAAACAATGAAAAGTCTGTTTTGTCACCAGCCTGAAGAGAGACACCAACTCAATCTCTCTTCATCAACTTTGATCGTGATGTAATTTAGGGCTGGGACAGGTAACCCGGATACCCAACTCATTTGGGTAATGAGTTGGACCTGGTGACATAGATGAAACAATGTAATATGTTACTCTTTTATGATTAAAAGGTTGTATTATCTTTGAAGAGATAGACATAATTTACAGTCACTTCTGTTGAATACAATACACGGTTAAGATATTGAAAAACTCGAAATTTTAGCCTCCGAGCTGAAGAATATTTTGCCATTTTTTTGCAAATTTGATGTCAGGAATTAACATATATTATATGTTATCATATAATATATATTATATGTTACCTATTATCAGCTTTTATCACGATGTATCTGCACTCTAAACCACAAGTGTTCAAGCAGAACAGTGAATTTACAATTGATAAATAACTGAATAAGCAACCTCTAAAGTAAACTATCAGAACGCATAGTGTTCCTTTACATTTGATATAATGAACACTTTAGGACGATATCTGTTCTATAAGATTTGATTAGATATCTTTTCAGATGGCGTGTGTTCTGATTAGAACACCTGATGTTCGAACTAAGTGACGTCATGATAAGCATGCGCAGTTGTCTCTTCCCCAACGCTACCGAAAGACGTTTGGCGCTACAGGTCAAAATGAAAATGCTGCCTGTGATTCAGCTTATCAAAGACAAACCAAGACTCCATCAGGGTGGCAAAGACCGCAAAGAGGTCAATAATAGAAGTTAAAAGGGTGAGTGGTATATTAAAATTCATGTGTTACATTATTTTATATCCTGTAATGTAAGGAAACTTATCATTAAGTAGGTGGTTACAAAGATTCTTCCACCATGTACAAACGTGAATTGCATATTCTTACAAAATGGAACCTGTTTTGTATTGACTGAAACCGTTGGATAAGCGTTTTTCATATCTGTTTGTGGGTAAAATAAAACAGTATTTTCATTCAAATTTGTGTGTCATGAAATAGAGTTCAGTTGAAATTTGAAATCATCATATCTTTCAAATGAATTATTTAGTGTAAAATTGTATTATTTATTGTAAGATGTGACCGTTGATCAGATTGACGGAGCTCTGAAGACAAAAGCCTCAGAGGGTCCAAAAATCGTCGCTTTCATCAGGGGTGATGCTCTGGCCGGCCTCCACATCGCCCTCGACACTGTATCATGCGAGGTGAATGTCGAGGTGGCATCATGGCCGCGATCTTGAAACTGATGGCGATGTACTACATTTTCCAGGGCATACTCGGTGATTTTGTAGGTTCAGAGAAATCGGGGACATTATCTCATCCTTGCGCGACCCTGAGATGTATATGAGCTCTTTATTCAACGATTTCTTCAACTTTAACTGCATATGTTATAAGATGTGCACGAGTTGTTGGAGTTAAAGTTAGCTTCTTCTCCTACACTCCATTTAGCTGTCCGCGGTCCATCAAACGGATAATAACACGTCTTCGTATTCAGTATAGGTGTTAATAAAGTTTTGAATCATTTCATATTCTTGTGTTTTTTATTCGTTCATGTTTGGCTGGTGGAAGTGTGAGAACACCAGTGTTCTGAAATAAGGCTCAGAACACTCAAAGGGCGTTCTAAATCTGTTACAGCGTCCGAGGCGTCCGGGGGTGTTCTGAATTGAACACATACAGAACACACAAAGAGTGTTCTGAAATCTAGAACACGAGCGTTCTGTAAGTGGAACACGACTGTTCTGAAGGCAGAACACATAGTGTCTAAATCAGAACACTCCGACTGCGTTCTAAATCTGTTACAGGAAGGGTGTTCTCATAGTGTTCAGAACTAGAAAACTTAGATTCAGAGTGTGTAATTCATATTTTATCTAAAACATTGAAAAGTCTGTTGTGTCACCAGCCTGAAGAGAGACACCAACTCAATCATCTGATCATCAACTTTGATCACGATGTATCTGTAATTCATATTTTATCTAAAACATTGAAATTTTTGTGTATACATGAGCTTTAGTAAACATTATTATTGAAATAATGACATGGCAGGGTCCAGCATATGTTTGACCATCAAGAACATTGATACAGAGTAGTCCAATCTTCTGTGTTTCAGCACCTATATTATCAAAATATTCTAAGTGTTAGGTTTGGGCTCTTACTAAGACTTGCAGCTTTTGTAAATAATATGTTTAACTGTCTAAAACAAAATGTATTGATATAAGAACATTGTTGCAAAGATAATAAAATTCAAAACACTCAGTCAAAGAGTTGGTGAAGAACTTAGTTACAAACTGCCAACAATGTATCAAGATATGTGACATTATTTGAATAAGCCATTGCTATCCAGTGTGTTATTACTAGGGCTGTGCAATATAACCGGTTTACCGGTATTTACCGGTTCAGACATGAAAATGATATATATTGCGTTACGCTGATCGAAAACCGGTATTTTGACATGCATTCGGAAAACTTCGTAACACTCGGAAATCTTCGGATGTTTCCATTTTTTTTCTAATTCCTTTCCTTTTTTATTTGTGGCAACTATTGTTTATATTTTTATTAAAGCTTAATCAAGCATAGTCATTTTTTGTGTTTTTGCTTATAAATCAAGCATTAATTTGATTATAAGTAGTTTTTTTTGTTAAAAAAGAACTTCATGCAATATATTGCAATACATATCGCAATATATGCTTTCGCATCGCAATATATCGCAATATGAAAATTCTCTGCAATACCCATCCCTAGTTATTACCATACAGATAAATCAGAATACACAAACTGGTTGTGTTGATACAGACTGACTGTTTTATTGTGTGCTGAACATCAAAAATGAAACATTTATTGCTTTTCAAAGTTAAAATACTGACACAGATTACGGGTATTTTAAAATGAAATTTGATTTTTATCTGCAACCTAATCTTCGTTATTTTAAAAATTATTTGATTAAGGTCAGCAAGCAACTGTGAGGGAGTCAATATGGTGTAAACCACATTTAACAATATTCCACCTGTATCAGTCCGTTACCAGAAAGGGGTTGCACACAATGTATACAGGTAGGGAATCACATCTGGGACTTCGGCATGATGAGAAACATCTCCCAGCTCAAACATCAAGAAAAACAGACTTAGTGGAGTGAGGGTTTGCAAAAAGATCTTTCTCATCTGTCTGTACCACCAAATTTACTGCCCCTAGCCCCCTGCAGTTCTTGAACCACCCCTGAGTGTTTTTATAAATAACTACTGAGTATCCAATCAGTATATATTCAGGCTGTATGATGAATTTGTAGACGTAATTGTGCTCTTATTCAAAACCAGCAAACTTTCATGGAACTTTGACACGATTATGATATTTGTTTACCTATACCCAGAAAACTTACAAATATATCAGGACAGAGAAGATGGTATGGTTGTTCTTGAACAGCATCTGGAAACTACTGCAAGTGACCATAATGATAACAAAATATATATGGCTGGTGATTTTAATGCCAGAACAAAAGACTTTGATGACTTCATACAAGATGACAATATTAACTTTGCCTATAGGTAAGGTGATGACATTGATGGATATCCATCAGACGAATTTTGTATGCCAAGAGCGAACAAAGACACTGATTATAATAATTACGGCATAAAACTGACCGAATTATGTTGTACTTTTGGGATACATTTATTTAATGCCTGACTTTTTAATGATAAAGATGGCAATTTTACATGCTTTACACAATGGTCAGAGTGCTGTTGATTATATGCTGGCATCAACAGATATATTTCCAAAGGTAACATCTTTTGGTATAGCTGTGCGTGATGAGTCTAACCATTTTCCATTGTAATGTTCTTTAAGAATTCAACTGGATAATGGTAATGTACAGGACTGACTGACTGACTGTGTTTGTTTTTACGCCGCTTTTAGCAATATTCCAGCAACATCACGGCGGGGGACACCAGAAATAGGCTTCACACAATGTGCCCATGTGGGGATTCGAACCCGGGTCTTCGGAGTGACGAGCCAACGCTTTAACCATTAGGCTACCCCATCGCCCCGGTAATGTACAGGAAGGATGACCAGGTTGATGTAAATGTGTCTGAAAATGGCACTGATGATGTCAACGAATGGTCAAAATATGTATGGATAGGAAATGACAGTCAAATATTTACTGATAAATATTTGTGTAATCTATCTGAAGTTTATGAAGATTTGTGTGAGCAGATTTATACGGACACAGACAAAGCTTTAGCATCTATTATTAGCATCTACCAATCAACAGCAGTCAATTCTAAAAGGATTTATCGGAGTAGTTGGGGTAGAAGTAATAGTCAACCTCCACGGTGGGATAGGGATTTAGAAGATCTGAAGCAGAGAAAGTATCAGGCACTTAGGGCTCATAGACATAATGGCAAGGATTTCTGTGAGTTCAGAACATTAAGAAATCTATTCAAGGCCAAATTTAAAAAGCAAAAGAAATATTTTCCAGCTGAAAATGAAAACAGACCTAATTGAAATAATGCTAAATTATTTTGGAGAAAGCTAAAGCAAGGTCATGTGTGTGATGGTATTTCGCAGAAAGTTGGTAGTGAAGATTGGACACGTCATTTTAGCAATCTCCTATGTGTAGATGATATTACTAGAGATTTCAGTTACGATAATTTGGAGAGTTATGGAGATGTAAATATATTCAGTCTTAATGCTCCTATTACCGTCAGGGAAGTTTTGTTTCATATAGATAAGATTGAATTAAACAAATGGTACTATATATTTAAGGCGACTCTGCCTTTTTAGCCTTAAAGATGGATTATCTTTTGTGGAAGACGAATACCATGTATTATTGGTGTGTAAACAATATGCAACATAAGAAGCACATACATTTTCAAACATATAACATCAGTATCACAGCAGTCTTTTATAAATAAAGATCAGGTAAATGTAGTGTTGTCTATGATATTGGTCAGTTCCTACTTAAGGTGTATAAACTTAGACTGACTGACTGAGTTTAGTTTTACGCCGCTTTTAGCAATATTCCAGCAATATCACGGCAGGGGACACCAGAAATGGGCTTAACACATTGTGCCCATGTGGGGAATCGAACCCGGGTTTTCGGCGTGACGAGACAACGCTTTAACCACTAGGCTACCCCACCGCCCGTATAAACTTAGAATTGCCCTTACATGTGAAATGGGTGTGTGATATGTAAATCCATGTGCATGACAACTCTTGCATGGAATAATTCATGGACTCTACAGTGTATTTATGTGCAGACTGTGAAAGTTATTATATGACCGTATTTTGTGCCAAAGGCCTTGGTACTGGAATCAAATGTCTGTCTGTCTATCAGTTATACTGTGGCTAGACCAACACCCAGTCTCTGAAAATATATAATTTTGATAGAAACAAAAACTTCCATAAAAGTGTGAAAAGGAACCCTACTTAAGTGGGAAATTCTGATTTATGATACTGAAGAAAATATATACTTGCTTCATTGTTTGCTACAGCATTACAGAATTGGCTGTGTGGAAGGTAAAATAATATGGTTCAGGGACTGTGAGATTGAATATAGTGCATTTTTCAGAATAGGTAGCCTTGCTGTGGCTCTACAGAGTTTATTACAATTGAGTAAACCTTAATATACTTAACATCATTGAAAACGCACCAGTCTAAAATTGTCCATATTTCATCAAGATAGATTTCAGCATGACAATGATCAATGAATATAACTAACATGAAGTCGAAGGGCATGTCCAGTTGAAAAAAATGCTCTAGAAACAAATTCTTGTCCACAGTATGACTCTTAATTCCAAAATGCATCAACATGCAGCCACGCTATGAAAAAAGCGTGAATTTCATTCTGAAATCATACTGACTGTGACATTGAAAGCAGGTGTATGAGAACCGATTCTCATTGCTTCACTAACGATTGTGAAACGAGGACAGAGATGCCGAGGTTAACACCTCACGAAGAGAGCGTGCACTAGGCATGATTCAGGTTGGCACCAGCAGCAGGGATATTGCTCGACAACTTGGACTTGGCCACTCCACCATCGTTACGCTTCATAGACGACATCAGTAGACAGGCAGCATCCGTGACCTTCAATGACCTTGGCAACAACATGTTACGATGCTCCATCAGGATCGCCATATTGACCTTGTCTATATCAGTGATTGAACACTGCCGACTGCCAGGACTGCTGCACTAGTTCAAGGTTGACGTGGGGTTCATCAGCGCTGACTCCATGCAACGCCGTCTACACGTTACAGGGCTCCATGTTCGACGTCCTTACGTTGGACCAATTCTGACGTAATGAGAGTATACAATGGGCTAGCAGGCATTTTCAGTAAAGGTTACAACAATGGCATGGTGTGGTAGTCACTGACGAGTCACGTCTTCATCTACGTAATGCTGACGGCCGATTACGTGTTTGGCGTAGACGTGGTGAATGTTATGCTGATGAGTGTGTGGTTCAGACAGACCTTTGGGTGGTAGGAGTGTCATGGTCTGGGGTGGAATAATTACAATCACAGGACTGCCTTCATGTCTGTAAAGGGAGAGTTAATGCCCTTTATTACCGTTAGCAGATTCTTCAGAATCACATTGTATCTGTCTTCAATCACCACCAAGATGTCCATACTTTTCAACAGGACAACGCACGAGCACACACAACAAGACTTTCCATGCAGTATCTGGCCCAGCAACACATCCAGGTTATTCATTGGCCAGCACAGTTGCCAGATGTATCCCCCATGGACTGACTGACTGAGTTTAGTTTTACGCCGCTTTTAGCAATATTCCAGCAATATCACGGCGGGGGACACCAGAAATGGGCTTAACATATTGTGCCCATGTGGGGAATCAAACCCGGATTCTCGGCGTGACGAGACAACGCTTTAACCACTAGGCTACCCCACCGCCCTATCCCCCATGGAGCACTTGTGGGATGAAATTGGTCAAAGTCTTTCGCAGCGACAACAGATGCGAAACACCCGGAAACTTGAGGCTGCACTACTGCAGAAGTGGAATGCCAACCTAAAAAAACTCTATTCGGACGCTTATTGACTCAATGAGAAGACCTTGAACTGCATGTGTCAATGCAAATGGCGGTCACACGCGATATTGACTTTTCAATTTGACCCCACGTGTGTTTGATCCTTTCTCACTGTGGAACATTTCAATGAATGAGCGTCTTTTCTGTGTTGTTGTTTTTGTCAGTCGTCCATCTGTTATTTATCCACTCAAAAAACATCAATTCCTTACCCGTGCTTTTAATAATCTGAACTTTTATAAGTGGTGCGTTTTCAATGATGTTCAGTATATAAGCCTATCTGTAGATGAACTATCTCTACATCTATATATAAACTCCAGTTCAGTATATATGTATGGCTACATAATTCAGTTTTATTTCATCTCAATATATCAGTTGAATGCTACTTATTTTGTGGCTACTATCACAATATACATTCTTTTGAGCATGCATATAACATTGTAATAATTTTATTTCATTTTTGCAAGTGCTCTTCCTAATTACCTCTATTCTGAGCAGTTGGTCATGTAGTCGAAAATATTAATAGTAATGTGATGACGAGTAACCAAATTAATGCAAATTAGTAAGGATGGTTTTATGCTGCTTTGAGCAATATTCCAGCAATTTGCAAGTGTTCAGTATATATGTATGGCTACATAATTCAGTTTTATTTCATCTCAATATATCAGTTGAATGCTACTTATTTTGTGGCTACTATCACAATATATATTCTTTTGAGCATGCATATGACATTGTAATAATTTTATTTAATTCTTTGCAAGTCCTCTTCCTAATTACCTCTATTCTGAGCAGTTGGTCATGTAGTCGAAAATATTAATAGTAATGTGATGACGAGTAACCAAATTAATGCAAATTAGTAAGGATGGTTTTATGCTGCTTTGAGCAATATTCCAGCAATACCGCAGTGGGGACCCCAGAAGTGGGTTTCACACATTATACCCATATGAGGAATCGAACCCTGGTCTTCAGCGTAACAAGTGAACACTTTAGTCATTAGGCTACCCCATCACCCACTCACTGCAGGTTTTGTCCCATGACTGAAAATGCATTATTAAATTTATGTGAGCAGCCCTGAACCCAACCCCACCAATTACTTTTGATAATTATTATTTCCTAATTAACTCAGGGAAAAAGGTATGGAGATTATAAAGATTATTTCTAACATTTGCATTGTTCAAGAATAATGACAATTATTATGGATATAGAACTTCTTTTATTCTGTGGAGGCGACGTTTGGACATAGGTTCTAATGTTGTCAAGCAAGTGTCGTTGTCACTTGCTTGACAACGACATTAGAACCTATGTCGAAACGTGTCGCTGTCACTTGCTTGACAACGACATTAGAACCTATGTCGAAACGTCGCCTCCACAGAATAAAAGAAGTTGTATATCCATAATATATGTCATTATTCTTCATCAACTCAACTTTTAAAATGCCCATCAAAGAAGTTTGCATTGTTCATAAGATACTTCTTCTGTTTAAGAAATGACAACATACAAACATGTAAAATTAACTTTTTACTATTTGCATTATTTTTGTATTATTTTGCAATCATTAAAGAAACTTGATATGTTACAAAATGTCTTGTCCCTATTCTTATATGTAGGCTTTTAACCGTTTTGTTTTGTTTTCACCTTGGAATAGTGGCTATCTCGTGCCCAGCCAGAACCATCTGGCTACAATTAAGCATAGGCTGGGGGTCAAGGACTGGCCAATGCCTGGCAGTGGAATGGGTCGACTAAGGCTTAGTCTCTGAATATATATAATTTTGATAGTAACAAACAAGCCCATTTAAATTGAAAAGGAGCCCTAGATAGACCAGAGATTCAGAACCTGGGGAAATCTAGACTTGCTTCGTTTAGGGCTTTAGCACTGCAGAAAGGGCTTGGCAGTAGGGAAATTAATGTGGTTCAGGGACTGTGAGACAGACTATGGAATGGGGTACAGCAGTTCCAATAAAACCACCTTGATCACTTTCAGCCAACTTCTTACCCTGTTCCAAATACCAGTAGTACACACTAACAGCCTGATAGGCATTTTGCTTTTCTTTTCTAAATCCTATACAACATGTTTATTGAAAAAGAGACACCAAATTTAGGGAATTATTAATTAAGTTTGACTGAAATATGTTTGATATGAAAAAGAAATCTGACCTCTTACAGAGAAGTTGCAAAAAGAACCAAATAATGCTTTAATGATCCCTCTTTTAATTTCAATAACAAATATTTTCAAAAAGGCGCCCCATTAAACACTACAAACATAAGCAAATACTAACTCAAGTCCCTCAATTGCATGTTTGGCAAATCTAATTGGCAACTTCTGAAACAGTACAGCAAATAAATCCAGGCAAATAAATCGTCTGCTTGTGCATCAAATCAGACGACATCGGATCGATAACGCAAAGTTCACGACCTTTGACCCTGATCACGAGACCCGGGGGCGATGTTTGTCTGCGATCTGCTTTCATTGGAATTCACGGATATTTCAACATTCATACTTACGCAGACTTGGATATGCGATGTGAACTAACCTGACAAACAGTAATTACGCCGATGGCGACGACTGCAAGGATGGATATGCTTTCCATAATTCCCCTTTCTTGTCTGCCACGTCGGCCACTGGAGCTGTTCCCTTGAGTGTTAGTTTCGTACTCGGCTTCTGACTCCTTTGTCCCTCCCCAAAACGGAAGAGCGGCATCGAAACAACAGGAAATTCCAGTTGGCAGTTCGTGCACACGTGGAGGGGGTTTCACCGTTTCAGTTACAATTAGGTCATTGCTCTTAAACCGACTACTTTGACACGTAATATTGCACTCCAAAGCAGATGACACGATAATGAAACAGGGCAACGTTGTATTGATATTTTGTGTTTCTACTTTTCTCGTACACAACGTGTAAAGCGCTTAAAATTTACTCATAAAGTTGTTGTGGACGAAATAAGACGTTGTAGTGATGTTTATTTTTTAAAGGCATTAAGGGTATTGGTATTTTTTTTAATGAAAAGGATTTATTTTGGGTCTCTGAAAATTATATGCATGATGAATCACATGGCCATGAAATAACATGTGCGTGTTGAATTTTTTCCTCAGCGCTGAGTGTGCAGTTTTCTGTATCTAGCCTTTAGCCAATGTTTTGATTAAATAAAATGAAAACAATCTGTAAAGTGACATACCACTGTATTTTTCAATTTTAAAACCCTTTTAAATACAGCTACATAAAGACCACCACATGACAGTGCACTCGAACTAAACAAGTCTTTAAAAACATGCTTAAACTGCAGGTATGCTTATCTTTATTGTCCACTTAACACATATTTTATCTCCACATTATGAAAAATACCAAGGCCATTGATCTTATTCCACAAAGAGAAATACTGTAAGATAACAGGTGCATTATGTTTTTCCTGATAGAGATAAAATGCCCAAAATAATTGATAATGAGGTGGAGAGAGTTAAAAATAACCTTGTCATTTAATTAGTTCATTTTTCAAAGGACTTTCATATAGTGTGACAATATATACCTTGATGCAAGTTCTTTGTTACAAGACCCTGTGGTCTGGTTTAAAGTTCAGGTTGTGTAAAATTTTCACAAAACAATCTTCTATGCACTTATAATTAGGCCAGACCAATTTTATTTCTTGTTTTACGGATCCGCCGGTTGTATTTTTTTCAAGAATAAGAAAAAAATACTTTTCCTCGCTCAAAAAATAAAATCCTCCTGTTGTTTATTATTGGCCAAAAATGTAAACTTTCAAAAAAAAATTGGGGGATTGTTTTTTGCCCCATGTACACATCATAAATTGCCCCCAAAAATTCTTTTATTATTTAAAAGGAATATTACTTTGACTGGTGATTTATATATTTTATTTTTTTCTCTCCTGCCTTTAGGTTTTCTGAGGACAAAAATCGGTAAATTAAGAACTAAAATTCGTCTGGCCTTATTTATATTATTTGGAGTGAGTTAAGTTTTACACCTCTTTTAGCAATATTCCAGCAGTATCACAGCAGGGGACACCAGAAATGGGCTTCACATATTGTACCCATGTGGGGAATCGAACCCAGGGCTTCAGTGAGACGAGAGGATGCTTTAACCATTAGGCTACCCTACCACCCCATACTATTTGGAAAGTTAATACCAGTAGATTGAACATGTACACTTTCTGTACTCATTATCTTATTTTTGTCATCAAATGGGATTTTCAGGCCAAAAAGGATCGGCCTTAATTATTTGTTGTATTCAGTGATCAGATGAATTTTTAAACGCAAATAGAAGAGGTTCCATCTACATATCTTCAATAGTAGGACCTAATATAAACAGTTAATGGCTCACATCAGTCCAAAATGTATTGGTTCATGTAGATAAGAAACCCCACTGTGTTGCTAATAAACATCTTATAATAAATAGCTCGAATGAACATACAGGAAAGATCTTGGTTGAAAAAATGAGAGTTTGGTTTTACGCTGCTTTGAGCAATAGTCCAGCAATATCATGGCGGGGGACACCAGAAATGGGTTTCACACATTGTACCCATGTGGGTAATCGAACCCGGGTTGTCGGCATGAGTGAGTGAACGCTTAACCACTATGCTACCCTACCGCCCCGGTTGAAATAGTGAGGTGGGTGTATTCATCTTTGAACAGCATTCCAGTTATATCACAGCCTGTCCGCTTAATGTGGGAGAAAAGCCCAAAGCAATGCAGGACTCTCATGTTTACCACAAACCCACAAGCAAGGGTATTGTGTGATAAACCTAGAAATCTAATCTGGGCGAACCACATTGAACCCACACCAAAGGGTTTCTGTCACACCCAAGGGAGGCAACTAAGTACAGTTAAGTGTAGCACTTCAGACCACAGGGCCATTCCTATTGATTGAAATAAAAACAAACCACTGATATTCATTTACTTACACATTTATTTGAACACGGGCATAGGCAATGTTTGACAATTTCCATGTATGTACCAAGATGGATTCAAGCAAGCCACGGACATCGTACTAACCATGCTAACAACGGACAGTAAACATCCAGAACTCAACAAATAACCAATAACACATTCATAATCTACACTTACAAATGACAATGGCTTTACAACTCAAAACTGAGAGTGATAATCCGGCCATAATAAATACTGTTTCATCCGAACAACAGATAGCAGGAACGGAGGGAGCAAAGATGGAATTGTATTCTTTCAACAAATCAAAAACCAATACTAATAGCTCCAAACAAAACTCATAAAATACCCCCTAAAGATGTTTCTTTTACTAATCATTAAAAGCCATTCGTAACTCTTTTGTATTGCTCCAGCACGGAATCAGAGTCTAGTTACGAGGTTAGACCTATCATTCATAAAGCAAGCTCGGGAAGCTTAAAGCAAGACCACTGGTGAAACATCACAGCAAATATTCAAACGAGTTTCAACAGGTGTGTGTGGATGATTGGTAGTAATTTATTATGGCCTAGTAATGGAACAAATACTACGAGCTAGTCCGGGCTGATCAAAGCTATACTGGTACCAAGAGAAGGAGAAAGAGAGAGCAAGACTGACGGATGGACAGGCAGACAGACTGACTGACAGACAGACAATATGAAGACTGGAAGCATGTTTTCTGTATTGGCATCACATGTCTAAAATAGATCGAAAGTTATCTTTAATTTTAACTAGTTTGAATCGGTTACAAAAATGAATAAGAAGTCATAATAATATTTAAGTTCTCCACACCATAGATATAAAGTGTATTGCATCAGACTCCAGAACAAACTTTTCATCAAGGTTACCGTATAATTATTTACTTCAATTTGAAATGTTTATGCTTATTTCTATGTTGGAAGAATTGGCATAATTTCTACAGATACTGTGGATAAGGGCAATTCTTTCAACACATATTCTGATAAAGATATAGTTTGAAATTAAGAAAACAGTAACTCAGCCCTAAATGTGAATTTACGAACTGAGAACCTTGGAGCAATACTTTCGTTATGTTCACATATGTTCAGAATATCTGCCACAAAGTTCAATCCCAATAATGACCACATTTCTTGATGACTATCTGTGACACATCACCATATATTTACTTTGAGCAAGTCAATGTAAATTCGAAGTATATTTAAATATATACTGACACAGTGGAAATCGGGAAATAGTTTTCAGTGAACTGACTAAAAACACAGTAGAGAGGCCTGAAACATGTTTGTATCCTCATTCCTGTTGTCATATCTGATCATAAGCTTCAAGTCACTTGTAACTTATCAATGAGTGAGTTTAGTTTTATGCCGCTTTATTCCAGCAATTTCACGGCTGGGGGCACCAGAAATGGGCTTAACACTTTGTATCCATGTGGGGTATCGACCCCAGGTCTTCGGCGTGACAAGCAAACGCTTAAACCACTGGGCTACCCCCCACTGCCCTGTTACTTATCAAGATGCAAGATCCATAAGTGTTTTCAAAATGTTCCAGGATACCAAATTCTGCACAAACCAAATATGTTGATAATACTAAAAGTATTGACTTACCAAACCTGTGCAGTATTTATTGTGTCTATATAAAGCTTAAAGACAACAGAAGCAAGCAATAATCTCCCTTAGTCTCGTGGATGGTAGTTACTTTAGCAAACCCAACTTCAGATGTTGCAAAATAGGCATCTACAGTATAATGAGCAAAACATAGGCTTAGTATAACATAACTGTTCCTGAGAGTGAGTGAGTTGGGTTTAAGAGTGCTGTTAACAGTATTCTTGTCACATCATGGTGTCATCCCAAAGTGATGCAGGTCACAGACGTTAACCACTTTGGTGCAAACAGGGATTCGAACCATGAGCATAGGTTTATGGCCTGCTCAAGGTATACACCTCAGATGACTGGGACACCTGGGACACACTGCTCCTATGAACATCACACTCTGGAAATTCTGCAGTTTTTTTGAGTAGTGATATCCAGTTTACCGTTCTCAAAATCTGGACTTATCTGGATTGATCTTTTTGAAAATATTTATGAATGGCGAGTTACGGTATAGGCGTATGTTGTATCTGTGATGCTAGTACAGAGAACACAGTTGAAAGAGAGATGAAGGCGAACAGAACTGAGAGATGAAGTAGCCCAAAGAATGACAATCCTAGCACTTTCAAACAATACTGAAACAATGCAGTACTTGGCTGAGAACCTAGAACAGGTATAGGATTCTATACCGTAACACCTCATGACAAATAGGAATTAGTTTGAAATTTCGAAAATCTCAAATTGTAAGTTTGAATTCATACACTCACTATGAAAACAACAACCAATATTCTAAAAAAAATGTTTGATTCAGAATGCTGAGATAAAGCCTACACGTCCCCCCAAAATCCTACCCGTCAAAAATATCTGTATGACTTTTGTATAAGGACTGTAAGCTGTGCTCGGACACAGAGATACAATATCCAGAAAGACGAAGCTTCGAAGTGATTGTTGGGACTGCTTCCCGCAGTTCACTCATGACAAGTGAATCAATGTCCAACATCATAAAATACCTAATATTTTTCATATGTACAATTTTACACCACGTTGCTCACACTATAGGCAAAACATATGTACAACTTGAAATACACGTGGGTAAGTATATACTGCTTCGTCATTGGACACGAGCAATCCCATAGGAAACCATATCAGTAGGTCCCAATGAGACTTGGCAATACGATACATACCCCATGTTACATACCTATGTATACTTATGTATATATGTATATCTGAGTTCTAGCATGCTAGTCAGCGATGCTATTTCATAATGGCGATCAATGGGTGTCTATAACATGAGAGATATGTTGTGTGAGGTAATTCAAGTCCTATTTAGTCTCCTCTCATGGGTGGTACCATCCAGCTACGTTTCGCTGTGACGTTGTTACAGTGAGAGTTGATCATTGGTGTCAGTTGTAACAGCACAATCAGGTCATCAGATTATTTCGGTAATACTAGACAACAAGTTACACTGAACAAGACAGGTGCTGTCTCTGATGTTGTAAGATCTTTCAGCCATCCTTCAAGGAGTTCTTTACAGCCATAATATTGTGCAGGATAGCTTAATGGAAGTCTATTTTAAGATTGCTGAAATAGAACCAATTTGAAAATAGTTTATCCAAAAGAACCATGTGATGACTTGAAACATTTCAAAACACAGAAGTGAAATTCCTGTTTTCGTATAGCTACACAATATGCCCTTTCTCTGGGATGAAGGACCACATTCTTGACAAGCACAGAATATCAACACCAATCAGTTTAGGGGAAACTGATACAATCAGCATTTCTGTTTCACTGACCCAAGGGAATCTGATCCAATCAGCATTTCTGTTACACTGACCCAAGGGAAACTGATCCAATCAGCACCTTCGTTACATCCACCCAAGGCACTTTCCCCTTCTCAAATAGCACTAATCCTCTCCGAGCCCCATGTCCAGGAACGACTGGGCACAGATGCAGCACATCTACTGATTTCAGCAAGCTTCAACAGCGGCATATTGTGATGGCATATCTCAGAGCGATGCTATGGTTATCCTATCAGGCTTGATGCTTGTCAAATCATCGGAAAATGATTGCCGTTCCCTCCTTGTGGCCATCCTAGCAAAGCTGTAAAGATCTGTCACTCAGTGAAAATTCAGCACGACTTGCAGAGCCCAAATACTGACCAATCAGAATTCAGCAAGGTAGAATCTTCTGCTTAGAGCATTAAACCATTTCCTACGTCAACTGTGACTGTAGCAGAACATCGTTCCATGATGAAAACATGCGTTCCTTCACTTTGAGCTGAAGAGAGCAGTCTTCACTGCTGGTTAGCCTTTTCTTTCATGCAAGCAATTATGATTGCTCCCCACTGTGGATTCTACGTTGGTAGTAACTCAAATTCATCGTTTACATGCACCATGGGTACGTGCAAATCGTCTATAACAGGTGTTGTATTGTAATCACATAGTCCACACGCCTTCAAGCGCCATTCCCAGTCCATCTTCTGAACAGCAAACAAAGACTCCGCTTCGTGGTGGTGTCTCATTAACAGGAACTCCTGCAAATGTCCAGAATTTAAAGATCATAACAGAACTGCTATCAAAGCTAATGTGATATTACAAATATTAATGAAAACGTATTGAATAGTAAGCATTAATAGAAATAACAACTCTTCTTATGTCAAAGCAGATATTTCTGAGAATATATTTTTCTCATTGTTACAGTGTTAAAAGCCAGGCTTTCCATGCTGTTCACAACAGTTTCACAACAGATTTTGCATAATATTTCGAGTTTCATGCTTAACAGATAGTTACACCCAAAGTATGCTCAACATATAGCGTATATATAGGTGTGCACATGTAATGAAAATGTATTCATATATTCAAAGCATCGCGTGAATAAAACATGTTACAATGAGTGTATAATACAATCTATCAGTGCTGAAGTACTTGCGTTTTACAGATGAGAACTTGACCTCTTACCTTTATCTTGTCATACTTGTCCCCGACATCTTGAATCCAGGAAATAAACTGCCTGCCATTGTACCTGGACCTCACGTGCTTATCTTCGGCCTGAAATACAAGGGGCAAACACACTGATCATTGGGAGCAATTATCTAGGGCTTGATGTGGTAAGTGAGTGAATTGAGTTTTATGCCGTTTTTAAGCAATATTCTAGAAATATTATGGCGGTGATGTGATAAGCATCATCTTAAACTGAAATATTTAACAGCATGTATCGTGATGCTGCCCCTGCAAAGACTGAAATTCGACAATTTTTTTTACACACTATCAATCAATCAAAACTATTCCGTACAAAGGCCATCGGGCCCATATACATACAATTTCATACATTATAATACAATTTGCATATATGTGTACAGGTAATCTGAACATACGATACAGGTTAATATGGATAAAGTAGATAACGATATGATATGATAATACAAAAGTATAGTATGGTATTTAATACTATCATTCTTGTAATAGCTTACATCTTCGTTCATAAGAATGCATTATATATAGGCTGAGCATTTTCAAATTATGTACGTTCTTTGTCATAAGTAGTTTCTTAAAGTTATGCATATTCGTTTTGAAATCACTTGGTAAATATTTACGACGTAAGTCATCATATCTAGGACAAATGAAAGTAAAATGGTATTCGTATTTTTCAGGGTTTAATCAGCTTTTGAATTCTCTATACAAAACATAACGTGTGCTATTGTCAAGATCGGATCTCCAGTTTTGTTTTAAAACATCCACTAAACGCGTTTTAAAGATTCTGATAAAACTTACACTAACCAATGTACAAACAGTTTGTGCATCTCAATCCCTCCACCAGGGTCTGTCAGTGCATTTTAATCATTTCCACATTTAGGACATTTACAAGGACCCATTAAGACAATGCATCATTTCAAACTGTGTTCAGCATGCTAAGAAATACAGATTCTTAGGTATCCTTCCTTCTCCAGACCACCCCCAATTGGTGTTCTGAACAATGCTCTGTTCGTTTAATGTTGGTTATCAGTAGTGGTGTCACGATACACCAATCTCACGATACGATACGTATCACGATTTTAAGGTCACGATACGATACGTATCGCGATACATAACTTTCGCGCCTTTTCATAGCATTACCTTACCGGCAACGTACGCGCTCGCTGATTGGTCCATCAAAATAGTCTAGCCAATCACAAAAGCTGTTAGTTTCCAACCTATTTTTTAAGTAAAGCTAGCTACATCTATTTATCGGAGCGGTCTCGTATAATTTTACTATCAAGACTTTGAAGGAGATGGATATAGCATAAAAATTTGAATCGATAAAGTTTTAAAATAGGAATCGATACACGCAAGCATGTATTGCGTATCGTATCGTCAGTAAAAATGTATCGATGCATCGATAAATTCGCGTATAGCGACACCCCTAGTTATCAGTATATCATACCACTATGGGATAACTCATGTGACTATTAACCTTCTAGCGCCTCACAGGCAGCTTGGGTTATCTGGGGTAACAATAATCAGATTGTGATTTCAGCGCCATTGAGCATGGTATGGTGGAAATAAGGCGCTATACAAATCCATTATGATTATTGTTATCATTATTATTACACCAACCTGTTCCAACTCCTGCATGTTGTAGATTTCTTCATCCTTGAGAATGGTACACACTGAGAGAGGCAGACTCTGATTGGCTAATGCCCTGGCTGCCCTCCCATGCTCCCTCAGAATCTCCTGCTCTATAGACAGCATCAGCTTTTCCTGGATAAACAAGACATTCAATTATTCAGTGACAATTCTAATATCAGTGAGGTCCCTATAGCTACCAAAATGTGAGACTAATGAATATTGACATCGGCTGTATCACTGACCCAAATTTATCTCGAGGTATCAATAATTGCACTATGATAATCTTAGCTGTATTTTCACTTTATGCAAGCCCCAGAATTGTTGCTGTAAGTATTCGTACCTTCAATTCCTTTATACAATATCTGTTGAAATATTCAAGATTATTTCACTTATATCATGAAGTGCATTCTCATACACCAGTCCTCAGTGATGCCCATTTAATAGTGCAAGCCTTTGAATCAGAGTTGAACATCAGAGGCGAGGTGCAATTGGGTTTAACATCGTGCTTGAGAATATTTCGATCATATGACAACATGCATGCGTGTGTATGTGCAGCTGCTTGTACTAGCCCAGACTGAAGCTGGTTTTATAGTGCTAACCCACTGAGATACCATGCTGCAGTGAAGCATGAATACCCCACTCAGTCACATTATACCGACTCCGAGCCGACCAGTCCTTGTACCCATTAATGCCGAGCGCAGGGCAGGGACCAACAAGTACCATATTTTAACGTCTTTTGGTTTGATGCGGTCGGGGGATTGAACCCGTGACCTTCTGCTCTCCGGGCGGACGCTCTAACCACTACACTACGGAGGCGGTTAATTTGAACATCAGAACCCCACTTGGACGCATAATACTGACTTGCAATAAAAAACAGTACATGTCTCACAACCCAGAGCCAGGCAGGGAAACAACAAGTACCATCTCCTTCAACATAATGCAGCCAAGTCATTGAACCATAGACCTACATTTTCAGGCCTATGTTATAGCACTATAATTTATAAGTTCATATACTTCAATCTCAATATTGATAGTAAGACTGGCCAGCCCAGTGAGTAGGCTGCCTCTAGCAGGCTACTGACCCTCTCGATGAGGTGCTGCAGTCGGAGGTTGTACCGAGCCTTCTCCTGCTCCTGGAACAGTTCCCGCATGGGTCCCTCCACAGACTGAGGGGGAGACAACTGCAACACAAACACAGGAATATAATCAGCTGACTGCATACAAAACTACTATCACTTAACAAGGGGAGGCAACATCAAAGAAATAATTTAGTCAGCCCCTAACGTAAACATAATAGTACTCATCTGGAGCAGATAACTCGGACTCAAACAAAGCACTTAGCTGCTTTGTAAACAATGTCATTACTTCAATCATCTCATTTGTTTGTGCCCTGTTTAGTGCCTCACTCAGCAACATTCCAGCTAAAGGGCGGTGTTCTGTAAGTAAAGTCTGGACAATAGAGTGAGTAACATCAAGAGCATCCATCTACTGGGATACGATGGCATGTGTCAACCAAGTCAGCGAGCCTGAAAACCCGATCCCCTTAGTCGCCTCTTCCGACAAGCATAGGTTGTTACAGACCAACTCTGACCCGCATCTTCACGAGTACTACCACTAAACAAGATGTTTTGTTCAGCATTACATGTTATTGTGATAAAGTGTGATACATAATCAAAATTTTGATTCGGTTGCATTGAGATTCCTGGAAATCTAAAAATGTAATTTTTAGAGTAAAATTGATATTTTATACTTATCCTGACTCATGCTCTTTTGCTTGTCTTCTTCTTCTTGCGAACATAGTGGAACACTTGTATCTCCTTATTTGAAGCTCCCTTCAAAATAAAATCACTAATTGGTACTCACCACGAGTTGCTCCCCTTTGTCTCCCCTGGCGGGAAAAGGTGTCGCCACCCTCTGGCCATGTGCTCCACTCTCTCCTGATTTAGCGAGCCCAACACTTGAATTTACAGGGAAATCCAAAGTGTTATGTGGGGAGGATGGGAGGGCTAACCTCATGAGTCAGGATAAGTATAAAATATCAATTTTACTCTAAAAATTACATATTTTTCCTTATCCTGACTCATGCTCTTTTGCTTGTAGCATCCTACGGAACGGAGGTGGGTAACAGAATACTTTGGATTTATAATTAGTGATTTTGTATAGATATACTGTAATATCCCCTACGGGAACTTCATGAAGCCTTAGATTTAGGATGTTTCCTGTATAAAGAAAACCATAGGTTATATAAAGCCATTAAAGGGGAATTACATTATGAATATATTGAACAATACATATAAATTATATATATATATATATAGGTGACTCTGATAGAGGCACTGAAATTGACTATATCCAAGTATATGCTTAAGGTAGAATACTTAAGCTGAACATATATACATAGCCCTAAAACTCCTTAGAGTTATAAGCTAGATGAGTATGTATAAAATACATATTAATCTTGTGAGGCTAATATTTTAACGCTTCACGAGGGACTGTCAGTTGCTGAGCGAGGACCAGTGGTCGAAATGGTGAATGCCAGAGACATCTTCTGTAGTGATGTCTCTTAGGTAGTGATTAGCAAATACCATGTTAGATTTCCAATAGCATCCTTCCATAATCGTGTTCAAGGAACAGTTACCGTGTAGGGCGAGGGTAGAGGCCAGTGCCCTGATCTCATGTGGATTTGATGCTGTTGGTGGGTCCAAGCCTGCTGCCTTGTAGGCAACGGAGAATGACAGTCCTTATCCAAATAGATATTGTGGTCCGTGACACTTCTGTTTGATTCGTAGGCTGATAATGGGATGAATAAGCGTTTGAGAAATCTTCTCCTTGTTTTGGATCGTAAGTAAATAAACTTTTTGGCTCTTACCGGACACAGTGATAGGTCTTGTGTATCTTGTGATCCGAGAATAGAGGATAGCGCCCGGATGTGGAATAATCTGTCTGGTTGACCTGGCAGTTGATTCTTTGCAATGAAATCCCATCTTAATCCGAGGTGCGCTGTGTTATGATTGTCATCAAACTGTATCCTCTCGTAATCCAGAGCGTGAATTTCAGACATTCTTGCTGCTGTGGCTAGCGATATAGCAGAAACAATGTTTTCTGTGAGAGAAATTCAAAGTTTAATCGATTCAAGGGTTCATAGACCTCACTTTCGTGAGGTGTTGTAACACTACATTCAGATCCCAAGCTGGGAAGTGGAACTTCCGCTTTGGTCCTCCAATCGGAAGCTCGTGAAGTAAGGCCAGTAACTCTGGAGATCTTGTCAATTTGACACCCGTTCTCATGGTGATTACAGAGCTAAAAGCCGCAAGATATGTTGATATCGTTGAACCTTTTAAATGTTTGTTTTGGCGAGGTAACACAAATAGTCTGCCACTTGAGGTTGTGAAGCCTCTCTTGCTGTAAACCCTTTCTTTGTTGCATAATTTTGAAACTGTGCCACTTGTCGTCGTACAAGTTACTGAGTTGAGTAACGTAAAGGCAAGCGTGACTGCTTTTGCCGCCCTGGCAGAATATCCTCTCTTGTTTAAACACATTTGTATACAGTCCATACGTGTAGTTGGAACATTGCTGGGTTTCCGTGCACTTGTTTGGTGTGAGGATGAATTAACAGGTTTGGCGCTTGGGTAGCTCCAGTGTTGGTTGACCGATTTCTTGAATTAGTATGGGAAACCACGCTCTGGCCGGCCAGTAGAGGCTGACCAAAGTGAGTTGTAGGCTCTGTGTTTGTCTGATTTTCTGTAATACTTGAGGTATTATTGCTGGCGGCGAAAGCTTGGCGACGCATTGAGGCCTTCCCATGATAGACTTAAGCGTCCGTTGCCCAAGCTTGGGGATCTGGGACTGGTGACACTTAATGTCGGTAGCTGATTGTTGAATCGGCGTGGCGATAATAGGTCTATTAGCGGCTCCTAATTGCTTGATTATCTGTGCAAAATTTCCCGGTTGATCATCCACTCTGTCGGTGATGGTAGATGAGGCCGAGAGAGAGCGTCTGCTAGTATATTTCTGGCTCGGGAATGTGCACTGCTCTGACATGTAGATTTAGATCTTGTATTAAATCGAACAGTTGAAAGCTTAGGTTCAAAAGGTTCATCGATCTCGTTGAGCCTTGCTTGTTTATGTAGAACGCCACTGTCGAATTGTCTGTATGGATCATTAGGCGCATTTTGTAGAAATGTGCTCCAATGTAGAATGGCGTTGATTACAGCTTTCATTTCTAGACTGTTTATATGGAGTTTGCATTCTTGCTGATTCCATAACCCTGATATCGTGTGGTTGGTGAGATGAGCTCCCCAACCTTGGAGTGACGCGATCTACATACAGATGGGTTTTGTATTCCTGCTCTGCTAAACAAATCCCTTCGCAGACATTCGATTTCTTGGTCCACCATAGTAGATGTGGTCTGAGATGTTTTGGTAGACTGAATGGTTGTACATCGCTTGAGATGTGCGTTGATGAGGACCTGTAGGGGACGTAACTGTAATCTGCCTGTGACAGTCATGTCTTGGGCTGATGTGAGAAGACCTAGTAGGCTCTGCCATTGTCGCGAAAGTGGTAACGGAGAGAGTAGAGCTGGTGGAATGGTCTGTTGTATCTTGAGCCAACGGTCTTCTGGTACCATAATACGGTTGCGATTTGTGATGAATCGAATACCTAGGAACTGTAGGTCTTGGCGATGGTACTAGGTCCGACTTAGCGTAAGTTTACTAACCAACCTAGTTGTGTTAGTAGCTTTATGATGTAATTTAACTGTAGTTTGAGACGCAGTGGATCTTGATCTACTTGTATCCCGTCGTCGAGGTAAAACGCGCCGCGTAGCCCTTGTGACGATGTAGAAATTTGATGTCGGTTTTCGTTATCCTCGTGAATAGCCAGGGGCTGATGATATTCGAATGGGGAGTACTTTCCACTGGTAATGTAGCCCTTCTAGAGTAAATCGTAGGTATTTCCTGGAATCGGGATGAATGGGGATGTGCAAGTAGGCATCCTGTAGATCTATGCTGCCCATGTAGTCCATAGGGACGAATCATCTGGCGTAACTGAGGTAAATGTATCATGCGAAACTTCGGTGGTTTGCGTAGATAGTTCTTGTTGAAAAAGCTCATGTTGTAGATGAGTCTGTATTTCTCCGTGGAGTTTTTCTTGGGAACTAGGAAAACTGGGGAGTAGAAACCTGGTTCGACATTTGCTTGATCTATTACTTCTATGGCCTGTTTGGATAGGAGTGATGAGACAGCCTCTTTTATCTTTGGTAGTTGTTGCTTTGTAAATCGAACTTGGGGGTTTGATTGTCAGCGGAGGCTTGTCCTGTAGAGGGATATCTAAATCCGTGTTGAATAATGTTGGAGGCGTAAGGATCTTGCAGTATTCCCCCAGTTTTCCCAGTGTAGTTGGAGGCGTCCACCCACTTGAGCTGGTTGTACTGGAACGGCTGGGGGTGGAAGACTCCAGTCGTTCCGAACCTGTGTTTCAGCGTCTATAATTCGCGGGAACCTCTGGGTGTCCTGCCTCTTCCTGATCCCCTCTATAGTTGCCATATGGGCTTAACGAAAAGAATCTTTACCTCTAGAGCTGGCTATCTTCCTGTCTCTTGCTCTTTGTAGGCCCGTGAACTTAGATCTGCCTGAGTATCTTTGTGAAGTCTGACGAATGACGCTGGCTAGTGTGTCCATCGATCTAATCATAAGGACTTCCCTGGAATCCTTAGAGACTTCCTTGGCGACCTTGTCGATTTCTCCGTCAAAGATGGATGTTTGTCGACCACGGGGCTGTATAAAGTGGGGCTGTAAAGTTCTCCCCAATTACAGGAGGCGAGGAGGCCTTGACGACGAGCTAAGGTCAGTGCTGCTGAAACAGATGTAAGATGATCCGTTAAAACTGCTGATCTTTCTTTTGCATAAGTAAGGCAGAATAAATCATTCTATCATCTTCCGTCGTGGAATCCCGAATCTAGTAATAAGAGTCTCATTGATCGTCCCTAGATCTATTTAACCCAAAGAACATACGTCTCGTCATGGTTTCTATATGAGCCAACTTGCGATCATCCATCTTGTAAATCTTGTTCTTTACATCGCTGATGATCTTATAGTTCTCATCGATGTCCTGGGGCCTTGTAGAAGGAGTCCATGTTATCGCGTGGAGAACTTCTTGGCTTGAAAGTTGGGTAGATGTGGTATCTGAACTTTAGTAGCTTTCTGGAAAGCTGCATCTAGATTCTGTGGCACTGCAATCGGTCGATCGGGGTAGAGTGATTGCATCTGGATCATCTTCCTTCATCAAATACGTCTGAGCTGTATTGCCACTTTTAGATGGTGATGTGAGATCTAGGTTATTGACCATCCAATACCGTGATTCTGCATCAGAAAATATGATTCCTCCATCATCCTCAAAACCATCATCATTAATAAATTGTAGATGCTCTTGGGACTGCGTGTAGCTGTCTGTATATCTGATGAGGTTTGTGGCGATCTAGTTGACTTGGCGCCGCTCTATGTGGAGATCTGATGGGTGATCGACCTGGTGATGAACGGAGTGGAGATCGCCTATGGGATGATCTTCGGAGAC
This sequence comes from Haliotis rubra, assembly GCF_003918875.1. Taxonomy (NCBI): domain Eukaryota; kingdom Metazoa; phylum Mollusca; class Gastropoda; order Lepetellida; family Haliotidae; genus Haliotis; species Haliotis rubra. Next base: position 337,811 of record NW_025766988.1, on the reverse strand, counting down.
TTGTGAGGTGAATGTTGATAGCTTCGCGAAGCTCTTCGGCAGTCCCTCGATGTTCTTCTAGGACGATGAAGATCTGGAATCATATGTCCTTCGCGAATGCCTCGCGAAGCTTCATTTAAGCGTCGGTCCGGGGATCGATGATATGACCTTCGCGAAGGCTTCCGTGATGTCTGATGGTCTGAGTCCATATCTAGAGATGAAATCGAAGATGGTGATGATCTCCCCGCCGCGAAGGCCTTAGCGAAGAGCTGTACATCTAGGTCGCCGTCCAAGGTGGTGCGGGACTTCCTTGGCGAAGGTGACATCGCCTTGGCTGCTACGCTGACGGGGGTGCCTCTGGGGTGCTGTCTCACGTTGGAGCCTTCGAAGGCGTTCGGACCCTGCTTGCGCAGTTTGTAGTGGTCCTCCATGATGTTCATAATCTGCCGCATCATGTCTTCTGGGATGATCTGTGGCGAAGTCGTCGGCGTCTTTTCTCGCGATGGGGTTCACATCAATGACGCCTGGACGTCGGTGTAGAGGCATCAGGCTGCATGGAGATCTCTGCAGAAGTCACAGTCGCTGACACCGGTCGCTTCTTCTGCCGTAAGTCGGGGATGATTATCGGCTGATCATCGTAGAGGCCCAACTCTGCTGCTGGAACGATCTCGGCTGAGAAAGTTCTTGCTGTCTTCGTAGATTTCCCTTTGGAAGTCTGCGCTGCCCTGGGTGTCCTCAATCTGCGTTGAGACGCACGATGAGAGCCCTCTTAGACTTAGTCTGCAATGACGGGATGTCTGGGGAGGCCGGTCGTTTCTTCGAGGTAACGGACTGCGTCCCACGTTCCTCTGCCGCAGGGGTCTCTAGCAGAACACCAGACGGGAGAGGGTCGATCGCTAGCAGCTGACTGGAAGGAATATCTGGACTCTCTGCCATGTTTTGCCCTTGTTTGCGTGATCTATCTGCAGCACGTCTTTAAGGCATAAAGATGATATTTATTAAATGCAGAATGAGATAAATTAATGCAGTAACTGCAACGTGAATTAAACGCACACGCGTAGAACAACTAGGGCATATTACATGTGGATCGGAGGCAGAAAAGCGTAATCTACAAATCGTACAGATTTTCATGAGCGTAAAGCTAGCTGAACAATCACGCGAATACACGCGTGAATAAACAGTAGAAATCACGATAATTAATCAATACAAATAGTAAAGGATACTAGCTATACCTCTATAGTAACCTATGAGAGGTAAAAACTAAGAGATTATCAAAGGATATGTGTGTAAGGAGACACAAGGCGCTCTCACATCCTGCTCACTGGGCGAAGAAGGAGAGAGTGGAGCACATGGCCAGAGGGTGGCGACACCTTTTCCCGCCAGGGGAGACAAAGGGGAGCAACTCGTGGTGAGTACCAATTAGTGATTTTATTTTGAAGGGAGCTTCAAATAAGGAGATACAAGTGTTCCACTATGTTCGCAAGAAGAAGAAGACAAGCAAAAGAGCATGAGTCAGGATAAGGAAAAATTATGTTCATTTTTGGTCTTTAAGCACCTAACCCTAACCCTGAGGTTCCATTTCAGAAAAGTGAGTGAGTGAGTTTAGTTTTACGTCGCTTTTAGCAATATTCCAGCAATATCACAGCAGGAGACACCAGAAATGGGCTTCACACATAGCACCCATGTGGAATCGAATCCAGGTTTTCGGCGGGACAAGCCATTTCAGGAAAGGTTCACACACAGTGCCTTTTGCTGGGAATAAAAGTAACTAACATTTTGAACTGATGGTCAAGCTCGGTGACTCTTCAACGACATGGGACATCTTATCAAACATGCTCATACAATTTAACATTGGTTTACCTTGCCTAGATTACATATTTCACTAGCTGCCATGACAAGTAAAACACTGCATATTAATTAACCAAAACAAACTGATAAGAAGTAAGAGGTACCTTGAAACTATACTGATCTGGGCCCCGTTTCACAAAGCTCTCCTAAGCCTAAGATCTGGTAACTTTTCTCATAGCAATCGTACCTCCTGCACTGCAACATTGACTTACGATAGTCGTAGCGCTACGAGAGCTTCGTGAAACGGGGCCCTGGAATCCACATTATGTAACCTATTACAGGAAGAAGGAGCGAGTGACTTGGGTTTGAATAATCCTCATCATTTGAGAAGTAGACCTACCATTGGCACAGAGAGAGTACTGGTAGCATTGCCTTGTAGGACATAGGTACAGTTGACCATGAGGTAGTCCTTGAAGCCACTGGGAGCCTTTGGATGTACTGCACTTAGTGACTGCTGCTTGCTGGCAATCTGTGAAGGAAGGTGGATGGTTAGCTCAATCACAGAATAATACATCAGGAAGAAACATTCAGTAGAATCTGCAATGAATGTGTGTGGTTTTACGCCACTTTTAGCAATATTCCATCATTATCCCGGAGGGGACATCAGAAAAGGGCTTCACACATTGTACCCATGTGGGGAATCGAACATGGGTCTTCGGGGTGACAAGCGAACGCTTTAACCACTAGGCTACTGCCCTGTTTGCAATGAAGGTGGTTACAGAGCTCCTGTGGTTTATTGCTGTAGCATATAAATCTAAGGACCCCCTCAATTTAAAAATTTTAAAATCAGGGTTATGATTTTCATTAGTGTTCAAAATTAGGCATGAAAATCACCAAGTCCTAATGAATGTTCCAAAGTCAAAAGTAAATCATTTTAACTTTGGTTAAACTATAATACGAGCAAACCTCCAAGACCTAAGAGCCAGCTTATTTTCAGACACTTACATCTAAATACTGCTGTGATGCTTAATTTCCATCTCTGCTTTGATGCTAAATTTTGAACACTGCTTTCATGTCTAATTTCAAATACCATTCAGGTACACCACATCAAGTTCCTGGAACCATACATGTAGCAAATTATAGTTTGACACAAGCAGAGTGTTGATGTACCACAGCTGAGACAAAGGTACTGCTCTACCCACTAAGTAACATTTTCCTACATGATATATCAAGTAAAGAATTTGTTTAAGAGTACTTCACAATCTATTTTGGACTAGTTGTTTATACATATATTACTCTAACCTTTCACTAGATTATGACCAGGGGCTCCGTGGACCCAGGTTTCATTAGTGCATTTAAAAATTTGATTCAAATGACAATTCTTGAAATTGGTAAGATCTGCACTAAATTCTAGAAATTTATCTTACATAAAAACATTTAAGCACACCATCACTAACATTTGAGCTTAAATTGTCTACATTTACATTAAAAAATAATATACTGTTTGAAATCCACATAAGAGTCTGGGTACATGTGTACTGGAGACCTCTACTGCATGACAGAACACTTCAGCACTGGCGTCACAGTGAGTCAGTGAGTCTGGTAAGTTTTACGTTGCTTTTAGCAATATTCCAACAATATCACTGCGGAGGACACCAGAAATGGGCCTCACACATTGTACCCAGGTGGGGAATCGAACCCAGGTCTTCTGTGTGACGAGCGAATGCTTTAACCACTAGGCTACCCCAGTGGCATCACAACATTTACAAATACTGCAGCGGTGACCTTACCTGTTTCCTGATGTTCAAGTACAGCTCAAATGGGTTTGGTGGTTTCTCGTAGGATGTTGCTGGTGGTGGGATAGGGATGGGCGCAGACAGTTGAGCTTCACCTAGTTGTTGAGTGTCTGGCTTTGGCCGTAATTTCCGTTTACGAGGATGTATATTCATATAGTCTATTTCCTCGCCTCTTTGTGACCGGATAGAGCTGCCATTGTCGTGTTGAGAATTGTTAGTGGGAACAGGTTCTGGGCCGCCTGCAACAGCAACATCATCATCTATGATCTAATCACAGCTTAATTCCACCTGTTTATCCTGATATCCAACTTCACACCAGTCGGCTTTGACTGGCTGTGAAATGTTAAAACACCAGGTACCTGTCTCTATTACAATCGGACGACCCACATCTGTCAGTGTGGCAATTTGCTGTTCAAGCAGTAGGTGCATGTCAAAAACTAGTGTTCAGCTTTGGTTAACATTTTAAAAGAACATGTGATAAAAGAAAGACCCCACCCTACACACCACTCCCTCAACTGACTGACTGAGTATGGATTTACACTGCATTTAGTAATATTCCAGCAATATCATGGTGGGGACACCAGAAATGGGCTTCACACATTGTACCCAGGTGGGGACTTGAACCCGGGTCTTCAGAGTGATGAGCGAATGCTTTAACCATTAGGCTAAACCCACCCCTCCCACCCCACAAACCCCCAACAAAAACAAACTAATCCTGAATAAGAGTACACCAATTTAGCACATCCGTTCTTAAATTAATAATTCATTCACCACTTTTGGTTCTAACTTTCTCTGTAAGTATATTGTGAGAATGAAAATAAAAATTGTCATCATTCTTCATCAACTCAACTTCTAAATGCCCATCAAAGAAGATATTGTGAGAATGTTAAAGATCACAATTGAGCTTCTATTACAGGTTGATCTAAATATTTGAATAACATTGAAAGTATGAAGATTTAAAAAACCCAACATCCAATTGTGACTCGTTCACTGCATCATCACATGAAAAGATGAAGTAAGATTGGAGTATGAACCAAAAGGCATGTACATAAACACACAACAGTAAAATATATAATTCAAGAATTCTTCATCAATATTCACATAGAAAAGGTGTACAACTAACAACAATATAAACCTTACCATTCATAGTTGAAAATTACGTCTGCTCTTGAAGCCAGAAGCAGACATGACTCTAATCCAATTAGTCCACAGTTCATTTTGGACTAACGATTATGAAACATAACCAGATTTGCAGACAAATCAGCAAGTTATATCAGATTTGCACAACTTAAGAAACCAGCACAGAAGTTGCTGTGTCTAACCTTGGCAACAGAACACCATCAAATGTTTATGAACATGGCAATGATTTTAATAAAAGCTAAAGAAATGGCGCAACATCTACTAAAACCTGTCTCTGTGATGATATGAAGGAGGCAGACTGTCTTGAGTAGCCGTGGTATAGCTGGCTACAGTGTAATGATGCCATCCCTTATGCACTAATGAGAAGTCTTCATAAGAAGGGTCGACAATATGTGACAGCAGTGTTTTGAATCACTAAGTTCTAGTTCAACATGGCCAGTGTTGGGAATTGGTTGAAATTTCAAGATTGATCATGATCATCAATACAAAGCTGATTCTATACATCAGAGATACCAACCCCAAAGTGTTGCAAAAAGTATTTCAAGGATCAAAATTAGTAGTTTGACCATAAAATTAGTAGTCAACTATATACTTAAAATCATGATGGATTCTGAGAATGATAATATGACACTAATCAAGAGTGAAGCTTTCAAGAGTGAATTTCACATACTTCCAACAGCAGACTTCCAAATTGTCAGTATTACATATCTTCTTGTTGCCTCTTTTGGGGAAAAATGTATTTAATCAATATATACAAGTGTATATCTTTGTCTATATATCCGAATTTTAATGAATTTTCTTCAAATTTCGAAGAATTTCTAGTGCAATCGTATACTACTGGCTTAGCTGGAGGCTAAAATTTGTAGTGACTTGGATAAAATCGTAGAGGTTGGCATCTCTGCATACATGTATAAAAAGGTTTTCAATTCTGTAACCAGTAATGGAGTCAAGTATATATAGACCTAGTTCTTATTGTGTCGTAAGCTTCATTCATACCAGTTGAATATTTTAGAGTGTTGCCTAATATAGACCAACCCTGGAGGAAATATGGTATCCACATATTAAGGTTTACACTTTAAATATAGGCAGAGTAGTCATCAAGAAGGTGGGAAATTTGGGTCACAACAACACGGATATTTCAGGAAGAAACCCATCAATAGTTTACAAACATATTTTGCACATTAGAATAAAAAATGGCCCATTAAAATTTTAAAGTTTACTATTGACACAAGGGCATTGGCCCATTCTAAATTCAGGAAATGGCTAATAATCCTGAAAATGGCCCATTGTCAAAGTTCTCTATCCCAAACCCTGTACTTTCATACTGATGTCCATGCATTATGAGGGTATATTCTGATCACTCGAAAGAGCCACAAGATCGACGAATCTACTGAAAACAGCTCAGAATCACAAACGGTTCTTTAACGGTAGCATGGACTTAAAGCCAATATGATTAACAATACCAGAACCTTGGAGGTAATTGATGACTATCAGATATCCCGTTGAAATATGAAAATAGGTCACCTTGACCTACTTTCATAATCAGTCATTAAACAACAATTAGTCTTTGAACATCAAACTATTTCTCACCAATGCCATCCAATACTTACTTCACATAAATCTCCCTTTCTCCTTCATCTCTTAATGTATAAGGTCACTGTGACCTAACCTAGTTATAACAGTAGCCTACTTGAGCTCATTCAGATGTGAGGAGATATCAAAACTACTGAACCTGCTGTTATATTATATGAGGCAGCAGCATCAACCACATCCTCATCCTCATCACCACCATCATCATGCCCCCAAACCAGCATCATCATCATAATTAGTGTCACCATCATCATCATTAGTATCACCACCATCATCATCATCATCTCCCCCAGCACACACATATAGCTTCATGTATATACACTGTGACTTGAAATAGGACAGAAGCTCACAATAACCTGCACAGACCTGAGCATGGTGAGTGTAAGCTCAAGAAGAGAATTCCATCCCAATGAGTATGCACACATGACTGTCAGTAGTTACTTCTTTATGCACACTGTTCACACTCACATTGTAACAGATACAGATATCTGGTTCATACGAAATGGTAAAATAATCCCCAAAGTCTAATGTACGTTTTTGAGGTGTCACACATTTTATGCAGTACCTAGTCCTGTTACATAAATGGATTTCATCAACATTGTTGATTCTGTTTCTGACAAAATGAATCAATTATGAAATCTGTGATTAACTTCTTATTTCCAGTAACTGAGGTCTATTTAATAGAGCTGTGTATGATAATCAACTTACAAAGCATCACAAGTCTGAAAACAGAGATGGATTCAAGAACTGAGGATTTTCCTGGTAGACATGACATATGCATTTACATTTTATAACATAACGTATTGTTTCTCAGATAAAGGTTGCCAAGGATACTGAGGAAAAGATTTGAGATTTTTCAGTTGTCACTCAAAATTCATTATTCATGGATTATCAGTTCCCTTTTTCAACTGTTACCCAAGGATCCATCTTGAGTTTTTAATGCTGTGCAGTGGAACTACCAGTCTATTAGTGTATGTAATCCCTGATGATGTTGCTCCAGATTATACCATAAATTAGTCATTATGTTTTTGTCCTCATTATGCCAGATATGCTGGCATTTTCAAATATCATTTTAACAGTTTTGTTTTAATTTTACATCGTACTCAGTTATGTTGATGACAATTAAACAATATAAACATATAAAACTAACAAATAGGTTAGTCAAAGTCTACAGGAGGGCAATGACAAACAATATCTTTATTCTGGAAATGGACCCATAGACAATTTCAACCATCTGATGTCTAAAATCACATAGCAATAGCAACATTCTCTTGAGGGTTTGACAGTACTGGTATAAAAAGTTATCATTCCCGGCAATTCTATATTGATGACACTGATTCTCATAGATTAGTTTTCCTCACTCTGGAGTGATGTTACACAAGCACAAGCCCGCTTTTCTGAGTCAGGCACTGATGAAGATCCCTTGTACATTAACTATTACTATAACTATCACTATTGGCTTAAGTTTTTTTGTTTTTTTTGTTTTGTTTTTCTTATTCCAACAAATCTGGTTACAAGCATGGCTGTATTCAGAGACAATGGCTACAAATGAGTAGTGTATAAGCAATAGTTCTCAGACACAGATAAACAAACAATGACGGTATTCTCATACAAATAGTTTTGACACTATTACAAATAGGGTTAAATTGAGATTGCAAAACAAATCACTGTCAAAGTATATGAATAATATTACAAGGTTATGACAAAAATGTTAAAAGCAAATGACACAGAAATCATGGAATGTAAAGGAGATAAAAAAAAAGGGACTAAATTGTTAATAACTATACTGCCAGAGCATATAGACGAAAAGCATAATATATAAATAATCAAACCGAGATATAATGTTTTTGGAAAACATGAAGTCAAGTGACTTCTTCATAAATACCTGACAGAGGAAGCCATTTTTTTCCAAACGCAGCCCCTTTATTATTCTTGCGGCAATGAATTGTAATTGATGCTAATCTAAAACCGTGCCGCCAATATCATAAGTATTCTTCAGTTTTGCAAAAGTCATTAAACCACTTTGTCTTTTACACTTTACAAAATAAATTCCTTTAATGTGCTAATGTTTAATCAAAAATATTTTATGTGTAAAATGATGATTGAGCCATAGGGGTTGGGACAGAATGTCATTAATATTAAGGGAAATTTCTTTTTCTTTTCTTACATAGTTTGTCCAAGCCTTCAAGACACTTTGCCAGTAAGGGTTCTTACAGTGAATATAAGTATCAACATTGGCACCTGAATATTTCACCTATAGGAAAGTAACTTGGGTTCTTGAAATTAGGACTTTGAATACATCTATTGGCTTAAGTTTGTTTGTTGTTTAAACCTGCAATCAGCAATATTCTAGTACTAGTAGTAGTTTGAAATGTGCAAAGAATCAAGGGCCAGAAACACGTATGAATCGAGATTATGCATGTCATGAGGAACATGTATGAATCAAGACGATGTACAGTGGAGCCCCGTTAGTCCGGACCCCAATAATCTGGATGTCTCGCCTCCCGGACGATTTCAGCTTGTTACCAATCTATGCCTATTTAATTTGCCTTGATAATCCGGAAATTTGGTTTTCGGAACCGGATGGTAAGTAGCTGTAACCAATCAGTAAAATAAACAGTAAATTGCTTCACAGTCCGGACGCTGTAAGTCGTGTTCACGAACTGTTACAACACCTCCGCAAACACAAACAATTATGAAAGACTTTTTGCTATGACTATAATTTATTGTTGTGCTTGCTATTCATCGTTTTATAAGCTTTAAATTAAATGCTTATTTGTTTTATCCAGGGTCGTGTCGTTTTTGTAATAGTAAGGGAAGCAACTCTTGCTTGAACTTGGGTCTTGATTCAGTAGTCCGGACAATTCGCAATCCGGACGAATTTGCTGAGAAACGCAACCGTCTGGATTAACGAGGCTTCACTGTATGTCCAAGAGGAACATTGTATTAATAAAAAAGGTGCATGTCATGAAGAACATGTATTAATCAAGATGATGCATGTGATGAGGAACGCATTAATCAAGATGATGCATGTCATGTAAGGAGCATGTGAGATCATGCAGGCCATGTGAAGAACATTTATGAATTATGATCCTACATATCATGTGAGGAAGACACATTAATGCAGACTGTGCATTTAACACACACGTGTCCAAGCTAAGATGTGTCAGCACGGGAAGACACCATGTCAGGGGTGGAAATAACCCATTGCCCGACGTCCGAGTCCAGTGTTTTTTTCTGTCGGGCAAGCAAATTTGTATATCACACTGTACCGGTGTCCAGTTGACTTTCCAATGTTAATTATGTTGTTTATTTAAAAAATCAGCAAGAAAACGGTCGGTATAGTGGGACAATTATCAGGGCAAGTGACTTTACATGTGCCACTGTACCGGGGTACACTATCAATTTTAAAGTTATTTCCACCCCTGCATGTGGACATCTTGGTAGTGGTCAAGTGTCAGGTCCACCTGGTCTTGCCAACAATACAGAAACTTGAACGAGCTAAGTTCATGTAGCTGAGGAGTGAGTCAAGCCCATATGGTTTATCTCTATACAGTCAGGGATAGAAATGCAAATCTTTCAAAGGGTGGAGTTGGACACCAGACAGATAATTTAGGCGTGCCCATGCAGTGTTCACGAATGGTGTTTCAAAGTAACAGGACATTGGACAGTTTCAGATGTCTGTCTGACCCATTGAAAATTCACAGGACCCATGGAATAAATTTAAACACACATTTCAGATCTAACATTTCTTATAATTGGCATTGAAATTATTAACAAACATAAGATTTATAAACAGCAACAAAGTGTGACATGTCACATATAACAACTTCAGTCAAAGTCATTGTGAAGTATGCAGTCAGACACTGGGACCGGCAGGTTGTAAACTTCTGTCTGACTGTTTGCGAATCTGCCAGATTTGTCAGAGGGTCAGACGCTATTCGTGAACACTGCCATGCCTTTGGACAATCCAATTAAACTTAAAACATCACAACAATTATGCCATTTCAAGTCATTGTTCAATAAATCAGTAAATACCATGTATACCAGGAAACTTTAGAGCTGGATTTCCTTAACTCTATCATGACTGCAAGAGCAGTTCAGGTTAATTTATCATAGGTTTTGGATTATTTGACTTGGTCAGATTTATCTCATTTTCCATTAAACAAATCATGGTAAGTATTATTTTTATAATATTAGTCATACTGCCAGGGCACATGGAAAATATTTCATCTTTGCCATTCTAATATTTACCATACCATAGCATGCAAATTAAGCTCTATGTCAATCCCTGACAATGGTTACAACTTACTGAAAAATGTCTCAGAAGGTATGCAGTATACATGTTGTGGTACGTTATTCAATCTTTAGGCCAGACCAATTTTGTTTCTTGTGTTACAGATCCACCGGTCGTAGTTTTTCAAGAACAAGAAAAAAAACCCAACAACTTATTTTGATTGTTTTTTGCTCCATATACACTTCATAAATTCCCAAAAATATAATCCTTTGACTGGTGATTTTTATTTTTTTCCAACTGCCTTTATGTTTTCTGAGGACAAAAATCCATAAAACAAGAAATAAAATTGGTCTGGCCTTAGAGTTTAACATTAAAATTACTTTTTGATTTATGTCAGGATATTGTGCCTTCATTACTTTTGATATAACTTCTATGAATCTACAAAATCAAGCACTGACCTATATTCAAACTTGAAAACCTGTCCCTAAGTACACTGTACGAAAACAGGATCAACATTTAACATAATGCTTTCATGCTGTATTCAAGGCACACAATCAACCCAATTTCTGAACCCATTCCAAACAAATGCAACATATGTATAATACCCTCAATAATTATTGCTGATTCATCAAAGACGTAAAAACAAAACAAGAGTTGCACCAACTGCTTAGTACAAAAGCTGGAAACTTTGGACTGATAACAGTGACCTCGTGGACCCCACTTTTCAACCTGCGATATTCGTGTCAAGTTTGTACAGCTCAGGTAATCTGTCATTGTCATGACTAACATATAACATGACCTAAAAAACTGGCAACAACTAATAGAGGATACTGAAAGACTAGGCTTCTACCAAATGAAGTCTGTTTCATAATTCGAGTTGAAACGTATTAAACAGAATGAAGAGAAGACAGCAGCAATGTTAGTCAGCACTATTAGTAATCATGAGCAAGGATTAAACTGGTCATTCTGAATGTGCATTTTAACAAATGAAAAAGACTGGAGCGCAGTAGTGCAGTGGTAAGGCGTCTGCCTATCACGCTGAAGGCCCGGGTTCGATCCCCGGTGGAGGCACCTCGGGTCCCAAGGTAGGCACATTTGCGTAGTATCCTTGGACAAGATACTTAGATCCACATTGTCTCAGTTCACCCAGCTGTAAAATGGGTACCCGTGAGCATGTGCTGGCAATGTCAGTGTTTAGTTCATTGCACCTAACAGGCAGCATAACTGTATCGTCCCCAGGGAGTTGAAAAAATATTGGAAAGTATGAGAGTGTCCTATGACCTGGGATAGTAATGTACGTAGCGCCATGAGCAGGCAATGTGCCTGGATGTGAGTGCCATATAAGTGGACTATTATTATTATTACTACTACAGGCAGCGCGCTCGAAATACCCGCCTGCCCGACCACCAGGGACGGGTTATTTTCAACACAGGCTGTCAGATTCTCAAATACACCTGCCCAACGGTGGGGTTAAACTTTAGACATGTATATGAAGATATTTTGTGGGCAGGTAAGTTTTGGTCTAAAAAGCTCTGTCTGGCTGAAATTTTTGTGAGTTTCATACCCTGCTATAGGTCATTATATAAAGTTTTATAGAAGTATATTGATCATAACATGGTTTTGTTGTGTAGAATCAAAAGATTCTCATGAAATCTGAGTTTATTTACGGTACCAATATTTGATGAGACCTACAAAGAACACTAGTCACAATTGCCATGGCAGTCAGCAATATTACACAACATCGGCAGTAGTGCTGGAGCAATTAATCGTAGGTTCGGTTAATCGTTCGATTTAAGTCAAAATAAACGATTGTTGATTACAAATAAACTGCAGATCGATAATCGGAAATAATCATTATTTGGATGCACATACATTAAAACGTTTTATTCTACCTTGTCATGTTTTCTTATACCGAAGACCCAGGGCCCTGTTCCTCAAAGCGATCGTAGCGCTACGACAGTCGTAAGTCTATGTTAAAGTATGGGAGTTACGATCACCTTAGCGCTACGATCGCTTTGAGGAACGGGGCCCTGGTCGTCTATTGCTTGTTTACCTCTTAAACAGAAGCTGTGTACTACATAAGTGCGCATGCCTCCCCTGTCAGCCAATGGCAATGCAAGATATATTTAGATTGGTGAGTCCTAATTTGACATTAAAATACTACGGGTTGTAAAGTGGTTTATAGAAATTAATCAATATTCATGAGCAGAACTGTGCAAACTCATTCGTCCAATCATGCAACAAAACGTCACAATACGACCCGGTAGTACAGGTTAGCTACTTTCTAATTGGCTAAAAGAGGGAATTCCTTGAGTTGCATTTGCATACAAACACGTGACTTACGCAAGGCGGGTAAAATAGAGCTATTTTCAGTTTCATGAATTCTCTTGAACTTTCGATACAGCGCTAAATTATAATACTTCACAAATTAAATTTTGTGTTCAACCTTAAGGAAATGTCTTTGTTCACTCTTCAATATAAACAAATATTTTTTCTAAAAATGGCATGCCATGAAAATAAATCTACCAGCGAGGTCACATGACTAGTAGCGTGATCTTGTAAGGTCGGGTGTCAACTGAGCAGGCGAAACATTAATGGCATCTTTGGAGTAAAGATTTAGGATTTTTGTGCATTTAATTATGAGGTAGACATTGCATTAAGGATACCCGAGTTAAAATATATCTTTCGTGGGTTTTTATACTGTTGCCTACGCATGGAAACTTGATTCGTAGCATATCGATGTCAGAACGAAAGCGGGGATTGCCTTGTTGTCATTCAGGATGCTTCTCATGGATTTTCTCGCATCTTCGCGCTATAAACGATCGGAAACGTAAGATGATCCAAAGACGCTACAAAAGTAAGTTACTTGCTAGCGTTAACAATTGGCACGTGCTGACAACATGCCGGAAGTTAGTTCACTAATGAAGGTATTTGACTATGAAATGACCGTCCAAACGATTATAATCGATCGATTATCGATCTGACACTAGCGATTGTCGATCTAACAAAATGTAACGATAACCAGCTCTAATCGGCAGTATGAAATATCAGCGTTATATCACGGAAGTAATCAATATTACAGTTACATCATGGCAGTAAGCAATATTACAGCAATGTCAAGGCCGTCTGCAACATAACAGTTAAAGCAAGGCAGTCTCCTAAGCCTGGAACTGGCAATACAATCAATAGCTCGCATTGATCCCCGACAGGAGATATCCCGCTTCCAGTGATGAGGGAGTTTGCTGACGGCTGGGATCCAGCTCCACTCACTTCTCATCGTCACTGTGTCACTGGCCTATAAATTAACATTGTTATTCGGTCTAGAAAAACAGGGCACAGTTGGCCGAGAAAAACAGATTGAGTTGGATATTATCCTGTGTTTCTGGTTTATTGTTGTAGGTTTTGAATTTGGGGACTCCTTAAAAATTAATTTCTAAAAATAGGGTTAAAATTAAGTTATGACAAACATGGGATACTGGGTGATTCTCTTTTACCCTGGACCTATTCTGGAGTGAGTGAGTGAGTGAGTAAGTGAGTTTAGTTTTGTGCCGCACTCAGCAATATTCCAGCATTATGGCGGCAGTCTGTAAATAATATAGTCTGGAACAGTCAATCCATTGATCAACGGCATGAGCTTCGATCTGCTCAATTGGGAACCGATGACGTGTCAACCAAGCCAGCGAGTCTGACCACCCGATCCTGTTAGTCGCTTCTTACACACATGGGTTACTGAAGATCAATTCTAACCCGGACCTTCACGGGTCCCTATTCTGGAGAGGATTTTAACCTGTTTAAGTTTGATATGTGTAATTCCTTCTTAGTATAAGATGTACAATGCTAGTCAAATGATGTTTTTGGAGGAGGATCTTTTAGATATTATATTAATGCATTACCATGTTTACAAGAGGAACATTCAAGAGTCAGTAATTTTTATCAGTTTATCAAGAGTTTTATATAGAGAATACACACTTTTCAACATGTCACTTATCTGTCACAAGGCAGAGATACAAATAATAAAACATAGTTTTCATCCTTGGATACTGATGCAAATAACAGTAAGGTCATGAGCGTATGCATATGAAGTACACATAGAGTGAGTGAGTGGGTACCTGGAACAAATTTTGTGCAGACCAGGATTTGAACCTACAATCATAAGTTTCTGTCGATCACGGCAATATCCAGCAATGTCACAGCGAGGACAACCAAACATGGGCATTGTACCCACTACCCAGGAGGGGAATCTAATCCAGGTCCTGAACATGAGGAGTCAATACTTCGACCACCAGACTACCCTACCGCCTCTAGGTCAATGACAGGGGACCCTTGAATTTCATGTCTATATTTAAACCCTGCTGGTGAGTGAGTGAGTATGGCTTAACGCCGCTTTTAGCAATATTCCAACAATATCAAGGCAGGGGACACCAGAAATGGGCTTCACACTTTGTACCCATGTGGGGGAAAATACTGCCTGGAATCATAAACAGCATTCAGTTTCACATTTGATCAACCAAAATATTGTGTCGGTTAAGCAGCGTCAGAATTTCAAATATCTAAATATCATGGCATTGGTAACAGCATCAGAATGGTCATATTATAAGAATGAGCTGACTTGATGCCACTTAGATCAGTATTTCAGTAAAATCATGGCGAATCAGTTCAATGTGTGAGAAAATCCCAAGTGACCTTGACCTTCACAAAAAGTACTACTATGAGCATAGGTATGGCTTGAAGACTCAGGGATCACAATCAGCGTAATAAAGTCCCATATAATCATAATGTCAAGTCCTTATCACAACTTGAATGTTAAAAAATGTCGAAGATTGAAGAGGTCCTCACGATACCAAATTTAGACCTCATGGACACAAGGAGCTTTTTCAATTTTGCATAATGATAATTAAAGCGATCCTGGTATTCAAACCCACATTAAGCAGATCCTGGCATGGCTACTAAATGCTGATCTCCTCAAATAACAGGAAACAACACTTTCCCCATTGTCATGACATTATAATTTTTTTATATAAAGGTGAGGTGAAATTGGGTTTTACGTTGTGCTTGAGAATATTTCGCTCATATGACGACGTGCATGCGTGTGCGTGTATGTGCGGCTGCTTGTACTAGCCCAGACTTAAGCTGGTTTTATAGTGCTAGCCCACCGAGATACCATGCCGCAGTGAAGCACGAATACCCCACTCAGACACATTATACTGACTCCGAGCTGACCAGTCCTTCTTGTACCCATTAGGGACCAACAGGTACCATATTTTAACGTCTTTTGGTATGACGAGGTCGGGGATCGAACCCGCGTCCTTCCGCTCTCTGGGCGGACGCTCTAACCACTACACCACGGAGGCGGTCTTTTTATATAAATGTTCCTGTGGTGAAGATAACCTCACAATATCATCTACTTACAGTGTTGCATATTGTAAGTAGTATCACTTCCAGACATTTCTTGCTTGATAGTGGTGTATTACAATACCAAGACATTGTTTGCCGTATTGCTAAAGACTAAGACCATGGGATGATACAAACACAAGTTAGCATTTCAGTGTCTACATATGGGAATCTTCGCCTAACAGCAGTGAGTCATGTGTCTTGATAAACATCTTCATACAAGTATCATGTGAACGATTTAAATAGATTTGTGATAAACCTTTATCTAGGGCAATGACCTTAACTTAGCTGTATCTAAGACTTTCTAGAAACTTTGCAAGTACACATGAAATATTCATGCAGAGTTAAGATTTCATGTTTGAAATTCTGGAGTGCTGAAATACCTGACATATTTCATAAATATTAGGGAACAATGACTCACCTACACATGTAAACATCTAGGCTATCAGAAATCAGATATTTCCACTCAACACAGAGCACTTTAAACACAGGGCAAGTGCTTGATAATATGATATTCTCACCGTGTTTGAAAACACTGAAGGAATGTTAGAGCAGCAGCAATTTAACCTGCAAGGACAAACTAGGAAACTGAAGCTGGAATGACTACTACATGCATTCTGCCAGTGAGCTGCCATAGCCTGGACAACTAGGCCACCCGTGAGCCCTGGTAGTGGCGTCTCACCCTGTTATCTCTCAGTAGTGGAACAAAAGTAGAGCCACAAAGCACTGTTGCTCACCTGACTGTTCTAGAAGTGAACATCTGCTGTAAAAATTTGTCATATTTTATTTGGTATAGTCAGTGTATGAAATAAGCCCAAAACCCAGCCAGACATCAGGGCTGGTAGCTTCAAAATGTTACCAGCCCAAAATGGATTTAACCAGACCAGACAACCCAAAGAAAATTACTCAGATGTATGGAACATGTTTTCTAAAAGTTTTACCAGACCATTGGGCTGGTTAGCTGTAAATGTCGTCCATCAGAAATCTAGCCCATCTTTCGCGGTCGGACTGGCCTTATTTCATACACTGGTATAGTGCACCCTCTTCTTAAACGATTAATGGTTATAACACGTTACCACACGGCTCCCCAACATTATGAATATTTTTAAACTTAGCTTTTATGCTGACATAATGTTTTTCCTCCACACAAAGACATTAAATGTTGATCACCATAATCTAGACTAACGATTGGGAGATGAGAGACTCAGAGCCTGAGGAAATCTAGACTTGCTTCACTCAGGGTTGAAGTATTGAAGAAAGGGCTAGGCAGTAGGGAACATAAGGAGATTCAAGGACTGTCAGACAGACTAACCAAAAGCATGTCACACTGGAAATAACTGTGAATAAATCTGAATTGATGTATGCAATTTCATCCTGTTGTTACACCATCTGCTTATAAAAATGTTCACGGCATATTTGGACTTTGTAATATATTCTAGCACGACATTGTGTGATACTCGATTCTGATTGGCTGAAAGCTCATCCAAACCGTACTTAAATGGCAGTTTAAGACCACTAATCAAAGGGACCGATTCACCGCGTATGAATACAACGAACTCGTTGACCATATTGTTTGTAAACAAACATGTCGGACATCGGCAATTTCTACCTCGGCAGCATCTTTGGTGTTTTTGAAGTAAAAAGCGAATGGTTTGAAGAAGAACTTCTTGACCCTAATCCCAGTGAAGAAACTACGAAGCTTGAAAATCCGTCAGCAGCGCAAAAGCGGCAGTATATTCAAACCGGGTCCAGATCGAGCGGGCATGACATCGACAACAAACGTCGGCCCACACATCCTATCCTGACCGCTTCCGTCCCGGCCGTAATGCCCAGTCCTTCCACTTCGACTGTCCATGTATCCCACATAAAACATGGCATGTCAAGTCTTTTCCAAATTGGGAATAGTAGGGTGGTTATCAACAATTATTTCCGTGAATAAACTTAGCGGCGACTAAACTTAGCGAGTTCACGGCTTAAATTGGGGCGAGTCGATTGTCATACAGTAGGGGAGATCAATAATTCGCTTGAGAAAAATCAAATAATTGTACTTGCTAATAAGCTGTATTGTTTTTATTTATGTATGCTACTTGTTACAAATACAAGCATACTGGTTCCAGAAATATTGCATTTATGTTGTTGAAAATGTTTTATTTTGTTCATTATGCAACATGTCCCTCAACAGGACGATTCCAAGCAATTTCCAGGAAAAAGGACCCTTCACGCCTTCAAATAAATAGTTTCAGAAACAGTGTGTTGTTTTATCACTGCACCAAAATGTTTTGAATTTTGTTGTTTTTAATTGAATGCTGGCTTCACTGGGAGAGAGTATGCATGCAGCTGATTGCTAGTAAGGATAAATGGTTAAATGGTAAATCATCATGCCCAGTGAATACTTTAATATCACAACACACTTTTTAAAAACAAGTTTGTTATCCCCAGTTTGATTGCCGGAATTAGCAGCAGGTTTTACTGCAGACAATACTCAACTCTTTTGTTGACGATGAATCATACACAGCCAATAATTTTGATCTTTATACAAACTCTGCTATACAACGAGGCTAGGCGTAGATTGTGTTGGGCACAGCCTTTACTGTTGTGTTGCTATTTACTCCATACAATTTCACCTCAGTAAACAGGAACACTCATTAATCATGTACCCCAAATGTAGTGTTCTAGCAAGGGACCACTGAATCTAACTAACAAAAACTTTCTGATAAATTCTTTGTACCTGATGAATCAAACTCAAACATTATTCATCGACTAACCTTTGGTCAATTAATGACTATCATCTTGACATACATGAACACATGAAAGGTGACCTCCAAAGCAAAACATAACCACGATTTAGTGAATTTCTATCCACATCAAGTGAGGTTATGAAGTCTGCAAAACACCATGATCATGTCAGTATTTCATTAATTATTTGGTTCATAAGTCTGTTGCAAGTGATAAGACGTGATATTTACCTTGACATTTGGAATGAGTAAAATATGAGACAGTTACTGTAAAGGAATGTGCTATTCACAACAGCTAATGAAAAATACATTGAAATAACCTTCGCTT
This sequence comes from Haliotis rubra, assembly GCF_003918875.1. NCBI lineage: Eukaryota > Metazoa > Mollusca > Gastropoda > Lepetellida > Haliotidae > Haliotis > Haliotis rubra. Next base: position 318,827 of record NW_025766988.1, on the reverse strand, counting down.
TTGTGGTGAACTGTCAAAAACATATAAACAGAAAAACAACTTCAGAAATCATGTAAGACATTAGATGATATTGGTGAGTTTTCAGTGTGTATTTTTCAACAAGATATGATTGTGGAATAAATACAATACAATGCCCAGGGCTCCAGATAATTTTTCAACATCAGGAGTATGTATTTCTTATTTTTTCAATATATGAGTACTGGAAAACCTTAAGAGTACATTTAGAGTGCTGAATGGAATTTAATGGTGTATCAGTAATCTTGTGTTTCGTTTCATATGCACCACAACATTGCTACTCTTGTGTAAACAGGTCAATGAACAATAAAACAATACTTTTTCAGATAAATACGACTGTAAATGATTCTAAGACCGTACACCATTGCTGTGGTGCGTATCTCCTACGTTTTCTAAATTATTTCCTACCGTATCGTGCATATGCATATTTTTTATCCGTACATACGCCGATACGGCCCTTATCTGGAGCCCTGATACCCCACTTCAGAAATGTCAGAAATTATAGTACAGATTCAAAATATAACTTTGATGCTAGTTTGAAGCAGTCCTGTTTTTGGTCACTGAGGATGCTGACCTGACACTTGTGTTTCACAACACGCCACAGTAATGAAAAGCCACCTGGGATTTATTGTCATGTCAAAAAAACAACATCGTTTTAGTTAGCATATTGACACAGAGCTACAGATAACGTTTTGGGTCATGGAGTTATGTATTTGCTCGTGTTCATCTCAACTGGGCATCCTAATTTTCCTTTGAGCAACCAAATAAATTGTACAGACCTCACTGAAAATCATTTGGGTATTATGCCATTTTCAATTTATTGTAAAAATATAATAAAGTTTAAATGTTGGTTTTCGTGTTTGTTATATATTTTGATCTGTAACATGAGAAACGATAAGAAGGACTGTAAGTTGCCAAGTTCCTGTGCTGAAATAGAACCTCTCAATATACCACAGTCATTTTATCTATTTTGTGTGTACACATGTAAGATCAAATTTTACCAAAATTCAAGTGTAACAGACTTAATAGCAATTGAGTTTTCACATAATTATATGCGTAATTTACGCAGATACACAGCTTATCTGTACCTCTGTGACAGTAAGGTGAGAGTAATTGAACAAGTTATCGAACTTCACATACATAGTCTGACTTCTATTTAACGTCTTCACATCCTTGTTCTCATTCACCAACAAAATGAAATGACAAATGATAAAATATGGAGTTATTCTAATTTTTCGAAATTGAATTAAATTATATCAAGCATTATGGCAAAAAGGAGCCATGAAATTATGTGCATGTATAATGAAGTTGTTATTCATTACACATCTTGTCATAGCATGTTTAACACAAACAAGAATGCTAAAGAATGATTCCAGTGTCAGAGAAACCATTCAAAATTATGAATGAAAAAACAAAATCAAAGATACAACTGGATTGTTTTCCAGTTAATATTGCCATATGAAACGTGTAAGTACATGATGTAAGCAAATCTACGGCATTTGTCAAAGAATTTAAACCTGCTTTCCCAATCATGATAATTACCATATTTACAAATTACTTGACGACAGTATTTCAGAAAGGATGGACTTAATTAATTTGCTGTATTTTCATAATTATATCGGTAGATAACAGGTGTATGTAGTCTTCAAAAACAACATGACTGAAAAGTGTGTTTGAAAAGTATTTCCATACTTTGAAGAGCCTACAGTGATTCAGACCTGACCATTCTGGTGAAGCTGTGTAGTGATCATACTCAAAGCAAACTAGCGACTTGAACCCATAACCACAGGAATTTGGAAGACATTTGAAATTTAATATTTGTTGTAAACTTTAAAAACAGGTAAATAAGTTGCTTCTTGAAAGTATAGATTTACGATATAATTAACCTACTTTAACCAAGAACTGATTGGTACAAATTGGTCAGAACCAATATACAATGATGAAATCACATCCAGTTCCCAAGAGTACTGTTACTAAACACTACTACAGCATGTCCATGAAGTAGGACAGAGGGTCTCAGGTGTTAGCCTACATCCAAGTACCATCTCCTCCCTTCTGCCCCTGTACCAGCCTGATCCCAAACTAAGTGACTTCTTATGAATGTGTGTAGTTCTTCAGTTTTATTACACTAGAGAGTTTTCAATTCATTTGAAACCCACATTTGTTTTTAAATAATGGGCCAAGTGACCCACTTACTAGGAAATGATAGGGTCAAAGGTGAGGTGAAATTGGGTTTAACGTCGTGCTTGAGAATATTTCGCTGATAGGGTCAAAGGACCCATATTGGTCAAGATGGTATCATCCTTTATCATCTTTGTTCTGAAGCATTGCACTGAATTCTGAGCTATCTACAACATACTAACAGTGGTGTGTCATCTTGCCAAGCACTGTACAATATCAACAATGACAAATAAAAACAAAAATATGTCCGATTAGGTAAGTTTGTTTTAAAGCATCAATATTTCAGTGACATGACAGTCAAATAACCACCTCACACCAGCTTTAGGTATTTCTAAAATAAAGTAGTGTTTTATAACTCCTTCATGAGTCAGTTAGTTGCACTGCATTTTGTCCAATATGATGCATAAGATAGGTATCAATATGATAATGCTGTTTTTCCACATAAAATACACTTCTAAACAACATTTCAACATGTTCAAGGCAAAAAGTACAAAACAATAAAGGTGCTAAAAGGATTATAATTGCACCCAAGCAAAAATATAGCAGTGCTAAGAATATGAAATATGATTCCCTTTGACAAGCCTTAAATCAGTGGCAACAAACATTGCCACTACTTTGCATATCTAGATAATAAAACCAACCTTCTCCGGTGGTGGTGGGGTAGCAATATTTCAGCAATATCACGGCGGGGGACACCAGAAATAGGCTTCACACATTGTACCTATGCAGAGAATTGAACCCAGGTCTTCGGAGTGACGGGCGATTGCATTACCCCACTAAGTTAGGCCAAATAAAAAATATGTTGTGGTTCCCATTACACCTCCTTAAAATTTAGGGTAGGTAGGGAGGATTTTTTTTAACATTTTTTTTAAAGAAGTCAAGTACAAACTAATAACACATTTATCAATGTGTAATTGTTTATTCAATCAATTGCGGCCATCATGTTGACTTTCTCTATCAGAATGACAGATGTCTGCTGGCATCTGGGAAAAACATTGATATCTGAAAGCTTATTTTGCTTTAAAAAAATAGGGATGGCACCACAATTCAAGGGTCGCTCAGGTAATCGGAACCACAACATTTTATTTTAAGCCTTACCCGACTGCCCCATGCCGCAGTTTAACATGGATATGCCACTCAGACATTACATACAGACTTTGAGCTAGCCTAGTTTATACCTGTACAGTCAGGCTGGGAAACAAGTATCAACTTATATGACGCAAAAACAGGGCTTGTCACAGACCTGCTATCCAGGAAGATGCTCTATCCACAAGACCTGGTATGCGGTCTCAACTAGCAAAATGGCCATCAAGCTGTTAGCATGATCAGTACATTGGTGTAAAGTTTAAGACTTGACAATAGTATTGGTTGATTGGTGATCATGCTGAAAATGATGACTGATAAAGCACAATGTATCTCCTGGAGACCTGTGTTCATTCTGCATTAATGTAACACAAGAGATAGTTACAAAATTAGTTCCTGGAGAAGGAATATATTTCATAAGTATTTCCTGATTTCTTTTGTTAAGCACGAAATTGAAAACTATGCCAACATTTAGGGACATTGATAAGATGTATGTTCAAAAGCAGGAACTTGTCAAGACCTAATATATGGCCCAAAATGTGTCGCACATAAGAGTAAATACTCCCAAGTTCAAAAATAAATTTCCGAATTTCTCAGAATGTATGAATAAGAACATTAAGATAATCAAATTTGAGTTAGTATGGCTTTTAACAATATTCCAGCAATATCACGGCAGGGGGACACCAGAAATGGGCTTCACACATTGTACCCATGTGGGCTACCCCATCGCCCCCAAAATACTGTTATAACCAACTCAAAGAGACCACAAATTTTAGTTTCAAATAACTTCAGTTTACACATTTCAATTCAATGTATAGCAAGTGGCTAGTACCAAAATCGAAGTTTGTTATATCCATTTGTTCTTTGTAAACATGTTTACATACTTCTTTGATGGACCACCTCTGTGGTGTAGTGGTTAGAGCGTCCGCCCGGAGAGCGGAAGGTCGCGGGTTCGATCCCCGCCCGCGTCATACCAAAAGACATTAAAATATGGTACTTGTTGGTCCCTGTCTGGCGCTCGGCATTAATGGGTACAACAAGGACGAGTCAGTATAATGTGTCTGAGTGGGGTATTCATGCTTCACTGCAGTATGGTATCTCAGTGGGCTAGCACTATAAAACAAGCTTCAGTCTGGGCTAGTACAAGCAGCCGCACATACACATACACATGCATGCACGTCGTCATATGAGCGAAATATTCTCAAGCACGACATTAAACCCAATTTCACCTCACCTCACCCACTTCTTTGATGGGCAATGACAACAACATTAGAACCTATGTCGAAACGCCGCCTCCACATAATAAAAGAAGTTGTATATCCATAATAATTGTCATTATTCTTCATGTTTACATAGTCTACTGTATCTGCATCTTACAACCTGTGCACACTGCTGTCGGCATCAAACCCAGGTCTTCAGTGTTTGAGCGAGTGCTTTAACCACAAGGCTACCCACCGCCCTCTAGTTCTGAACGATATATACATGATTTTTTCCTCATTGCTGGACAAAGGCACTTGGTAGTATGTAGGTTAATTCCAGAAAAGCTGTATGGATAAACAAACAGTTAAAGGTCTCAAGTTAGCAGTTTACCATCAACACCAACAAACACACTGCTTCAGACACATCAACCAAGGCTATATCTAACATGTGACCCATATAACAAATAGTCCACTTAACTAACACTCTTATCTGACATACTTACCCTACCTACCTGCTCAAACTCACGGCAGTAATAATCTCCAGTACTTATCCAACAGAAACACACACCGTAATCCAATCAGAATATCACAACATAGATGATTACCATTTTTCTCTTGTTTGTCGCCCTTTTCTGTTTTATCCTGCTTCTGTTGTTGTTGTTGCTGTTGTTGTTGCTGCAGCATGGCAGTGTGTGAGCGCAACGTCCTCGTTATTCGGCGTTCTTCCTTCTCCTCTTTCGCTTCTTCTTTCTCAACCTCTTCTTTCACTTCATATTTCTCCTCCTTTGAATCTTTGCCGTCTCTCGAATCCTCTTTAACAGTATCGTCTATTTGAGGCTTTGGGGCTGCCTCCCGAAATAATTTTTCTCGTTTGCCCTCCTCTGATGGGGCAGCACTTGCTCGAGAGGACGGCCGAGAGGATGCGGGACTAGAAGCACGGGATGTGTTGTGTGATGGTTGACACATCTCTGTAAGGACAGCCTCAGCCTCTTTCTCCTGTGTAGGGTTCAACACGTAAGGCAAGGCTGGCTTAGTTAGCAGCAGTTTCAAACAATTCTCATCCATGGAGGAGGAGGGGGCAGTCTTTTGGGGGATAATAATTTTCAAAGGTGGTACTTTCGGAGATGATGACCGACTTCCTTTCTCTGACTTTGGTCGAGGTGAATTTGGTCTGCCATCTTTACTGTCTCTTAATTCTGACCTAGTTTTCGGAGATGACGGCCTGCTCTCCTTACTGTCTCTTAACTCAGATCTTGTTTTTGGAGAAGACGGACGACTATCCCGACTTTCTCGATCTGACCTTAACTTTGGGGATACTGGTCGACTTTCCCTACTCTCCGATCTTGTTTTCGGAGAATTAGGTCGGTCCTGCCTAGACTTGGGAGACAGAGGTCTGGAATCATGCTCAGACCGTGTTCTAGGGGACAAAGGTCGACTCTCTCTACTGTCCAATCGAGGTCGGGGTGAACCAGGTAAGGACTCCTGATCCACTTTTGGCGACACATTGTCTTTTTCTCGCATTGCAGAATTAGTTTCTGAACCATCCAATACTTTGAATTTGTTTGACTGAGAAACACTCACATCACCATCGTCTCGATTTGGCGAAGATTGTAGTTGCCACCGAGTCAGAGGTTTATGCATTCCAACAGAATCACTTAATGTGTTGGAACCCAAACTACCTCTCCGTTGAGAGTTATGATGGGCATGTGAAGGAGTCCGGTCAACTGACGAAGAAACAGAACTAACAGAACTAGAAGGGAACAAGTTGTTGGCCCCTCCAACTCCTGACGAGGACGAGGATGGGGGCTGAATATTTTGGGATGTGGAGTCTGAGCTCAACCGGGAATCACCAGGATCACCAGAATCTTGTGGAATGTGTTGATTATTTTCAACTTGGTTATTTTTCCCTACAGTGTTTTGTATCTGATCTTCCTCTTCCTCCTCCCCATCACTTATATCCTCAAAATCGCGATGGGGGGAAAAAGCTTGTGTTTCCTGAGACCTCAGTTTATACCGATTATCCTCCTCTACACCAGCTCCTTTCTCTGTGTTCTCGTCCATTTTCAACCAGCTTGTCGCTGCTGCTGTCTCGTCTGTAACTGCTTCTTTCCTTATTAACGTTGGTTCTAAGTGTGGGTCATACAAGTCACTATCTATACTCGACACTGGACTACCTGGTGGCGAACTGTTTTGATCGTTTGTTACCACTGTTAAACTATAGGATTGGTGCCTAGGTAGTCCTTTATACTGTGGCTTTGTTGGCTGAAATTTAAGACACAGCCGCGGGGAGCCAGTTTTCTCGGGAGACTTTGGTAGAGCTGGTATGAGAGTTCTACGTGTACTGCTGCTGGAGCCTATTGCACCTATATCACCATGCAACTCCAAATCTGAAACAGCAATAACGACAATGTCAACGGGCAATGAAGTGAGTGACAGAGTATGGTTTTACGCCGGTTTTAGCAACATTCAACCAATATCCCATCAGGGACACCAGAAATGTTCTTCAAACCATGTGTGGAATTGAACCTGGGTCTTTGATATGATGAATGAACGCTTTAGGCATTAGGCTACGCCACCAATCCCCATTGGCCATAAAACACTAGATAAACTGTCTCAAATCACATGACTTTATTAACCTTGTTTGCTCACATATTTAATGAAACTACATCACTATCCCTTCCAATATAAAAAACACAGAAAATTATGTGTAGACTTTAAGAAATTCTTAAAAACAAACACAGAGATTTGTCTGAAAATATAACCAACATATCATACCTTGAATATCCTCGGGGCGAGAATCTTCATCCTTGTTAGATGAGGTACTTTCTGGCGAGGTAGGTGAGCGGGCATCATCGATACTGGAGCTATCGCTACTTGAGGAGATGATCTCCTTTCGGAGGACTTGTTCTATCTCGGCGGATGCAGCCACGTCCAGGGCTGTCTTACCCTTGTTGTTGGCCTGGAGGGGGTTGGCACCGTGCTTCAGTAACAGTTCCACAAGCTGGAAAAGTTCTCAAAGTCAGCCATTGTTTGTAAAATATCACTTGTCCGATTGTACCAATCAAATGACATAATGTACATCCATAGGATTTCATTTCAGTTGAAATTGGCTCTCATGTATTTAACATATAAACAGAGTAAGTGACTAAATTAGTTACTTTCTGATGCTAATAAAGAGGTTCAATGCAATATCCAGCTCTTACTTAGCGCCACTCTATAGTAATCCAGCTATATGACGGCGGTCTGTAAGTAACTAAGTCTGGACCAAACTATCCAATGATTGACATCATGAGCATCGATCTACAGCTGGGTCACAATGACTTGCAGTGAGCAATCCTGACCACTTGATCCTGTTAGTCGTCGTTTATGACAAACATGGGTTTATTGAAAACAAAATCTAACCAGGGCCCTTATTCTCAAAATGTTCGTAGCCTTAAGAATTCTTAACTTTGATCATAGCCAATGTGTTAAGAATTGGCTTAAGAAGTTCTTAGGGCTACGAACGTTTCGAGAATAGCTAGCCAGGTCTTTAATACAGTTGCCAGAAATCAAGAAATCAGAAATTTAATACAGTTGCCTCAAACTCCCCATTGAGTATGGAATAGGACAGCAAGTGAGAAACAAACATGACCCAACCTTAATCACATGTTCTGGGAGAGAACTGCACTTAATTTTTCTTGATGTCAATTGCAATTCACATCTAATTATGTCAAATTCTTCTAATACAATCTACTGTGTGAAATTGTATCCTCATACAAATAGTCACATCTAAAATTGAAGACTTGATTTGTCTCACCTTTGGATGTCCGTTTACAGCTGCGTCATGTAGGGGGGTGTCATCATCAAAACCTTGTACGTTAACATTCGCACCTGCTTTCAATAGTTGCTTGGCAACAGAAAGCATACCTTGATTACATGCTTCATGCAGTGGTGTCCACCCTGTCACAAAACAAATATCAATCTAAACAATATGCTCAGAAACCAGAGGTGTTGTGTGAATTTAGCTCAATCAGTACTCCTTGACCTTTCACATACCCAGAGTGCACAACACTTTATTCACTCCTACAATATTTTCCTGACAATAATTAAACTATAAGCTACAAAGGCTCCCATCATAATATGAAGTGCTGAAGACCGTTTCTTATATATTTTTCTATTTTTCAGACAGAGACACTTGATGCTTGCAAAGCAAATACCAAAAAACAACATTTCTCAAGGTGACTACATAATTGAAACTGTTATTGCCCAACTGCACAGAGATCTTACAGATACACCCCACAAAGGGTGTGAAATAATAAATCTGGGCTTCAAGGAAGCAGTATTTAAATTATGACCATAACAATTTGATACAATGTCATTACACAGCACAACTAGTCTTCACCATGTTCAACAACATAATCACTTATCCACTAAAGAGCTTCAAATTCCTATGCCTAAATCACCAGGTACATACTGAACATGCCATATATTTGAGAGATCTTTGCATCAGTACACATTTATAGAACACTGGGGAGTGACTGAGTAGATGAACCAACCTGCATAATCCTTTACATTAACATTAGCCCCAGCTTTGATGAGCCTCTTTGTCTGCTTGACATCGCCCCGTTTGGCAGCAGTATGTAGAGCTGTTTCACCACGATCATTACGCTTATTAACTTTCTTATCTATGGGAGTTCGCTTTGATGATGATACAGGGGTGGTCGGAGATGAAGGTTTGGGTGAAGATTCTGAAAGTGAAAAGCATTAAGGAACTGTTAGATACCGTGCACGTGTGTGAACACAGATCCAAATTACATTTGTGACAAAACAAAGATAAAAGAGATCTCCCAATCCATTACATCTTCACTTCACACAAAAGAAACAATGCTGACATAACAGATATATAATAATAGAGAAACAAGGTCAGCATAATCATTCACTCCATAAAACATATGGAACATCAAAAACATAAATATGACAGGTGTACTAAATCAATAAAGCAACATGTTTTAAGTGCTGATGTACTATTGAATACATTGTCCAGACTGTCAACAGGAAGTGGCTTACAAATATAGGCTAGCTTTGCATTTCATGTAAGGGAGATAATCCATGCTGTCTCGACAGCCATGTTGTTGACAAGCATAAAATATGTGAAGCCAGCATACCTCAGAAAAAAGCTGAATAAACAATGAACAGCCCTTTGTAATAAAGTATCACTATAGAAATAATACTGATACTGTGAGTCACCTGCAGCATGGTTAATCTGACTGCAAAATAAACAAAGTCTTTTTCCAACTGACTGTTAATATATTTATAAGCATACATTTAAACACTCCAGAAAATATTTGATGAAAAGAACAATGACTTTCATTGTTTCAAAAATGATTTTTGACTGATACTGTTTCAAAGTGAGTCAACAAGACAAACAAATTCCAACATCTCTCACACAATGACACAAGCTGCAGAAATAACTATTAACATGAGTATTGTGTAGAAGAATTATTTGTAGAATAGAAACAAACCTCCTTGAGATGCTCCATCAGTCATTCTCATGAGCAGTGCCATTTGTTGTCTCTCGGAAAGTGGAACCGTAATACGTGATATGTTTCCTCCTGGAGTTCGAGGGGTGGGCATATTCCCAGGCTCAGGAGAACTGTCTGGTATTAATAATGCTCGCTTCCGTTTTGAAGTGATTCTCTTCTCTAGTAGGGAAACAATTCATCAAATAAACAAACGTTCTAAATAATGCTTTTTATAAAAACTATTAATTAACAACTAACTAGGAAAATACGGACTAACTTTGAACATGCCTACGCTGATGTATTCATTGCGTAAAAGGGTCAGAACACATATGAATTCAAATCACCAAAACCATCTGATGAATATACTTCTCAACATATGTTAAGGATGACACCTTTGATGAATATTTTGATCATGAGCTGATGAGTAGAATATATATTTGCTTATGTTTCTAACAACCAACACAGGTCTGTAGTTAACTTACACAAGATTCAATGTAAATGCAACATGAAAGAACAGACATGATTTGAGCATGTGTACTTGGATGAAGTATTGATACCCAAATAACGACAATACTAAATGATACACATTTTTTCCTCTGACATTATTATATATTGATAGAATACTGCATGGTCAGACAGTGCAAGCAATGAGAGTGACGATGTCAAACATATTCTGAATTTCAAGTATAGTTCAAATTGCTGTAGAATCAGACTTTGACGTGTGCAATGGCAATATTTTGTCAAGAATGAACCATTCACAGTTTCATCATCATGATCTATTTCACATATATGACGGCAGTCTGCCATGTTAGTCAATAGTCTGAACCCTGTCTAGTTAAACAGATTTCAGCCTAATCCACTCAGCTAATAATCATGATCCACATACAAAACACGACTGAAATTTAGGATAGAGCCGACTGGCATACATATTTATATAAATGTTTTGAAATACAAAGATGCATTGTAACAGTAACAGACATCAGCACAACATTGTGGAATCAAAGTATGCGTCAATCTTTCCTATCACCACTCACTTGTCATTATTCATGGACATGGAATTAATTCATCCCTAATATGCATCTGAATGTCATGGGCAGACATAATTCCCATAATTCACCAAATCCAACCGTCAACAACTCGGGGACTCATGTTTTTTTTCAAAGTAACCAGATTTGACATGGAGGAAACAACTTGTCAATTCAGATTTTTCACTTGTCTTGGATAAACAGACAACATGTTTTGTTTAACCTAAATGTACAACAAATTGGAACTCCAACTAACCATCGTCTTCCGGAGTAGCATCAGTGACCATCAGCTTCCTCTTCATGCCCTTCCCATCGGATTGAGGCGTCTTAACATATTGAGACTTCTCCTGGTGTAGCAAATACAACACACATACTGAGACAGTGCACACTCAAGAACAACATGATAGTCGCAGGGTGGACAACATTGGTAATACCTACCTAGTCACCCAGTAAACAGGTCATTCCAGACAACTACCTTATGTAACATACCTAGATCTGGTAAGAAAATAACTAGTCTCTCTAATTTTTCAACAGTCTCAGACAAGTGGCCGTGTCTGTACTGGCCTATGGTGGTACAGACTATGCATCAGCAAAATTGAGAGACATTACAAACCACAGCTTACACACCATCAAGAGAGACAGTAAATAGCTAACCTTTCACTCTTGTTGCAAGTTCACATCTGGACCATCTCCATTACTCACATTGACTTAAGTTACAAATCATCAGAGTGAGTGAGTTGGTGTTTTCGCTGCTTTTAGCAATATTCCAGCAATATCATGGGGGGAGAGAGAGAGAGAGAGAGAGAGAGAGAGAGAGAGAGAGAGAAAGAAGTAGAGAGACACCAGATATGGTCTTCACACATTGTACCCATGTGGGGAATCATACCCAGGACTTCAGCATGACAAGCGAACACTTTTTAACTTCTCAGGTTCTGGGCTACCCCACTGTCCACATGTCATCAGAACAACATTTACTTTTAGTTAGCCAGGAAATTCACTACAACAGCAGAAATGACATATCCACATATCCATTCTCCATCACATTATCTGGGATGCATTAATCTTCTAGTATGGACTAATGGGTGGAGATCATGATCTTTATTTCACTTCACTGACAGTTGTAACCCTCATTTTACAACATACTACAGTATTTGTTCAGTAAACTTAAGAATAGCACTGGTTAAGTATCAATGTATTAAATCACACCCTTACCTCAGAATATGTTTAGAAATTGTAATAAAAATATGATGAATATTATCAGTTATCCGACCAGAAATTAATAATCAAATAGTCATGCAAATCCCTATGGAATAACTTTTCACCTACCAAGTGCAACAAAATACAATCATAAAATACTTCCAGTCTGTCAAATTTTATGGAGTGATATTGTCTACATGAAAGTTGAGGTCAAGGTCTTGGTATGAGTCATCAGGATAGTGAATGTGGTTACAACCTACATGTGGCTCGGTGAAATCAGAGATGTCTAACCCATATTTATCAACATGAAAAGCCACTTGTACTAATTACATGTTTTGTAGAAGTAGTGCACGAATATATCCATTTGTTTTGACAAATCAAGGATTCATGGCTGACCTTCTGAAGTATACTAGGTGCCATCAAAACATGTGCAAAACGTGTTATGACAGTCTTATACATTAACGGTTAGGTGTTAAAAACAACTCTTCATCACAGTTTGCATAAATTTGACATAGGTAGATTTTTTCTACATGTGCATAAAACAGTGTTTTTTTCAGCTGTTATGTAAACAAATATGAAATTTGGGTTCATCATGTTCATGAAATGCATATTTTTGAACACAAACGTCTCATAATTCCTGGTTTACTTAGCATGGTTAGCTGAAAGTGGAGTAATGGGGGAATCAAAATCAATAATTGTTTGTTGCAAATCTTGTTCAGCAATACATACCTTTCTAGGAGGTGATTTCTTCTCTGACATGTCTGGCATGCACAGTATTTTATACCGTAAACCAGGCATGCAGAAGCTGTCATTAATAGTTCTTGTATCACGTATCCAAAATATAAAAACATCTGAAGACTGCTTGTGTCTTTCTTATGCTTGGCATCTGTGTTGAAAAAGCAGAAGCCATATTATGAAATACGAACAGCAGAAATATTTACAATTCATATAGCAATTTCCAATTTTCTTATATCTAGAAAAGACTGAGCTGAGAAGAAACACACATGATGTTATTTCATATAACATGATGTTATTTCATATAAAAACATCATTGTGGAATGATAATAACCCACATTTTAGCTAATTACACAAGAATGAACTCTACACAACATATGATATACCATGTTTGACAATGTACACATCTAGTAATGCATCTAATATAACTGATCACAATGATAACCACATCCTTAGATGAAACATGAAAAAAGCAAAATGTAAACAAATGATGACTTTCTTGAATATGTAACCTTTATCGGTTCAGGTGAATAATAGCCCACAATGTCCATGTTGATTGACTTCCATAAGAATCAACAAAGATGATTCAGTCAACAATACACAATAAATACAAATGACTGATTTCTGCAGTACTTACATGAAATTAACATTTACCCAGTATTACACTAAATAGTATCCTGAACAAAGATTGTAGGTAGAGAGGTGGAAGCATGAGGTGAGGTACACATGTATGATTGACATAATCACATTTCATGATATCACAACATGCACCATGATCAAGAAATGTCATTGTAAACCAGCCACAATACTCCCAAAACTGGAAATTCTACTTTACAGACATTATAACAGATGGATCAACAAAACATCATAAACAAAGGGGTTCAATCAAAATGATGAAAAGACCTGTAGAATATCCTTAGTCTGCACCAACATAAAGGAGGCAGATTGTTTATCTTCATCTATTTGAAAATGGCACACACCAGGCATATTTCACTATTAACTTAATAAGGACAAACATTATCAAAAGTTATGAAGTTCAACATTACATTATCATTCTAGAAAATAATAAAACTTGCAGCAATACAGATTATGTAACCCAATTCGTACTGTGTTCTTCATTTCATTAAACAAAAGATCTGTACACCGAACTGCACTGCAGTTTGTCTAGTCATGCAACTGACATACACGACTGTCATTCGGCGACATCAACTTACATATGCACTCTACATGTTTCGAATCACGATACATCAGAATATAGTGGACATGTATGCTTGGGTTTTTCCTCTAATATCACGAAAACAATAGAAATATTGTGTAAAATAAGGAATGAGTGATGTCACTCATAAGCGCCATGTCTTTGCAGGCACGCCAAAATAATTACATGAATAGCAGTAGAATTGTCGGGTCAGACAGAATAAGATAAACACTAAAATGTTTAAAAGTTTAAACACTTATATTATCCATATGTATTGGGGATTTTTGACGATCCTAAATTATTGAATAAAAAAAGTACGAAAACAAAGAGGATATTCATGGCTTCCTCAAAAACAGCATGGCGATATAGCTCAACAGTAAACAAACTTTTGACGTTATTATTGAATTAATTTCATGCAAATTATAAGAAAAAATATAGCATCTAACAGAGAAATCATTCAGGATTTGTGTACAGTTGTTATTTTTGCATTATAACAAAGGATAACAAAAATAATAGATCATAAAGTGAAGTACTCACCTTCGAAGGACGCGAGGCTTTTACTTTACGCGGGGTGAATAGTCTTGTTGATTGGCTAAGACGCAACTTCCTTTGCACTTGTAATAACATCTGTCATTGGTCAATTTTCGGTCATTGATTTTTCTACGAAAATGGCCATATGATTGCAAAACATGGGATAGTCAGTGACACCGTTTCGTTACAAGGGACTACAATACTGCAAGTGTTTCTAAACCTGAACCGCTTAGCCAGCGATAACATAACTGATTTGACCTCACAACTCATATGTTAGGTTAAACGAAGAATGTTTTCATCATTACCAGCTGATGACATCGTACACATTTTACGCTGGGATGTGACATTGAAATAAGAAAGAACGCATGTCCCTTGTCTACCAACACTGTCACTGTGACATTACCGCTAGGAATATTATTGTTATATAATTGCATGACCTTGCCGAGGGGTAGGGTCATTTCATTAATAAAAAGGGAACGTGAAGCCTAATATTTCGCATTTAGCATAGGAATCTCTTACAGGAAAATGAATAAAATTGGGAGAATTTATCCCTGGAAAGACGGGCTATTTATGATCAAAAGACATCCGAAAAATATATTTTCTAAAGGACCATCAAAGGACATAGCTAATCAGCAAAAGGAACATGTGTTTCGTTGTCATCAGTGTAGGAAATTACGAACTGTTGCAAGCCTACATTCATTCAACATTACAGGATCACATGGAATCTTCCATTCACCGAGAAAGGTTTGTGTTATATGACTTTTGGAAAAATGTAACAGTTTACAGTTTGAGTGAAAGTTCAGTTTCCCTGACCAATAGGGATTTAAGTGACTGGTCAGACTATTTGATTTAAAATGGCAGTGAATATCAGCCTGCACCATAATGCATTGAACTTTCTGCACTGAAGCACTGCACTCTGTTTTTTCTGTTTTATAAAGTGATTGTGAAATTATTTGATATATTGAAAAGGAACTGTTCAAATATAGAAAGATTTGTTTGTACTAAAAATACATGTATAATAAAAACATATATCCTTTGCTCATGCTGGGTTCGAATTGTTTCCCAGTAACCTATTCAATATGTAAAAAGTGATGGAAGGACTTGGACGGTTAGGCTTAGTGACGGGGTTGGTTGGAGTCTTACCCCTGACAACATAAATCATTGGTTCTTTAAGTTTCACTCACCGGATTGTATAGTCCTGATTTGTTCTTTTAGAGGCTGCCATCAAATAGGTGTAATATTGCTGACTCAGGAAAGAAACAACTCACAAAAATGTGTGATAAACTTCTGATGAATGAGTTGTTGACTTGTCCTAAAGGGAATATGACTTGATGTTCCCTCTGTGTGTCTGACTGTACAGTAGGGCGATAAAAGGCCAGACTTGATGACTTGGTCGACTGCAAGTCATCACACACAAACTGTAGATCAGTTCTCATAATAACAATCAGTGAATTTTTATTTACAGGCCACAGTGACGTAGTGGAATATTGTTTACTGCTGTGTTAAACACAAAAAAAGGAAATGCAACAGAATTCTAACATATACAGAGGTACAGATAAGCTGCGTATCTGCGTAAATTATGCAAATATTTATGGGAAAACTCAATTCCTATTAAGTCTGTTGCGTACAAGTACGCTTCAATTTTTGTAAATACTCAAGAGATTTGATGTTACATGCATACAACCAAAAATAGATCAAATAACTGGGGTATATTGAGAGTTTCTCTTTCAGCACCTGGACTTGGCAAGTTGCAGTCGTTCTTATCGTTTCTCATATAACAGATCAAATATAAATAACAAACACGTAAACTAACATTTAAACTTTAATATATTTTTACAATTAATGGAAAATGGCAAAATACCCTATTGCGTTTGAGTGAGGTGGGTAAAATATATTTGGTTACTAAAAGGAAAATTAGGATACCCAATTAAGATGAACACAAGCGAGTACATAACTCAATGACCCAATATGTTATCTGTAGCTCTGATATATCAGAAGTTTTAAGCTTGTCCAAAGCTGAATATAGTTTGTTGTACCCTCTGTATGGCCATATACCTAGACCTCTCAATAATATTTTCTTTCTGCAAAATGAAATAATTACCACAAGAAAAAACATGGAAATTTGATGCAGAGTGTTTTTTGCCACCATAATGGCATGTGACCTCCAGACTACGATTTGTTGATGTAAGGTTGGTGTTTAACACAGCACTCAGCAATATTCCAGCTATATAATGGCGGTCTGTAAATAATCAAGTCTGGACCAGACAATCCAGTGATCAACAGCATGAGCATCATTCTATGCAACTAGGATATGATGACATGTGTCAACCAACTCAGCAAGCCTGACCTCCCAATTCTGTTAGTCGCCTTTTGCGGCTCTGTGCATCACATATGTATGATGTCAATGTGAATGTGAGTTGCACTCCAATGTTGTTTGTATGTAAGGAGCTGAACTAGTTGAAGTACAGGTATTTATCGAGATCAGCAAAATATCTGTTGCAATGATGACAACATACTTTTATGTAGTATTACACATTGTACCAAACCAGAGGTAATGGATGTTGCTTTAGAAATACATGGTTGTCTAAAAGGGTTTATTTCTTTTTTTCGTCTTCCTGAAAAATGCAATGAAGGATGTTGCTTTTGTTTTTGCAAACACTTGCAAAACATTTTATAATTTGCCATGTGTTTGTTAAAGTACTTTTATCACTGACTTCATATAAAAAGTGTCATGAGGCATTTAGAATATTTCTTTAACACAGTGTGCTCCTGAGGCACAAATAACTTACTTTAATATGCCATTTGCACTTTAATACAAGGACTTTCAATCTACAGACTCACATGTTTGCAGTTACTGAATCACTCATTAACTGCTCTCATTAATTGCCTTAGAGTTCCCATGTTGTCCAACAATAGCACAATTAATCAGCCAGGATAAACTGACAGGCTAATGATGTCAGCAGTGCGCAGATAATTACTGGAGTGGAAGGATGGTGCATTCCAAATTGTTATGTTGTAAAAGCCCAGCACTCAGTAGTCAGTGGACCATGGAGTTGGGATCCCAATTACAGGACTATATAGACAGTGTTTGTGTATGGGATTACATCAGCAGATGAGAGAACATCATTATCTGGACTACTAATATGACTGGAATACTGGGGTGATTATCACTTTAGGTGGCAGATATTAATTTGTCTCCAGCTGTGAGCACAGGTTGTAAGATGCATATACAGTAGACTATGTAACATGCTTATAAAGAACAGATGGATATAAAGAACGGATGGATATAAAGAATGGATGGATATAAAGAAAGGATGGATATAAAGAAAGGATGGATATAAAGAACGGATGATATTGGTACCATCCACTTGCTGTATATTTAATCAAAATGTGTACTCTGAAATAAGGTTATTATGAACTAAAATTTGTGTTCCCTTTGAGTTTGCTACAACAGTATTTTGGGGGCAGTGGGATAGCCGAGAGGTTAAAGCGTTCACTAGTCTGAAGACCCGGGTTCTATTCCCAACATGGGTACAATGTGTGAAGACCATTTCTGGTGTCCCCAGCCATGATGTTGCTGAAATATTGCTAAAAGCGGCATAAAACCAAACTCACTCACTATAACAGTATTGTACTGTACACATCAATCTAATTGTGTCTTTGAAAGTGATCACGTTCATCCGTCTTCAAAATTAGTTCTCCTCAGAATTTGTCTCGAGTACTGTGGCCATGTATGTAAGGTGCAGTTTATACATTGTTCAGATTGTATATGACAAACATCAGTTTAATCAGTAATGAATGATGCTAATCCCGTAAGGTCTGTGTATTTAAGCTTGGTGTTATGATAATGACAATAAAGAAAAAATCAAAAAATCTTGTAAGGTCAATCAGTCAGCAGTACCATCAAACCTGGCTATAGCAGCAGGGTTAATTGTTGTTTAACACACTCAGCAATATTCCAGCTGTATAGCTGTGGTCTGTTGATAATCAAGCCTTGACCAGACAATCCAATGATTGACATCATGAGCATAGATCTGCTCAGTTTAGATATGTTGACAATCCACTCTCATGGATGCAAGGGTTGCTGAGCTAATCAGATGTCACCTTCTGAAACCGTTTGGTTTCGTTTCATTACCTTCTTGCTTCGTCCAACAACAGCCCAACACAGACCACAAATATTTCTTTGGTAGTATTCGACCCGTGAAGGTCCGGGTTAGAATATTGGCCTTCAGTAACCCATGCTTGTCGTAAGAGGCGACTAACGGGATCGGGTGGTCAGGCTCACTGACTTGGTTGACATGTCATCGGTTCCCAGTTGCGCAGATCGATGCTCATGCTGTTGATCACTGGATTGTCTGGTTCAGACTTGAATATATATAGACAGCCGCATAATAGCTGGAATATTGCCGAGTGCAGCATAAAACTAAACTCACTCACTCACTTTGGTAGTATTCCCTTTTGGGTGTAGATGTCTTGGCACTCAGAAATGACAGGGAATGAAATATTCACAGCAATAGAATGGGATAACTTTTATTGCCATAATTTATGGCAAGGAGGGGTGATGATGATTTTTATGCTGGAGCATGAACAATGTGAATGCCCCCACCCCCTAAAATTTACATACAAAGAAAGCGACACCCCCCTTGCATATCATGTACAAAATCAATGACCCCTCCCCTTTCCCATAATTTTTAAGTATAAAATATTAATATTTGTGTGCACAAAATTGCTGACCAACCCCCATACATGTGTACAAAATTGCTGACCTCCCCTACCTCCCCAGAACAAAATGGGTGACCCCCTAAAACTTAAAATCATCATCACCCCCTAGCCATATATTATGAACGGTCCCTTATCTACATTCAGAGCTGTATGTTTTTGATATACAGAAATGAAATATACTATTCTGAGTGTTGTCATTTGAGGTATAGACAAGGAACATCTGACTTTAATGTAGCATATGTTGTATATGGGAGAACACTTTTTCAGTATGGTACAGATGATATTACTTTATATGTAACATTAAGCCTTCGTTCTTTTTTGGTTTCTGTGGAATGCAAGTCCTTGTAAACCAATCCATTACTTCAATTTTTGAATTTTTAGTGACAATTGCTGGAGCCTAATATCTACATCTGAACAGGTCAAGATCAATATTTGCAAAGATTGGTAAAACTGCTTCCTTGTGGGCAAAGTTACAAACTAATCATGCTTTTACATATTACTCATGTTCATTTTTGAAAAGTGGAAAAAGTCCTACATGTTGTTTCACTTTCATTTCAGCGATATACATTCATGGTTATTTTTGTGTGTGGTGTATTTACATTACAGCTGACTGGGAGAGTGCATGTGTAGGGTCAGATGATAGTTGCAAGTCAAAAGGTATACCATGTTTCAACAGACACAGGGACCAATAGCCTTTGAACTTGCCCTTGACAGCCATATTTGTGACGGTCAATGCTGTATGAATTGATCATGAATATCAATCTCTGCAAATAGAATAATCTGCTCATAAGCGATGATTGTGGCAGTTACAATTACCTGTTCATTAATGATAATCTCTTCTAATATTATGACCTGTTTATGAATGTTAGTCTCTGCAAGAATAATCACCTGCTCATAAACTAGGATATCTACAAGTACAATCTGTTAATGAATGGCACACCCTGTATTAAACTAGTACAATAACTTGTTAGTGAATGACAATCTCTACAGCATCTGTTCATGATTGGTAATCTCTAAATACAATGCTCATGGATGATAATCTCTTCAAATACAATAATCTGCTCAAGTACATGTTCATGAAAGATAATCTCTTCAAATACAATGACCTGTTCATGAATATTTATCATTTTAACAAGTACAATTTTCTGTTCATTGAATAATTCCTTCTAGTACATGTTCATGAAAGATAATCTATCAATACAATAACCTGTTCATGAATCTTATCTTCAAATACAATTTTTCTGTTCATGAATAAATCCTTCAATTACAAGCTGTTCATGAATAAATCCTTCCATTACAACTGTTCATGAATAAATCCTTCCATTACAACTGTTCATGAATAAATCCTTCAATTACAACCTGTTCATGAATAAATCCTTCAATTACAACTGTTCATGAAAGATAATCTCTGCAAATACAACCTGTTCATGAATATGAATCTCTTAAAATAAAATAATCTGTTCATGAATAATCCCTTCAATGTACAACCAGTTCATGAAAGATAATCTGTACTGGTAATTATAACCTGTTCATGAATATGAATCTCTTGAAATAAAATAATTTGTTCATGAATAATCTCTTCAAGCACAACAACCAGTTCATGAAAGATAATCTCTGTAGATACAACAACCTTTTCCTTATCAGAGTTAGGAAGGGGAAGATTCCACCCCTAACTTAGTTGTGTGTGAAACCCTCTTCACTTGCCGCAGGATTACGAATACTCTTTAAGTAGATAGCATCAGATTATGGAGTCACAAAGTAGTGCCTTCATTCAATCTGAAATCATTAAAAACAGGTTGGACAGGTTAGTCATTCCTTAGATGACATTTGCTAAGTCTCTTCTCCTTTGCTCTAGGGAAATGGACTGGCACTTGTTTGACCTTTTCATCAAGGCAAAAAGTTACACCATGTTTTTCCCGAACAACGTCAATGCTACATTTTACAGGTTTCAGCAGTGTCTTTGTTTGGTTCCAAAGCTAAAAGACTTTCATGATAAGAACTATAGTTTTGTGTTTCTATTGCAGCAACCTCCATTTGGAATTTCGAAATGCCTCAGGACAGAGATCCGAGCTTTTTCTCATTTGTTGAAGAGATCTGGTTTCCATAGCAACCATGATTTAATGCAACTGTTTGGATTAGGTGAGTATAGTGCAGTTAGCATGACCAGTGTTGACAGACTGACAACTGAAACAACAGCCAGGTCAATTATCAGAACTCGTCTAGATGTGATGTGTTGTGTGGGTTTGGTGGTTGTTTATGGTTGATAAACTTACATTTCCTCTTTTATTGTTGACGTCCATTCATCATGACTTGTGTTAGACATTTTGGGACACTGTTGACATTACCTACAATACTATTTTGTTTATAATCATTGGACCTGCATAAATATCTAATGTTTGACACTATGGTTTTGATGGCTCCCAAATATGGCATAGTAATTGATGGAGGCCCATTTTCGTTTCCAGGCGATGATGGTAATTGTTCTTCCATAACTTATTTACAGACCGCCGCCATATAGCTGGAATATTGCTGAGTGCGGCGTAAAACTAACCTCACTCACTCACTCACTCTTCCATAACTGTCTAGCACAGGATATATCGCTTAGGTAACAGATTCAGATGAGATTCTCTTTACTTCTTGTGGAAAGGCATTTTTCTGACTAGAAAAATCTAGTTCCCCCTTGAAACTAGGTTGGAAATTTCCAGTCATGGTGTGGTTGGACTAACGACTCCATGCATAGTCCTATCTATATTGGGTAACAAATTAGACATTGTACTGTACATTTCTGTTGATTGCATGATTTACAAAGCACATGTACAGTCGATGGGTTTCTTTTCATGCTTTTAAACAAAGTGCTCAAGTAAGTTGATACACTTTGGAAGGGGTATTGATTTTTTTATTACACCAAAGATTTTATTCATCAATCAGATTGTCTTGACTAGACACCACCATTTTGTTTGAAGCAAACACAAATAATGTTAAAGGTGGAATCTAATCAGCCAAGGACATAGGTAGGTCATAAAAGGAACATTAGTTGTAAATACCGCTGGTGACACTCAGATCAGGCTGCCAAATTTCTGCCTAGTTTTTCAAAGGTGGAAAATGATGGTGTGTTATAGTTATAGTTTTAGGAACGGCCAAAAGAAAGGCCCATTTGCGCCCGCCAGTCAGTTAACTCCCTTGCCCAGAGAAGATTTACAGCTCGTAACAGCTGAACTCCATCTCCACTCGTGAACTCATGAAAAACAAATCTGTATGTCATAATGACTCTGTCATGCCTCGGAGTCGGGCATAGCGACATCAGATTTTAACTTAACTTTGTGACGACAACGGTGCCTTAGGTGATAAATGCTCTTGACAATCCCTTTTACGTCAGCAGGTGTTGCTTCACCCTGTGTTAACAGGTGTGTACAGGTATGTACATACCCTGACGACCTTCCCATCCGGTGAGGCTGTGGAAGCATGCATACCTAGTCTTCTAGGCAGGTTGATATTAAGGAATAGGATTGGCTGCTATTACATTGAGGAAACTGTTTTTATGTTGTAAAATTAACTTTTCTCAGAACGTCACGGTAATGGAACAAAGTTCATTCAGATTTGGACAAACATTAAGTTGAGGTTTCCTCTTGAAAAACATTAATTTTAAGAGTCATACTTGAAAAGCATGAATATCACCAAAATTGCATGAATTTGTACTAAAGGATGTATATTTTCTTATTTCTCTTAAAGTCATATGACTGGTGTATATAGTGCTGGTATTTAAGATCATTGACACGCTTAAGCTAATAACCGAACTTTAAAGCTTTTGGAAAGGCAATAAATTTAAATGTCCCAGTTCTGTATGAACTTTGCAAAGGATGAAAACTGATAACGGATATGGGTCAGACTGCAATCTGCATACCATGATGTCATGTATTTGAGATGGAAATGTTACCCGCTGTGCCAGTTATGTTTCTCTTTGATGTGGATCATTAGTATTATTACCATGAGCAACATTAAGCTTGTGCTTTTGATCATACATACATATTCTAATCTTGACGGAAGATGTTTATCGTTGCACATTTTTCACAACAAATATTCAACTTCACTCACCAGAAGCAACCCTACTTACTCACTCCCTACCCTCCTTACTCACTCCCAACCCTCCTTACTCTTCATCAACAAGCCTCCAATCCAATAATGAAACCATCTTTACCCACACCCACTAACCATCTTACACACGACCCGTGAAGGTCCGGGTTAGAATATTGATCTTCAGAAACCCATGCTTGTCGTAAGAGGCGACTAACAGGATGGGGTGGTCAGGCTCGCTGACTTGGTTGACACATGTCATCGTATCCCAATTGCATAGATCGATGTTCATGTTGATCATTGGATTGTCTGGTCCAGACTCGATTATTTACAGACTGCCGCCATATAGCTGGAAAATTGCTGAATGCGAAGTAAAACTAAACTCACTCACTCACTCACTCCTTCTGACACACCCTCACTTCGTCATATTGCATACCTGAAATATAGCTGGGTGTGGTGCGTACATGCATGCATGCACACACACACACGCACGCATGCGCACACACACACATATCTCTCTCTTACTCACTCTCACCAGCATCTCATCTTTAGCCTCCACCCAAACCATTCATTCTTCCTTATCCCCATCAACATACCATCATTAGCAGTCCTCATGAGCGACCAGTTACCCAATCCTGCAACCGTCTACCTCATCCCAAACTTTGTACCCTAATCCACAATTAATGCATCTTCCTTTCACAACCAGTTACAACCATCTACCTAAATACAGTCACCTTCCTTCATCAAAGTCCATCTCCATTCACAGACAACCATCAACCCTTATCCACAGCCATCTACTTCTTCAACAAGGCACGACCATTTATCTTAATCCATTCCAATCTTCCCGCAATCAACAACCATCTACCATTACAACACCTAATTCTTCCTGATTCCTATTAATTACACTACAATCCTTAACCCCAACACATACCCTACCAAACCCCCTTCCCTGTGGTTCACCACACTCAACCCCACGCAGCGCCACGCCGCGCCATGCCACACCATGCCATTGTTACCATTATCACCTTGTCTATCATACAGACCCTGAAATAAGTAAATCCAAGAAAGCCCGTGCAAGTTTTGAATACGTGGCAAGTCTACATTACCACATTCTGAAAATGAAGAAAGTCCAGGGCTTTTCTGTAAAATATGTTCATTTCAGAGACTAGACGTTAGTCTGCATTATAGCCCTGTAAGTCAGAATACCAAATTAAAAAATGAAGTACTAAATAAAAGTCAGTTTCCTGATATTATCCCTGCTTTCCATTTATATCCATTGATACACCATCTTCATAATGCACTATAGGAGTTCAGATGCCCTCCAACAGGGGTTAATAAAGCCCACATGGATTCATGCACATGGGTAGACTAATGCTTAGTCTCTGAATATATATAATTTTGATAGTAACAAACAAGCCCATTTATATTGAACTAGCACATGGGCACCAGTCTGACTTCCTGACCTGGTCAAACTGTCAACTCACGCCTTAATCAAACCAGTCTGCTTCTCCATGTTTCTCCCCCAACCTACTATCTGTGGGTGATGGCCTCCTCCCCTATGGGGTGAAGACACAGTTGTCTGTCAATAACCCCTTCCGTCAACATGGGATGTGGCCAGTATACATGTGGAGCTGCCGGGGTCGTTGTCGGCACAGGTACGTCACTGCCGCTGTAGGGGTCGTTGTCGGCACAGGTACTACAGATATGTAACCCAGGTATGTTTCTGTAGACAGACATGTACCCTAAACAAAGACAAACTACAAAAACGTACCCGGTACCCTAAACAACTGACAAGTCCATATTCCGCAACCCAAAGCCGAAACCGTATGTAGTTGTTCCCGTTCAGCTGATTGCGAGTGGTGTACGTTGTGCACCGTGACATATTCGTTACTGTGTATGCTCTTATATAACGATATCAAATGCATCTAATACAACAGTATGACCGTTCCGATGAAGAAAACTCCACAATGCAGAATGGAATCGTCCAAGGGTACGTTTCTGTATTCTGATTTTGGCTAGGGTACATTTCTGTATACAGAAACGTACCTGGGGTACACTGGGGGCCCGGTGGGCGAGCTGGCTAAGGAGCCAGGCTACTGATCCAGCGAGGTTGAGGTGCCGGGATCGAGCCCACCTGTGACCGGGTGTAAAAACCTTGGAGTGAACTTTGTGTGCAGACTCTTCCGTGTTGTCACAACCCCTAGTGTACAGTACACAACCCTGTGCACTAAAAGAACCCACGAATCCATTGGTATATGACCAGATGGTGGCCACATGAATACACGCAAACACACCTAGTTGCGGGTACAGCAACATGCAGTGAAGTTGGACAAAGTGCACCCAGCTGTGAATGGGTACCTCGTTAGGATGAGAAAGCCACAATAACTCTGGTGCGCCTAGTGGCAGCAAGAGTTGTATACTCCCCAGGGAGTTGAGATTGCTAATACGATGTGCAGTTGATATTGACATCCAATGATCGAGGGACAAAATACCAGCGCCTTGAGCATGCACTAGTGCATGGATATGTGCGCTATATAAATATCCTATAATAATAAATAAAAATATAATCTGTAGTACCCGTGCCGACAACGACCCCTTCAGCGTCACTGTCAGGGCCTGTTTGATTTCAACAAAAATGGATTGGTTAGTCATCCTTGTGTGAGAAGCTGTATAAAACCCTTGTACGGTGTTGATGCTTTGTCTCAGTTGGGTAACTGCGGCATCAAACTTATTAGCCTTAAACATTATACAGGTGTACATTTTACAGGGATGAGAATTTTCCGCGGATCAGCGGAATTCCATGAATTTCATAAGGCCAAGGGTCATTTTTTTTAATCATCTAAATCCGTTGAGAAAGGTTTAGGGGGGATGGTGTTGCTGTGTACATGATATTGTCATTTCTGAGCCAGTTTTAAAGGTCTAAAATGCCTAAGTATCAGTAGCTTCGTGTCCCCCCAACGGGCACCGCCCTGGACCCGGCTAGTTTTCAGAGTTTTTCTCAAAACTTCATTCTCATCACTCATTATGTCCAAACGCTGATAACACAATGTACAAATTACACATCGAAAAGTCAAGGTGAGTTTGAATGTCAAGACGTGAACTTTTGATAAACAGATATGTGACTCACGTAGATCTATGTTTAGTCTCAGAAATGACAGCATCGGAAATTTGTTTTTGTTAAATTGTCTTTTGATATGGAATATAAATGAGGGCAAAAAATGTCTTCATTTCACGTTGTTGAGAAATCAATATTTCTAAGTATTGTAGTCTTGCTGTCAATGTTTTGTGTAAGTATCTATTTAAGAGACAACAAACCCAGTGAGCATGTATGTCAGACGATGGGTACATCCTTTCCAGTTTTAGTCCCTGCTCTGTCGCCTCCATATCTCAGTGCTCATCGGCAATCATCGAACGTTCACGTGATATGTCAGTTTTGTAAATATATCTTCACCTATAGCTCCAGGGGAGTGGACATGTTCTCAGGCTGATAGTACATGGCTGATGTTTGGCTACCAGGATCCACACTGTCATAACATGAAAAATATCAAATATCAGTGAAATATTTCCTGTTAGACGGTCTGTTTTTAATATGCAGAGATGACAAACGTTGTAAACAGAAATCAGGTGTTCACATTTAAATGTGGTCAAAAATAGCCAGGTCAAGAACTTAAAATAATTGTGTCAAAAATAACGAGTTCAAGAACTTAAAATAATTTTGGTAATAACAAAGATAACACTGTGATACACAACTGGTTAATTTTTTCGGACAGAAGAGATTCCTGAATCACCCTTGGAAATAGACCAAAGAGTGATCAACATGAGGAATCACCCAGCAGTCTTCCTGTTTCAGGCTCAAAAACAAACTTGTCATTCGACAGTTATGACGTTTTATTAGTCAAATGTATGGCATTTATGATAAATTAATTTTTTTCTGAAAATTAAGATTCATTTCAAAATGTCAAAAGCAGTAAGCTGATCATGGATACGGTAGATGTCGGTGACTAGCCCAAACATGGATCATTTCGTACACAATTTCTTTTAATGTAAACAATAACGTATTACATATTGAAATCAGTTTGATCAGAAAAGCAAAAATGCTGGTTATCCAGTGAACATGACCTTTTTACATTAATGTCTTTCCTAACGAGAAGATGAACTCATTGGCTGTATGTTGAGTCCTGCTTGACTGTCCGTTCCACTGATATTTATCGACAACTTGGAAGTGTTTTAATATGTTACATGTACATTTTACAACTGAATAAAAACAGCAACTAAGAAGAAATAATTGCTTCATCATTTACAACAGCTAATGGTTGGGTGAGCTGCATTCAGGGCTCTCTGATCACAAAGCTGTTTTTGCAGGTGCTTTACAGAGTGAGACAGCCAATCAGTATATACATATGGGGTAGGTTAGTGCTGGAAGATGACCTGCTCTACTGAACTAAGCTTGACATTTGTATTTTTGTTTTTAGTCCATTTCTAGTTTGACCCATGAAGATGTGGGTAAGAATTGGTCTTCAGTAACCCATGCTTGTCTTAAGAGGCGACTAACGGGATCGGGTGGTCAGGTTCACTGACTTGGTAAACACATGTCATCGTATCCCAATTGTGTAGATCGATGCTCATGCTGTTGATCACTGGATTGTTTGGTCAAGACTCGATTATTTACAGACCGCCACAATGTAGCTGGAATATTGCTGAGTGCGACGTTAAACAACAAACCAACCAATCATTTCTAGTTCCTGGGCTTACTGCATCTAACATGACCTTAGGGCTACGATCTATCTTGATAGTTAACTTCTAGTTCTAACACATTAATGCAGGTTGAAGTGGGATTAAATACACACATATGGGCCAGACATGTCAGTGGTTGACTGCACAAACAATGATCTTATTTGTGGGGTTGTGGCTGGGTAGCCTAGTTGTTAAAGCGTTCACCTATCACGGCGAAAGGCACGGGTTAGATGGGTACAATGTGTGAAGCCCATTTCTGGTGTCCCCCGTCATGATATTGCTGGAATATTGATAAAAGTGGCAAAAACCCCACTCACTCACTCACTGATTGTGGGGTTAAGGTGACACAATATAGACTTTTTGTGAGAGAAGCAATCCATCTTGAGGAAACAATGGCCACATCGGCAATGTGTTAGAGACATGGTCCCAATCATTTGGGAATGCTGACACAAAATTTTCAATGTGTTACAGAAACAAAATCGCATTCTTGAGGGAACGATGACACAAAATTGACATTGTCGTATAGAGAGACGATTCCAGTTGTGATGAAATGATGGGACAATATCGACAATATGTTGGAGGAACGATCTCAGTCATGATGGAACGATTACATAAAACTGGAGAAACAATCCCAAATGTGAGGGTAACAACAAATGTGAGGGTATGATGATTCACAATCAATCAGGTGTTTGAGCAACGAGCCTGATTATGCGGGAACAATGACACACAGTCAACCAGGTCACACATTGTTACATAAGTAATCTGTATTTTAACCAGCACATGGAATTGAATCAGACTATATTGACATGTAATCCCCATGGTAGGATTAAAACTGAACAAATGGGCTTTGGACTGATAATTGATAGGAGTGGGTGTGGATTAGACTTGCATAAATCTCTAAGGTAATAATTAACAGGTTAAATGATAATTTCTAAAAATATACTCATGGAAATGAATCAGGGAACACATAAAAGTACAATTGTTCCTCTATTCTTTTCCAGGCTTCTTATGTTCCCTTATGCATTTCCATGATTATATGAAGCCCATTTCTGGTGTCCCCTGCCGTGATGTTGCTGGAATATTGCTAAAAGCGGCGTAAAACCAAACTCAGTCAGTCAGTCCATGATTATATAAATATCTCTCTAACAGACTGGCATCCTTGTACTGTCCACTAGACTTGCCGGCCATTGGGGTAGCCTAGTGGTTAAAGCGTTGGCTCGTCACGGCGAAGACCCAGGTTGAATCCCCACATGGGTAAAATGTGTGAAGCCTATTTCTGGTGTCCCCCGCCATGATGTTGGTGGAACATTGCTAAAAGCGGCGTAAAACCAAACTTAGTCAGTCACTAGACTTGCCTCTTTAAGGATAGATTTGCTATACATCCATGGGCTTAGCCTTCAGTACTGCCTTGGAGCAAGGCTAGGTGTAGATGTAAGGTTTATGGGACAGGATCTACTGATGTAGTTCATCAGTTAGGTGACATACCATGACATCTCAGTTGTGAATACAAGTAAGGTTTGATATCCGTCAAATCTGATCGACGAAAAGATTGAGGTCAAAGATCAATCATATGACTTCCCCATGGCTGTAACCTGAGATTAAATTTATAAAAAAAATTAAAAAGACTTAAAAATACTTTCAACACTTGTTTTGAAAAGAACTTGACACAATGACAAGAACCCATGCATTCATCATGCAATTTTTCAGTAAGAAAAGAAGCCAATTTTCTATTTTCAGCTTTTCATGCAAGCCTGAGGCAGAATATAGTTTAAGGAAATACATGTCAAATCAGTGATAACAGGGCGGTGAAAGGTCACATGATGTTGTTGTGTTATGTATTTCGGCCATAATCAACATTATTTATCTTTCATATTTTCCATTATCTTTCATCTTTGCTCCTTAATTATTTCTACTAATTAGCTCTCTACTTAATTATCCCTCCAGTAGGGATTCTAGATCAGATGAAGTCCCAGCATGCCATGTTTGTCATTACAGCTAATATGACTGAGGATCGGGCGAACAAAGTGTGTGTCATAGTAACTTGACATTGAAGACATTTTCTCATGCTGTCAACCACTGGTGCTGCTTGTTTTTATTTTGAAACTACAGCCATCACCATATAGCTGGACAAACAGTCTGTCTCACAATCCCTGAACCATATTTTCCCTACAGCCTAGCCCTACCTGCAATGCTAAAGCCCTAAATGAAGCAAGTCTAGATTCTGTCTCACAATCCCTGAACCATATTTTCCCTACAGCCTAGCCCTCCCTGCAATGCTAAAGCCCTAAATGAAGCAAGTCTAGATTCTGTCTCACAATCCATGAACCATATTTTCCCTACAACCTAGCCCTACCTGCAATGCTAAAGCCCTAAATGAAGCAAGTCTAGATTCTGTCTCACAATCCCTGAACCATATTTTCCCTACAGCCTAGCCCTACCTGCAGTGCTAAAGCCCTAAATGAAGCAAGTCTAGATTCCGTCCCACAGTCCATGAACCATATTATTTACCCTACGGCCTAGCCCTACCTGCAATGCTAAAGCCCTAAATGAAGCAAGTCTAGATTCTGTCTCACAGTCCCTGAACCATATTTTCCCTACAGCCTAACCCTACCTGCAATGCTAAAGCCCTAAATGAAGCAAGTCTAAATTCTGTCTCACAATCCCTGAACCATATTTTCCCTACAGCCTAGCCCTACCTGCAATGCTAAAGCCCTAAATGAAGCAAGTCTAGATTCTGTCCCACAGTCCAACAACCATATTATTTACCCTACCGCCTTGCCCTCCCTGCAATGCTAAAGCCCTAAATGAAGCAAGTCTAGATTCCGTCCCACAGTCCATGAACCACATCATTTTCCCTACTACCTAGCCCTCCCTGCAATGCTAAAGCCCTAAATGAAGCAAGTCTAGATTTCTCCAGGTTCTGAAGCTCTGGCCTCCCTGGGGCTCCTTATCAATTTAAATGGGTTTATTTGTTACAATCAAAATTATATATATTCCGAGACTAAGAACAAAATGTGTGTCAGACATTGCAGAACTTAACATTGCAGCCATTAGCTCATGCTGTCAACCACTTGGTTGCTTGTGTTTATTTTGATGATGATGATGATTTGGGGATTCTCACAAACTAAATTTTATCAATATACGTTTTTTGTCCTTTGTATCTTGTAAAGATAAAGCTTCTTTCATTTCTACCTGAAGCATGTGATCATTAGATACTTCCTTTTGTTCTCATGGAAATGATTGTCAGAAGAACATCAAACAAGGAGAGAATAGATTCAATTGATATGTATTTATTTCAAGTGTCAAGTCTGCCACATAGATGACCTGATTGAGACTGTTTACGTGGTATACGGAGGTATATTGCACAGCTCCAGTGTAATAAGGACATGTATTTGTGTCATTCTGTTTGTAGAGCTTGTGCCTCACGTCTGAGCTCTTACTCAATATGGCTGGTCAACAACAAGCTATTTCAATTGTTAAGCTGTAAAGTAGTCAAGCTTTTACATGGCAGCAACAATGACAGGGACCGTACCAACATTTTCAGTGTGTTATAAAAGTGACGTTGCATGTTGACTACAGAATCTGATTTGATTTCCAGTATTGTTATGTGAAGAATGAAACCTCCCCGGAGGCCGGGAGATGACACTGTTTGTGTATGTTTTAGTTCAGCAGGTTCTAATTTACTTAAGCGTTCGATTAAATGATTTGTCTGATTCAGTGACTCGGTCGGTTTGTTTGATCAATAAAAATTGTCAAGCTTGCCAGTTTTGCCAGCATATAATAATATTGATAAACATGCAGGTCAGATTTTAGACCTGTTTCCCTTTTGAAAGCTTTTTTATGTATCGCATTAGTCTTAACATTCCTTGGTGTGACTGTTGTTCCATAAGTTCATTTTTGTGGCTGTTAATCCATAGATTTGGGTGTGTGTGTGCTCAACGTTGGAAATAATTCGGCTGCTGAAAATTAATTTGGTGACTTAAAAGTATGACTCACTGTTCAGCATCTAAAGTTAAAACTGAACTGTGAATTAAACTATTTGTTTTTAAAATAACTGAAAGAAGTTATTCTTCAATGTGACTGTTGGTCCACACATTCCTCTGGGTGAGTGTTACCCATGAAGATCCGGGTTAGAATATTGATCTTCAGTAACCCACGCTTGTCGTAAGAGGTGACTAACGGGATCGGGTAGTCAGGCTCGCTGACTTGTTGACACATGTCATCGGTTCCCAACTGCGCAGATCAATGCTCATGCTGTAGATCACTGGATTGTCTGGTCCAGACTCGATTATTTACAGACCGGCACCATATAACTGGAATATTGCTGAGTGCGGCGTAAAATTGAACTCACTCACTCGCTCTGGATGAGTGTTGGTCGAGCCTTGCTCCAAGGCTGTACTGAATGCTAAGCCCATGGATGTTTAATAATTCTATCCTTTATAGAGTCAAGTCTGGATAAGCGGACAGTCTAATATTTGTTTCGAAATTCTCATTTAAACTATCAATTATTACCTTGGAGACTTGGGCAAGTCTAGTGTTGAACATAGAGATTTTTCTGGGTTGCATCTTCTTTTTTTATTTTTCTATTTTTTGTTTTATGTATCCAGTGATCAACAGCATGAGCATTGATCTATGCAATTGGTATATGATGACATGTGTCAACCAAGTCATCAAGCCTGACCACTCGATCCCGTTACTTGCCTCTTACAACAGGCATGGGTTGCTGAAGACCAATTCTAGCCCAGATATTCCTGAGTCTTTGACCTTCCAAGAGGCTTAGGTTGAAATCCAAAGTCACCAATAACATGTGATATGTTTTCAAGTCCCAGGCATTGATAGCAAAGATTACCATGGATATAGATGGAAGCCGAGACATGGCCTGGAGTACTTACTTACACTGTGTGAATATATCAGCTGGAGTACTCTCCTAATAGGTCTCTATATTCCTGATTTGACAGGGAGGAATCATTGTCCTATATTGCAGAGACCCATGAAGATCCGGGGTAGAATACGTCTTCAGCAACCCATGCTTGCCACAATAGGCGACACCAGAAATGGGCTACACACATTGTAGTAATTTGTACCCATGTGGGGAATCGAACCTGGGCCTTCGGCATGACGAGTGAACGCTTACAGATTAGGAACCCGGTCCCCTGCCGTGATATTGCTGAAATATTGCTAAAAGCGGCGTAAAACTAAACTCACTCACTCACTCTCACTTCCCTCTATTATCTTTTCTCCATCACCCCTTTTCTTCCTCTATCCTTCTCCCCTTATCCTTCCTGACATCCCTCTACCTACGCCATCCTTACTCGCCTCCCACCTCCCTGCACCCATTGCCTCGCTCCTCATAACATTAAATGACAGGAATCAATTCTCACTCTCAGTCAGTTGAGAGAATGTATAATTTGAGACTGTATCCCACATGAACAATTACAAAAGAACACTATGTGGTGATCACCAATATCATTTAGCAGTTTTGTTTGCAATGAACACAAGTGTTTGATTGATCCGATTCTGCTGTTGTCAATGCCCATTTGATCATACATCATTAAAGCCCACTGTGTTTTGATATGATCCCTTTTTACAAACAGTGATCAGTAGGTGTATGTTGACAATGATTTCAGCTGAGCCTGCCTCAACCTAGTGAGGAAAATAGTTCAAGGTTATAACTGTAGATTCTAGGTAATGCATCTTCTCAAGCTGTGGGAACTGTGGCCACCTCCCTTCCCACAGATCCACAACGGACATCTGCACCTACCGTCAGGCTAAAAATTTACATATCCTTGCATGCATATTAATGATGATTTGTTAAAATGTTATTCTAGCTAGATTGTCTGGCATGGCTCATTGTGTGAGTGATACTGTCAACAGCCATTGCAGATCGGGCTCCACCATTGTTTGTTGAAGTCCGAGAGCTGCAAGGAAATCTATATATGTTTTAGCTGACATACAGATATCTTTACAATGCTGCAAGTGGAATTGCGTCAAGTTTGGAGTCTGCTTGTCATGAATTCACTTTTTGGATTTAGATGATGTAAATCGGTATTACTTTATTGAATGTTTCAAGTACAACATCAGTAGTGGTCCAGGAAGCTGCGGAGTGATGGGGTGGAGGGAACAGTGGTGGGGTGGAGGGAACAGTGATGGGTGGAGGGAACAGTGGTGGGTGGAGGGAACTGTGATGGGTGGAGGGAACAGTGCTGGGGTGGAGGGAACAGTGATGGGGTGGAGGGAACAGTGATGGGGTGGAGGGAACAGTGATGGGGTGGAGGGAACAGTGATGGGGTGGAGGGAACTGTGATGGGATGGAGGGAGCAGTGATGGGGTGGAGAGAACAGTGATGGGGTGGAGAGAACAGTGATGGGATGGGGTGGAGAGGAACTGTGATGGGATGGAGGAACAGTGATGGGATGGAGGGAACAGTGATGGGGTGGAGGGAACAGTGGTGGGATGGAGGGAGCTGTGATGGGGTGGAGGGAACAGTGATGGGATGGAGGGAACAGTGATGGGGTGGAGGGAACAGTGATGGGATGGAGAGAGCAGTGATGGGATGGGAGGAACAGTGATGGGATGGAGGGAACTGTGATGGGTGGAGGGAACAGTGATGGGATGGAGAGCTGTGATGAGGGTGGAGGAACAGTGATGGGGTTGGAGGGAACAGTGATGGGGTGGAGAGGAACAGTGATGGGGTGGAGAGAGCTGTGATGGGGTGGAGGAACAGTGATGGGTGGAGGGAACAGTGATGGTGGTGGAGGGAACAGTGATGGGGTGGAGGGGATGGATGGAGGAGGGTGATGGAGGAGGAACAGTGATGGGTGGAGGGAACAGTGATGGGGTGGAGGGAACAGTGATGGGGTGGAGGAACAGTGATGGGGTGGAGAGGACAGTGATGGGGTGGAGGAACGGTGATGATGGGTTGGAGGGAACAGTGATGGGGTGGAGAGGGGGGTGGAGGGACGGTGATGGAATGGTGAGGGGGTGGATGGAGAACGGTGATGGGGATGGAGGAGGGAACGGTGATGGGGTGGAGGGAACGGTGATGGGGTGGAGGGAGCTGTGATGGGGTGGAGGGAATAGTGATGGGGTGGAACAGTGAGTGATGGGGTGGAGGGAACGGTGATGGGGTGGAGAGGGAACAGTGATGGGATGGAGAGGAACAGTGATGGGGTGGGAGAAGGAACAGTGATGGGATGGAGGGAACAGTGATGATTGGATTGGAGAGGGGTGGAGGAACAGTGATGGGATGGAGGGAACTGTGATGGGATGGAGGAACAGTGATGGGGTGGAGAGAGCGGGGATGGGGGGGAAACTGTGATGGGGTGGAGGGGAACAGTGATGGGTTGGAAGGAACGGTGATGGGGTGGAGAGGAACAGTGATGGGATGGAGGAACAGTGGTGAGTGGAAGCATGGACAGTGATGGGGTGGAGGAACAGTGATGGGGTGGAGGAACAGTGATGGGATGGGAGGAACGGTGATGGGGTGGATGGTGATGGTGGAGGGAGAACGGTGATGGGATGGAGGAACAGTGATGGGGTGGGAGGATGGTGATGGGATGGAGGAACAGTGATGGGTGATGGGGTGGAGGGAACAGTGATGGGATGGAGAACAGTGATGGGATGGAGGAGCAGTGATGGGATGGAGGGAACAGTGATGGGGTGGAGGCGGAACAGTGATGGGTGGAGGGAACAGTGATGGGGTGGAGAGGAACGGTGATGGGGTGGAGGGAACAGTGATGGGGTGGAGGAACAGTGATGGGGTGGGGAACGGTGATGGATGGAGGCTGTGATGGGATGGAGGGAACAGTGATGGGGTGGAGGAACAGTGATGGGGTGGAGGAACGGTGATGGGGTGGAGGGAACAGTGATGGATGGGTGGAGGAACAGTGATGGGATGGAGGGAACAGTGATGGGGTGGAGGGAGCAGTGATGGGGTGGAGGGAACAGTGATGGGATGGAGGGAACAGTGATGGGGTGGAGGGAACAGTGATGGGTGGAGGGAGCAGTGATGGGGTGGAGAGGAACAGTGATGGGGTGGGAGGAACAGTGATGGGGTGGGAGGAACAGTGATGGGATGGAGGGAACAGTGATGGGGTGGAGAGGGAACAGTGATGGGGTGGAGGAACAGTGATGGGGTGGAGGGAACAGTGGTGGGGTGGAGGGAACAGTGATGGGATGGAGGGAGGGGGTGGAGGGAGCAGTGATGGGGTGGAGGGAGCAGTGATGGGGTGGAGGAGCTGTGATGGGATGGAGGGAGCAGTGATGGGATGGATGGAGCAGTGCTGTGGAGGGAAAGGAGAGGGAGAGAGCAGTGATGGGGTGGAGGGAACAGTGATGGGGTGGAGAGAGAACAGTGATGGGGTGGAGAGGAGCTGTGATGGGGATGGAGTGAGTGGTGGAGGGTGGGAGCAGTGATAAGGATGAGTGAGGCTGTGAGTAATGGGGGTGGAGGGAACTATGATAGGCTTTCAGGGAGAAGTGATAAGGTTGGAAGGGGCAGCCCTGATGTTGGAGGGAGCAGTGATACAATTATGAAAGCAGTAAATCGGTCAAGGAACAGTAAAATTCATGTATGGAAGAGTGATGGTATGGATGAAGCATTACAAGGGTTGGAAAAAGCCTTGAAAGTGGATCAGTGATGAAGATGTCACCAACAGTGATTCTGTTGATAATTTTGAAAAGTGTGAGCGCAACATTTGATGCGTAATTTATACCTTAAAAATATACACATTGTGGTTACAGTTCATAATATAGGTACAAAAACTGTTTTATCGGTACAAAACTATAGGTATAAAAATGAACATATTCACTGTATCATAACAAAAGAAGTTTGAACATATACGTTAATGCAAAAGTAAGGATTGATGAATCATGGTGCAAATCCTATTGTGATTGTATGTAGGTTAAAGCGATAGAGTAGGACCCTGTCACTGTTGGCCTCAGTGTCTATAGTTGTATATTCACTTGCCACAATGTTTGCCACAATGCCTTGATTACTTCCACAGTATGCAATGATGCATGAGTCAAGCTGACGCAACCAAGGTCGTCATGTTTCACTGAATTGTGTTGATCGTGTACCTGGTGAAACAATATGCCCTACCTATGTATTGTTCCATGTTTTTAAACTGTTTCCATTTTCTGAGAGTATTATTTGCAATGTTTTGAAATAATTTGACCTGATAACAGGGACTAGTGTTACTTTACACACTATCAGAAACATATACTGTCATTGCCTTAAACTATAAGAACAAAGTACCCATGAAGACCCGAGTTAGAATCGGTCTTCAGTAACCCATGCTTGTCGTAAGAGGCGACTAACGGGATCGGGTGGTCAGGCACGCTGACTTGGTTGACACATCGTATCCCAGTTGTGTAGGAAGATGCTGATTCTGTTGATCGCTAGATTGACTGGTCCAGACTCGATTATTTACAGACCGCCACCATATAGCTGGGCTATTGCTGAGTGCGGCTTTAAACAACAAACCAAACCAAAACCCGTAAGAACAAAGTATAAATTTATGACAGTTAGATGCAAACTGGCTGAGAGCATCAACCTCATGTCAGCAGGATCGATTTAGAGAAGTTCGAAACAAATTACAAAATATTTTTCAGCATCCCTTTTTTACTAGTTATTTCCATGAACTTACTCTATATTACCAAACTTGTTTTTGATAATCTTGAAATTACATGCGAACCCCATTTGGCAAAGATTTCTTGTTAAACAAATATTTTGTAAAATATCTACCAGTACTTAAATAAAAGAGAATAAGTGCTTTCTGATAATAGTTTCTTTATAATGTCCCATATGCATACAAATGTAAACTCTGGAATCTAAACTGGAGCAGTGGAAAGATTGATGAGTTGGTGGTTTGTGACTTGAGAACAGGCTTTCCTGTTCCATACAAAGGGGCACTTGGGCTAGCCCATCACACTGAAGGATTGAGTTCTATTCCCACAATGAGGACACCTTGTGAGGCCCATTTCTGATGTTCCCAAGGGTGGTGTTGCTGAAATATTGTTAAAACACTTTACAGCTCAACATCACTTACACTCACTCACTCATTCACTCTGATGTACAAGGGGGTGATGGGGTAGCCTAGTGGTTAAAAACGCTTTACACTTGTTCCACAGAAAACCACTGAAGGTTCGATTCCTCACATGGGTACAATGAGTGAAGCCCATTTCGAGGTGTCCCCCTCACATTGATTTTGCTGGAATATTGCTACGACATGATTCCTAAAACTAAAACTCACTCACTCATTCACTAAAACTCACTCAACAGAACAAGCAGCAAGTATGGTGAATACTAAGGTTATTCACATGGAAGATAGATTTATGATTAGATAGTCAATGTCAGGTTATCAATTTGAGAAAGCTCATCTGTCAGTAGAAAATCCTGATATAAGCTGCAAATCAATAACAAGGGATGTTACATCTGCAACCATCTTCATGCCATCTTCATGATCCTTTTTCTATGTCTCTGCAGTTTGCTGTCTGAACAAAGTTTGCAAAGTTTAATATGGTTAAATAATTTTCATGATTTCATTTATAAAATGTAAGAATAACAATATTCTTTAACTGGTATTATGTTTCATAGAGGTGTCAATTCTTAAGCTGATATATATACCAGGGTTTCAGATTCTCAGCGCCTTCGGTCATAGTCCGATAACATTTTCAAATGACCGACTACTTTCTTACTAATTAGGACACTTTCGGGCCGATCGATAATTTCGATGTTATTTTCACATATTGGATCTAACAAATTACTTAACATTATCATTTACAAATTCATCAAAAACTAACCCACCTAAACCTTGATCATGTTTCCGCCGGTGTGTTTGTATTTACGCATCCATTTTATCACACTACGCTACCAAATGTACAAGTAATGTATTAGCGCGATTGGCTGCTATTTTAAGCATTGGACAACTCAAACGGGGTTTCCGACCCCACCCGCAAGATGTAACAATGTTTCAAGGAAATCATTAAATAATTTGAATAAACTAATGAATAAAATCAACAATAGCATTCATAAAAGTTGTCAAACGCACATATAAAATTACTATTTCCATCTTATTGTGCTATCATGTAATGCAAGTTAAGACACTGACAAGTGACATCTCGGCTTCACGCCTCAATCTTCACGCTTGGACACGATGTTTAAAGCGAAAATATATGCATGAAGCATTTTGTCACAGGTCATAACCTAGCATGATACGTCCAATAAGTTCCATAATTTACGTATAGATATCGATTTCGGTGCTTAATATGTCCCGAATAGCATTATTTTACCCAAAACTTTTGTCAAAATGTAAACGTTTTGTTTTACGAGGACGGTATCCATTGCCGTAATATGATTGGCTGTCTCATGTCAACGCGGTCTGATTTTGGCCAATCACGACCCTTATAGCAGACTGTGGTGGAAAAGCGTCATTAGAAACCAATCTTTATCCAATAAAATTGCTTCTACAACTGTGAAAATACTCTCAGCAAGGGTATAGTGATATTGTTGATGTTCAGAGCTTTCGAACGATACCCGCCATCAAACGATTAGCCTCGCATGTTATTCATACGAAGCTTCGAAAACGGAGGTATTTTCCGTTGTTGTGTCATGTTACCGAGCGGAAAGCCACTGATATCGGGAAATAGGCGACCATACATATTATTTAAGAAATCTTTATATAATAATTTTCTGATCACGTAAAAATGAAAATATAAAAGAAAAAGGCACAGGGATGTTATGACATGTCACAAATGGAAAAAAATCGCCATAGTTTTTCCTTCTTTTGTGATATTTCTGGACATTATAAATGCTTGCATTTTAATTAAAAAATCAATTTATTTAAGTTGTAGTTGTATTATTTGAAAAATATTAGAAAAATATATTTATTTATCAACAGTGGGATTAGATCTTTTAATTTTGCTGTATATCTAGAATCCAAGTTGCAACATTAAATGTCATTAACAATTTAGTTATATGATGGCATTGGGATTTAAAAAATGTCAAAAAGAGCTTTAGGTCAATGGCCTATCGCCAGACACCCACTCAGGACATTTGTCCTACTGATTTTTATAGGCTTCAAAATCACTGTATACAACTGCCATATATATATTGCCATCGCTAGATTCTGTCTACTGTTTCCATGGAAACTCTGACACCTGTATGTAATTTTGCTTTCATGATAAAAAAGTTACCCAAATTTTATCCAGTGTCGTATGTAATAGTTACCTTTTTAAAAATCTAGATTATCATTTTTTGTGTTATTGTCTGAACTTAACATTAGCCCAAAGCTCAGAGTAATTCT
This sequence comes from Haliotis rubra, assembly GCF_003918875.1. Taxonomy (NCBI): domain Eukaryota; kingdom Metazoa; phylum Mollusca; class Gastropoda; order Lepetellida; family Haliotidae; genus Haliotis; species Haliotis rubra. The sequence goes on along the minus strand of NW_025766988.1, from coordinate 278,333 downwards.
GTGTTTCAGATGAGTCTTCAAAGCAAGCGCTGTTTTGAGTCATATGGCAAAAACAACTTCTCAAATTTAATGCCTAGCTAGCTATGTTGTAAGACATTTACAATTTTTTAATATTTCTTTTTAAATTGGATGGATGTGTCCTAAAATTTTCCATGTTAAAGTTTTCAGATGATTTCATGATTTTTATATTTGAAAAAATGCAATGTTCTTCAAAATCTGATCTTCTTGAATATGAAAAGATTCACCTTGGTACTTCTGGTGGAATTATGTATCAGATAAACTAGGTTCAAGGGTTTTATCCTCAGGGTTTTTATCCTCAAAAAACACCCACAGTACAAGAACATGTATTTACAGCAATATTACAAGTAATATGATCGACATGACAGTTATTGGCATTTTGATCTGAGAGTACAGTTTATTATTGCAAAACATGTAGACTGTTTTTTAATACTGACAAATTGTTAGGGCTAAGCAGATTCTTAAATTTATACAGGTTAAGCAAATCTATACTGATGTGAAGTAATTAGTGAGAGAGTTTAGTTTTACGCCGCTTTTAGCAATATTCCAGCAATATCATGGAGAGGGACACCAGAAATGGGCTACCCTTGTACCAATGTGGGGAATCGAACCCGGGTCTTCAGCGTGACGAGCGGACACTTATACCATTAGGTTACCCCAACGCCCTATGTACTAATGAATTTTATCTTGGGTCTGTAAAGGCTGAACATTGAAAAAGATCATGAAATTATGTAAGAGATCTTGCTATAGAATCATCTCATGTTTTTAGTAGTGAACTTGAAACACCAATTACTAAACATTTTTCAATATTTGACTGACTGAAAGTTCCAGTTTGACAAGGTCATGTCAGGGTAAGCGTTATGTGTGTGACCAGCTTATCGATTCCCAGTTCAAGATTGCATAACTCAATGTTGAGACCTCACATTTAGTGTGGGTGTGGATAGAGGGCAGTATAAGTAATAACAGTAATCTTTTCTCAGGTTAATACTTGGCTTACTTGACTCCTTTGCTTCTTTTAAAAACGATGTGTTTCACCAGCATAATTTACTGCGAGAAATTGTGTTGTTTGTGTTAACTCCTCTTTATATTCAGATTAAGAATTGACTTACATTCATTTGCTTCTTTAAAAAATGTGTATTTTAAGTGAGTAACGCCACACTCAGCAATATTCCAGCTATATGGCAGTGGTTAGTCTGTCTCACAGTCCCTGAACCACATTATTTTCCCCACTGCCAAGCCCTCTCTGCAGTGCTAAAGCCCTAAATAAAGCAAGTCTAGATTTCCTCAGGTTCTGAATCTCTCAGGTCTCCCTGGGGCTCCTTTTCAATATAAATGGGCTTGTTTGTTACTATCAAAATTATATATATTCAGAGACTAAGCATTAGTCTAGGCAGTGGTCTGTAAATAATCGAGTCTGGAACCGACAGTCTAGTGATCAACAGCATGAACATCGATCTACGCAATTGAGATACCATGTGTCAACCAAGTCAGCGAGTCTGACCACCCGATCCTATAATAGTTGCCTCTTACTACTAGCATAGGTTGCTGAGGATTAGTTCTAACCCGGATCTTCCAAGGTCTGTATGTTAAGAACAACATGATTACCATGAAATGTATGAGTTATTTATGTTAACTCCTGGTCTTGACTGAGATTAGTGGTTGGGCAACTAACGCTCTTCTTAAGTGTGTACGTGTAAAGGGGATTAAGGTTATGGAGTTAACGTGCCTATCTGTCTTACAAGACAACGGGCTGGTATAATCTATTCAGCTTCTCAGGGCATACTACTTTTGTTTTAAATAATCTCATTTTTCTCTGTGGGAGTGTGGCAGCATGGCGCATGACAAATGGGGCACGACCAGAGAAACCGTTCAGCTATTTTGGAACCTAACATCATTGTTGGACTATTTTCTAATTCAGATGGTCAAACATTTTTGGTGAGAGTATTGAAAGGTTAAGATAGGATAATTGTCATAGATAAGAGACATCACTGGGTTGTGTGCAATACAGGGTTATTCACTTATATCTGATATTCTTGAGAGGCATTTAGAAGTTGGTGAATATATAAGACGAGTATATGGATGTCAACTTCTTCTTTATTGTATAACATGACGCTAATTTTAGCCCCTTAGGTGATTCAGGTGATCACCTGAAGTCGGGGCAAGAAGTAGCCCAGAAACGTCATGTTATACAATAAAGAAGAAGTTGCCATTCATATACTCGTCTTATGCACTTATATCTGTTACAAGATTTATGAGTGAGTTTAGTTTGACACCACTTTTAGCAATATTTCAGCAATATCACGGAGGAGGAGACCAGAAATTGACTTCCCACATTGAACCCATGTGGGGTGCAGCATGAAACGAAAAACTAACACTGTCTGTGACTCCTCTGAGAGGTGCTTGACTTAATCCACTGACCTGTGGCTCAGATGTTGTCAGTCTTTATCAGTCTATATGCTAGGTGCTTCTACTTGTTCCCATTGCAATATTACATGTGACACCTTTTATACAATATTCATGAAATATCAATGAACCCAAAACGCTGTTTTATTTGGGATTTGTTTAAACCTTTGAGGCCAATATTAGCATGAAGTCTACAGCAAATGCCAGTAAAAATTCCCAAATTGGAATTAAAAATTTCCAAAATATGTTAATATATTTATAGTACATGTATAGATGACTGATGCAATTGCCAATGTCTGGAACCGTAATAGGGACAAGGCTTTAATCTTCAGTAATTGTCCCCCGCCGCAACTCGGAACGGTGGACTATGTATTAAGCAGTGTCCGTACGTACATCCTGATTCTTGTTAACATGATATCTCATGAACTGTTGTTCCCAATGTCTTCAAATTTCGTGACAGCCTACATTTGGGGATTATGCAGACACCAGTGGATTTTGGTGATCTTGACGTTGTTTTCAAGGTCACCACAACACTTCGACCACTTTTCAAACTCTTGTTAACGCGATATCTCATGAACTGTTGTACCCAATGTCTTCAAATTGGTGACAGCCTACATTGGGGGATTACGCAGACACCAGTTGATTTTGGTGACCTTGACCTTATCTTCAAGGTCACCATGACACTTTGACCACTTTTCAAACTTATGTAAATGCGATATCTCATAAAACGTTGCACCCACTGTCTTCAATTATGTTGACAGCCTACATTGGGTGACTATGCAGACACTAGTCATTTCAGGCATCTTGTATGTGACCAAAAAGTATAAAGTAGTAAATATGTTACAAATATTTCATTCTTCTTTAGCGGTGGACTTTGCCATATTAGTGGCAAACACTTGTTTGTTATTGCAAGTAACTTGAATTATATTAAAAACACATTTTTGTACACAATATCATTTTCACCCCAATTTACCTCCTTATTTAGCTTAGAATCCCAGATCCCAAAGCAGCTTAAGGAAATTGTGTGTTTTTTTAAGACTAGTCCAGAGGTGTTACGTAAATCCTGTTTCAGTGTTCGTCCGTGATTGTAGCTAGCCTAGCCCAAAGTGTGTCTAGGTTGACCTTTTCTGTCAGTTTTATTCAAGTCCAAGTTATGTTATAAACTAAGTAAAGCTTTGAAAACTGTGAAATACATAATGCCATTTACTAAGGTGCCAGACTCTAAGGGTGTGGGTTCGAAAGTACTAGAATCTGTACTTTACTGAGAAAGTGCAATCCCAAATATAACCAAATTGAAGGAAAACCAAGTTCTGTGGCTAGTCAACTTCTTTATTGCAATGAGTGCGACGTATTTATATAGCACTCATTGCAATAAAGAAGTTGACTATCCATAGAACTTGGTTTTCCTTCATCTATACAACTTTTAAAATGTCTCTCAAAGAAGTTATAACCAAACTGGCTTAGAATTATGGCCTTCAGGTACTAGACAGTGAGGACTACCATCAGTGGTTGTTAGTTGACCTACAAGACAGAGGAGGTTATGACAAGCACAAGTACGATAATAAATGATATAAACTTTCTCCAGAACAATACAGTCCACATATGCAAGGCTGCTGACAGACATGAAAATTGCTTATGTATATTTACAAGGCTTCAATGAACATGGCTGACCTAGTATTTGTATGGGTGTTAGTGTACTGCTAAAAGACCTTGACTGTCATTATTGCAGAGTGCTTGACTTGTACTTATAGTGCATATCTGTTACAGTACACAGGAGGGAAGACCACTTCATGCCATTTATTACCTTCAGTGTTCATGTCATTGCCGTTTTCTAAATTAGAAAGTTGGAACAGACAGAATATCCCTTTTATTATTATATGGGTGTTTATATAGCGCTATAGTCCATCCCACATGCATGCTGAAAGCGCTTCTTTGTTTTTCTCTCAATCATTGGATGTCAATCTCAGCGGCACATCATATTATCAATCTCAACTCCCTGGGGATCATACAACTCTTGCAGCCACTAGGAGCACTGAGTTAATGTGACTTTCCCATCTTTTCAAGGTACCCATTCACAGCTGGGTGGACTGGAAAACATAGTCACAGTACTTTGTCCAAATTTACTGCACTTTGCTGTATCCGCAACAAGGTGTTTGCACGTATTCATGTGACCACCATCTGGTGATTTACGGATTTGTGGGTTCTTTTAAGTGCACAGGGTTGTGTACTGTACACTAGGGGTTGTGACAACACTGAAAGAAACTGCACACAAAGTTGACTTCAAGGTTTTTACGCCTGGTCACAGGTGGGCTCGATCCCGGCTCCTCCAAGCTCGCTGGATTACTAGCCTGGCGCCTTAGACAGCTTGCCCACCACGCCCCTATGGTTGGCTGATTGGTTGGTTGGTTGGTTGGTTATTTAATGCTGCACTTGGCAATAGTCCAGCTATATGGTGGCATTCTGTAAATAATCGACTCTAGACCAGACAATCCAGTGATCAACACATGAACATTGATCTACACCTCTTCCCATGGTGATGCAGGGTTCAAATATGTCCCCAGCAATATAGACATCACTAAATGAATCACTGGATTGTCTGGTCTCAATTATTTACAGGTTACCAGGGGTGGAAATAACCCATTGCCCGACGCCCCAGTCCAGTGTTTTTTTCTGTCGGGCAAGCAAATTTGTATATCACACTGTACCAGTGTCCAGTTGACTTTCCAATGTTAATTATGTTGTTTATTTAAAAAATCAACAAGAAAATTGGCCAGTATAGTGGAAAAATTATGAGGGCAAGTGATTTTACATGTGTCACTGTACCGGAGTACACTAGCAATTTTAAAGTTATTTCCACCCCTGCTTACTACCGTATGCTGGAAATATTGCTAAGTGCGACATTAAACAAACAAAAATAATACATGTATATATTCATAATGTTGAATGTTATTTTCCATGTACAGATAAGTGCCAAAAGTTACGTAAAGTTTATAGACATCCTCGATAACAATATTTGTCCAAACTTTTGCATGCCATTTTCCCCTCAAACAGTACATCTTACAAGACGACAATGCCACAATACATTGAGCTATTATTGTGCAGGACTTTAAGGTGTACAATAATCTTAAGGCATGGCATGGTCATCTCAGAGAGATCAATATTCTTGAAAATGTGGCATCGCCAGTATAGAGAACTTTAGGGAATTGTTAATCTTCAAAGCAGACCAACACAGATTTGGTTGTGACAATATTTGATTTTTCCCTGATTGTGTTAACTGTTGCTCATACTGCCAACCACTGCCTGGCTCGGGAAGCGTGAGTGAGTGAGTTTAGTTTTACGCCGCACTCAGCAATATTCCAGCTATATGGCGGCGGTCTGTAAATAATCGAGTCTGGACCAGACAATCCAGTTATCAACAGCATGAGCATCGATCTGCACAATTGGGAGTCAGCGAGCCTGACCACCCAATCCCGTTAGTCGCCTCTTACGACAAGCATGGGTTACTGAAGATCGATATTCTAACCCGGACGTTCACCGGTCGGCTCGGGAAGACTGCTGACTGTGTTGTTGACTCAACCATTCAGGTAGAGACTTTCTTTGGGACTCTGACCTGGCCTGCATTCTCACCTGCATGAATATGAATGAGGGTCATGATCTGCACTTCAGCTGAGTGTCACAGTCACCTTGTAACATAGAGTGCACATGGTTGCTGGCTGTTTATGTTCCGCACAAACCCAGCATGCATTGTCGCGAGCATGCGTGGAACAGAATTTTCAGGAATGCGTCTCAGCGCGTCTTCTACAGCTCTGTCCTCCAGTATCCCTGTAGTAGCATAGGCTAGTTTGTGTATGATTTATAAAAAGGTGATTATTTCCAAAAGTCTTGAAGGCCCACGTTAGGCTTACAGATCTTCTGTCAGTTGCATAAATATCGGATGTTCAGGCTGGGTGTGATAAGTGAATAGAAGGATCAGATGTTCAGGCTCGGTGTGATAAGTGAATAGAACTATCGGATGTTCAGGCTCGGTGTGATAAGTGAATAGAAGGATCGGATGTTCAGGCTGGGTGTGATAAGTGAATAGAAGGATCAGATGTTCAGGCTCGGATGTTCAGGCTGGGTGTGATAAGTGAATAGAAGGATCGGATGTTCAGGCTGGGTGTGATAAGTGAATAAAGAAGGATCTGATCGGATGTTCAGGCTGGGTGTGATAAGTGAATAGAAGGATCGGATGTTCAGGCTGGGTGTGATAAGTGAATAGAAGGATCAGATGTTCAGGCTGGGTGTGATAAGTGAATAGAAGGATCGGATGTTCAGGCTGGTGTGATAAGTGAATAGAAGGATCGGATGTTCAGGCTGGGTGTGATAAGTGAATAGAAAGGATCGGATGTTCAGGCTGGGTGTGATAAGTGAATAGAAGGATCGGATGTTCAGGCTGGGTGTGATAAGTGAATAGAAGGATCGGATGTTCAGGCTGGGTGTGATAAGTGAATAGAAGGATCGGATGTTCAGGCTGGGTGTGATAAGTGAATAGAAGGATCGGATGTTCAGGCTGGGTGTGATAAGTGAATAGAAGGATCGGATGTTCAGGCTTGGTGTGATAAGTGAATAGAAGGATCAGATGTTCAGGCTGGGTGTGATAAGTGAATAGAAGGATCGGATGTTCAGGCTGGGTGTGATAAGTGAATAGAAGGATCGGATGTTCAGGCTGGGTGTGATAAGTGAATAGAAGGATCGGATGTTCAGGCTGGGTGTGATAAGTGAATAGAAGGATCGGATGTTCAGGCTGGGTGTGATAAGTGAATAGAAAAGAAGGATGGATCGGATGTTCAGGATCGATGGTGTGATAAGTGAATAGAAGGATGTGATAAGTGAATAGAAGGGATGTTCAGGCTGGGTGTGATAAGTGAATAGAAGGATCGGATGTTCAGGCTGGGTGTGATAAGTGAATAGAAGGATCGGATGTTCAGGCTTGGTGTGATAAGTGAATAGAAGGATCGGATGTTCAGGCTTGGTGACTTTGTTGATTCTTGATACTCTTCCGAGGTCCACACCTTTCTCCTGACAATGCTGGATTGCTTGGATCCAACTCATGGGAAGACTTCCTTCTGAGCAAAGTAATTTGGGTTTTACTCCACTTTTAGCAATATTCCAGCAATATCACGCAGGAGACGACAGAAATGAGCTTCACACATTGTATCCATGTGGGGAATCAAACCTGGGCTTTCAGTGTGATGAGTGAACGCTTTAACCACTTGGCCAACCTCAACCCTTCCACAGCAGAATTAATGTCATCTTTAATTGCATAATTCTTGACAGGCAGTTCTTCCAAGTTTGTGAAGAAGTGAAATCTGATGGTCAAAGATGTCAGGCATGCAGACGATGTTAAATGAGTATAAAATATTGTTGCAGATATCAGACTTGTTTAGTTTCATTGGAGCAATATAGTTTTATTGAGTTTACCACAAAATTTAGCCTGTTCTGCAATGATGTTGCCTATGCAGTTTACCAATACATTGACCATTTACGGTCTGATCTTTCTTGAAGTGACCCATGAAGGTCTGGGTTAGAATGAACCTTCAGTAACCCATGCTTGTCGTAAGAGGCGACTAACAAGATCGGGTGGTCAGGCTCGCTGGCTTGGTTGACATCAGTTCCCAATTGTGCAGATCGATGTTCATGCTGTTGATCACTGGATTATTTACAGACCGCTGCCATATAGCTGGAATATTGCTGAGTATGGCGTAATACTAAACTCACTCACTTTCTGGAAGTAGTCCAGCCATAGGACACCTTCTGAATCCCAAAAAGATTAACTGACCTTGCCTTCCTTCTCGAGGGAGATTTTAGATATTCCAGCAGCGAGTCTGATGTTTAGTCTCTGGTTGCTGGTGGTGTACCCAAGACTCATCTGTTCTTACAAATTGCTCAACAAAATCAGTGAGATGTGATGACCTTGGGGTATTTCTGATCAGGAGTGTGAAACCTTTGTTATTATTTCCTGAAAATGTTTTCAACTATCTCATTAGAGATGCCCACTGCATTGGTCATAAAACATGATGAGTTGTTGATCATCCGTAATTGAATCATGTGTTTCAACATTTTCTTTAGTGATCTTCCTGATCTTGTATGATCTTCAGTAATCCCATGCTTGTCGTAAGAGGCGACTAACGGGATCGGGTGGTCAGGCTCGTTGACTTGGTTGACAGATGTCGTATCCCAATTGCGTAGATCGATGCTCATTCTGTTGATCCCTGGATTGTCGGGTCCAGATTCGATTATTTACAGACCGCCGCCATATAGCTGGAATATTGTTGAGTGTGTCGTAAAACTAAACTCACCCACTCACTATAGATGACATCATATCCTCATGGATGGCTGTTGTTAGTTTGAAAATCTTCATGACAGTGTCTTGGCCAGGTTTGTCATTTTCAAACGATACCTGCAGAAATATTTTGCTTGGATGTGTACATAGTCCAAATGTACCCTGCATGCTTGGAAAGTATTGCGATTAATACATGCAAGCTATTATGGTTTACCATTCATTCTTCAGCATTAGATTCAGAATTTTTCAGGCAGACAAAGTCATTTCTTTATTGGCATTCTAGAAGTTGAGGAGATGAAGGATGAGGACATACAACTTTTTTATTCTGTGTAGGCGACGTTTCGATTCTAATGACAGATTCTAATGATACTTGCTGACAATGACATTAGAATCTATGTCGAAAACGTCGCCTATACAGAATAAAGAAATTGTATATCCATAAAAATTGTCATTCTTCAGACAGAGTGATTGTTATAATAAGGGCCATGTTATGAATGTAAATAAATGGAAGAGCAAGTAAAATTATTTTCTCATAGATGGTTTGTTTAGTAATAACAATATCTTGTTTAGCTTAAAAAGAGAATCTTGTAATTTGCTGTGTCCTCATAGATGTCTTTTGAGAATTGAGAATCATGTTTACCATTATACCAGGGAATGTCAAGATTCTCAAGGAGTAGTGATTATCAAAGATTCCCTTTCATGAGGTTACTATGTCATCATGATAAGAGCTAAAGCAGCCACAGTAGGGAAGGAGTTTTGGTTACACATATCATATCCTGAACAAAATAGGCGATGTGTATCATATCAGGAGATAGTTGTATCTTGATAACCCTGATATCTGATTTCAAAACACCTGGGACCTTGCTGTATCAAGATGTTTCAGTCTCATCTTCAAACACTCTTCTGAAAACTGGGACGGTGGGGTAGCCTTGTGGTTAAAGCGTTTGCTTATCACGCTGAAGACCCTGGTTCAATTCCTCACATTGGTACAATGTGTAAAACCCATTTCTGGTGTCCCTTGCCATGATATTGCTGGAATATTGCCAAAAGCGGCGTAAAACTAAACTCACTCACTCACTCTTCTGAAAACTGGGTCAAGTCAAGTTTTGTTCAGTTCTGTAGGCTTAGCTTGTAACATAGCCCGATCCACAGAGCGTTTGTAGTGCTACGGCATTCGTAAGCCTTTGATTAACTATAGAGTTACGACAGGTTGTAACATTACGACTGCTTTGTGGATCGGGACTAGGTACTTTAGAGAATGAATACAGTATTTTACATGGAACTGCCTGAACTGGCTTCAACCCCAAGGTGCAGTGATCCTGTTATCTGAGGGAAGAAAACCTTAAGAGGGACTTTGTACACAGCTGCTTGAAATCAGATGAAAACAGTATTGTTTCTTTTATTTAGGAATATTGCACTTAACCATGCAGAATATAATATTTTATTTAAGTCAAAACCAATCGAGGTAATAGTAATATTATTATTATTACATGTATTATCGCCCTCTCATGTCATTGTATTCCAAGTGCATAAATCGATGCCCATGCTGTTGATCACTGGATTGTCTGAAAGCCCACACATTTCTAGAATATGTGGCAAGTCTAGATTTCCACAGCTTCAGGCTGAAAATGAAGAAAGTCTCTGGGCTCCTTTTCATTATATTTTTTTTTTTTTTTACTATGAACTTTATTTTCTGTAAAATATGTTCATTTCAGAGACTAGTTGTTAGTCTAGGTAACGTGCAGACATACAAACACCACCGAGATTCAACTGGGTCAGTACAAGACCTTGTGATCCACAACTATGCCCAGATAATAGCTATATGTGCCAGGCATGCGTGAACCCTTGCGTGGATGTGTTTTGTATTGATTTCTTGTGGGTTTATAACATATTGATGTGGCCTGTCCAAGTTTTGTAGTCAAGTCAGGGGCTGACATATTGATCACAATGTCCACCTTATTCACCTCGACATGAAACAAACAATAAATGCAGCCCAGAATATAGCTTTCATGGTGAAAGCACTTTAGTTCAGTACCGTATATCCTGTATTTGTTGCCAGCCCTCCAATACACACCAGCCTCTGACGTCAGGTCATTTACTCTGTCCAAATCACCAAAAACTCAAGATGACATTTCCGTATCTTATCCTGTGATATGTTTTTGATTGACCCTGTTTCTGCAAATGTACCCATAGTATGACTGTAGGATTTGTGGGGCGGTGGGGTAGCCTAGTGGGTAAAGCGTTGGCTCGTCACGCTGAAGACCCGGGTTCGATTCCCCACATGGGTACAATGTGTAAAGCCCATTTCTGGTGTCCCCTGCCGTGATGTTGCTGAAATATTGCTAAAAGCAGCTTAAAACCAAACTCTCTCACTCACTCACTCACTGTACGATTTGTGATTCAGTAAGGTAGTAACAGCATTTAACAGACTGGATACCATGCCCCTGTTAGACCCGTGAAGATCCGGGGTTAGAACTGGTCTTCATCAACCCATGCTTGTCGAAAGAGGTGACTAACGGGATCTGGTGGTCAGACTCGATGAGTTTGATGACACATTGTATCCCATTGGCATAGATCGATGCTCTATTTGTTGATCACTGGATTGTCTTGTCCAGACTCAATTAATTACAGACCACCGTCATATAGCTGGAATATTGCTGAGTGCGGTGTTAAAATACCCACCAACCAGGGATCTGAAAGATGTTTCAACTGCTTGAGAAAATTTAACAGATGCCTGGATGTCAAATACAGGCCCATTTCTGGTGTCCCCCGCCGTGATATTGCTGGAATATTGCTAAAAACGGCGTAAAACTATACTCACTCACTCACTCACTCAAATACAGGTAATATGGTAGTACAGTTGCCTCTATGTGACCATTTCTGATAATTGCTGCTCTTTTGTTTTGAATTGATTTGTCAAGTTTAACAGGTCAAAGGATGATTGGAACTCTCAAGGGAAAAAGTTATTGGTGACTTTCTGTCATCCATGATTATCGAAGATAATGTGTCTCCATTCTATTATGATAAAAACCGAGGACCCTTTTCATCACCTCGTTTTGGAAGTGATGTCACCATCTCCATCTTTCTCATAGTTAATTAAGTGTAGAATTTCTCATGCTTACATGCTTGAAATTCACTGGACTTTAAGCAAATCTATGTTGGCGAATACTTCTGGGGTAATTAGTTCACAAGCTAGTACATAGTCAGCCCGGGGAACAGGCTGTTATCTTCTACTGTTGTAGTAATTTGATGAAAATTATTTTACTTCACTTTTTGCCTTTTACCGTGACTTCCGAGTCTATTATCAAGCTTCATGCAATTTCGGTTGTCACCAATGCATAGAGACAACAGCCAACCTTGATGCATTTTATTACAAGCATTTTGGAGGTTGAATTTGATGGGGACAACCTATTTTCAGTAAAGATATAAAATTAGTATCATTTTAGAAGGTTTAGATGAGCGATACTCATATAATGCCAAGACACTATAAATGCTGGACGGCTCAAACTGTCTTGGGTGATGGGTCAGGTGGGATAGCCTTGTTCACAAGAACATTGTCCATTGTGTTTGTCCACTATCATCTCGCTACAAGGCATGTACAGTGAAATCATTTTGGAAAATATTCCAGGTTAGATAATCAAGGTGGGGAGTGTTTGTGTAGACATTCACAACAGGTGAGCCACAAAGGTAGTGAGTGAGTTTGGTTTTACACCGCTTTTAGCAATATTCCAGCAATATCACAGCGGGGGACACCTGCAATGGGCTTCACACAATGTACCCATGTGGGGAATCGAACCCGGGTCTTAAGCGTAGCGAGCGAACGCTTTAACCACTAGGCTACCCCACCGCCCCCAAAGATAGTGTTTCAGGCATGTCCAACAGCGTTCTTTTGGATTTTTAGAAATAGATATTTAACCTTCCTCACCTTTATTCAATCTGGTGCTCAGACACAGGATATGAACTGAAACAGGCATGATGTCTGGAAAAATGCCCTTGTCATTGTCTAAGACTTTTCCTTGTCAGGAGGGGCCCGTCACTTCAGCACCTCCTCTGGTCGCCAGCAGCAGCAGCAAGATGGTGACAAGGACGACAAGGATGACAAGGACAAGAAAAATGGTGAGACTGCCGTCTTTGTTGCCATATCATAGCCTACACTCTCCCCTCATTACACCATGATTATTACCTATAAGGGTGAACATATCGGGGTTTATATTTTTCATACGATGCCCTAGGGCAAAATATCACTTTGTCATGTTGACGTGACGTCATGCACAATGCTATCACGTCACGTTTCTTGGGTGACGTTGCGTTCTACATACGGCAACAGCGGGTACCCAGCCTATGTTTGAAAGTAGATTTGGGTTTATTTTCCTCAATTTGACGACTTCGGTAATAAACAGAATATTATATTTGTGTCCATATCATACTATGTTTACGACACTCATGCCTAAATATCGGTATATCCCTTGCTCCGCTCGCGAAATGCCAACATTTAGGCATTCGTGTCGTAAACATGGGTACTCATATATTATCCTCTATTTATTTTCTCCCCACATTACTTACACTTTGCCTCATATCACACTATGCCTATTGTCTTCCACACTATGCCTATTGTCTCCCACTGTCACACTATACCTATTTTCTTCAATACATACTATTTCCCCTGTATTACAGGGTGCTTACTTCTCTTCTCCCAGTATTGTCTTAAGAAATGCCTATTTCTCTCCCAGTATTAAGAAATGCCTACTTTCTCCCAGTATTAAGAAATGCCTACTTTCTCCCAGTACTATGCCTAGTCTTCCATATTCCTACTTTCCCCAGTATTAAGAAATGCCTACTTCTCCCAGTATTAAGAAATGCCTTATTTCCCTTTCCCCTATTGTTCCTCTCCATTAAGAAATGCCTATTTCTTTCCCAGTATTCACAAAATGCCTACTGTCTTCCATATCACACTATGCCTATTGTCTTCTACTATCACACTATACCTATTTTCTCAATACATACTTTTCCCCTGTATTACAGGGTGCTTACTTCCTCACAGTGATACACGATGACTGCTCTTATCTCACCATTAAACAATATTTACTACCTCTTAGTATATGAAGATGCCTACTCTCTCCCCATATGACATGGATGTGTTCTGTTTCCCAGTATTACACTGTTGCTTGCTTTCTTCCAGTTTGACATGATGCCTATGCCTCCTTCATCCCCTCCCATCTGTGGATGCCTACTTCTTTCTCCCAGTATTAAGAAATGCCTACTTTCTCCCAGTATTAAGAAATGCCTACTTTCTCCTGTAGCATTAAGAAATGCCTACTTTCTCCCAGTATTAAGAAATGCCTACTTTCTCCCCCAGTATTAAGAAATGCCTACTTTCTCCCAGTATTAAGAAATGCCTACTTTCTCCCAGTATTAAGAAATGCCTACTTTCTCCCCAGTATTAAGAAATGCCTACTTTCTCCCAGTATTAAGAAATGCCTACTTTCTCCCAGTATTAAGAAATGCCTACTTTCTCCCAATTAAGAAATGCCTACTTTCTCCCAGTATTAAGAAATGCCTACTTTCCCCAGTATTAAGAAATGCCTACTTTCCCCAGTATTAAGAAATGCCTACTTTCTCCCAGTATTAAGAAATGCCTACTTTCCCCCAGTATTACTTGATGCCTCCTTTCTCTAGATATTGGAAGATCATACTTTCTCCAGGTATTACCACAATGCATGTTTTCTCCCAGTGTAAGACTGGACACTGTCTCAATTACCCTGTATTCAGACAGGCTTCAAGCATCGTGCAGCTGGATCCATCTCTGTGTGATCCATCACTTCCTCTAGACAGGTATTTGTCTTGTGACAGGTCCTCAGCTCATGGCACGTAAACATTCATAGATGAACATCCTTACACAGACAAAACATGGCTGCTGTACACCATCCAGTTAACTGTATATTGGCAATAAGTGGCATTCATGCAATACCCGGCATCTCTCTTAACTGTGATATCTTTTCAATTGTGCCTTCATTACATTGGCTCGTTGAAGTAATTTATTGTGAGCTTTCACATCAATGTAAAAACATTAATGCTTTCACATGTGTAATGTGTTTCCTGTGTCAATTCAATTTGGCAAAAAAGCTTCCATGTAAGAAAGGACTTGTGGTCGTGAGTAGAAAGCAAGTGTACCTACCCATATGTCCATTACCATGTTACCCTTCGGGATGAAGGTGGACATTGCCACTTTAATGGGAAAGCACAGTGCAGCACACATGAACTCACAATGTGAATACTCCATCCTAATAGAAACATGTTAGTGCTGGGCTGTATGGTGATGAGTAGTACCATGGCAGATCAATACATGCTGTGATGCTTTGCTTGTTTGTGTCAGTGATTGGGAATTAAAGAGCCAGATTGTTAAATGACCACACCTGAGTTTGGCTGTTGTCGGCAGTAATCCACTTGTCAGGGGATTACACTATCACTGTCACCGGGCCTTCTCAACATTATGGCACTGGTTTTGTTCATAGGCAAGTTCAGTGATGATGATGATGATGATGATGATGATGATGATGATGATGATGATCAGTAGGCACACCTCACAAGGATGACACTTTTTTCAGTAGGCACATCTGACAAGGACAATGCTAACATGACACTATCATTGTCAGTAGGAACACCTAACAAAGACCAAACTTTTCTCAGTAGGCACACCTCACAAGGATGACACTTTTTTCAGTAGGCACATCTGACAAGGACAACACTAACGTGACACTGTTATTGTCAGTAGGAACAGCTATCAAAGACCACACTAGTGTCAGTAGGCACACCTCACAAGGATGACACTTTTTTCAGTGGGTACATATGACAAGGACAACACTAACGTGACACTGTTATTGTCAGTAGGAACACCTATCAAAGACCACACTAGTGTCAGTAGGCACGCCTCACAAAAATGACACTTTTTTCAGTGGGTACATATGACAAGGACAACACTAACGTGACACTGTTATTGTCAGTAGGAACACCTATCAAAGACCACACTAGTGTCAGTAGGCACACCTCACAAGAATGACACTTTTTTCAATAGGTACATCTGACAAGGACAACACTAACGTGACACTGTTATTGTCAGTAGGAACACCTATCAAAGACCACACTAGTGTCAGTAGGCACACCTCACAAGAATGACACTTTTTTCAGTAGGTACATCTGACAAGGACAACACTAATGTGACACTGTTATTGTCAGTAGGAACACCTATCAAAGACCACACTAGTGTCCGTAGGACAACCAGCACAATTATTGCCAGTAGGAACACTTACGTAGCAAAGACAAAACTAGTGTCAGTAGGCACACCTAACATGGATGACACTGTTTTCAGTAGGCACATCTGACAAGGAAAACGCTAACACAACACTATTATTGCCAGTAGGAACACTTATCAAAGACCACACTAGTGTCAGTAGGCACACCTAACAAGGATGACACTGTTTTCAGTAGGCACATCTGACGAGGACAACGCTAACACAACACTATTATTGTCAGTAGGAACACTTATCAAAGACCACACTAGTGTCAGTAGGCACACCAAACAAGGACAACACTAGCACAACACTATTATTGTCAGTAGAGACACCTCAGACGGATGACACTTTTTCAGTAGGCACATTTAACAAGGACAACACTAGTACGACACTATTATTGTCAGTAGCAGTGTATGAAATAAGGCCTGTCCGACCGCCTGAGACAGGCTAGATTTCTGTAGGACGGTCTAAATTTACAGCTAGCCAGCCCGATGGATGGGTGAAAAAAATATTCAGATAATGTGTCCACTGGCACTGTCTATTTAGTATTTAAGAAGGACTGGTTAAATCTCTTCTGGGCTGGTAAGTTTTTGAAGTTACCAGGTCAGATGTCTGGCTGGGTTTTTGGCTTATTTCATACACTGTCAGTAGGAACACTTAGCAAAGACAATACTAGTCTCAGTAGGACAACCAGCAGTATTTTGTCAGTATTAACAAAGGACAAGGACAACACTTTACTCAGTAGGCACATCTGACAAGGACAACACATTCATTTTGAATAGACATATTTTACAAAGAAAACAATATTGTTGTATGCAGACATCAAACACAGGGGCAACACTATTATAGTCAGTAGGAACACCTAACAAAGACAATACTAGTGTCAGTAGACACAACTGACTAAGATAAAACTATTATTGCACATAAGCCATGAGGGTATTACATACCAGAATAGGGCTTAAGAGCCAGCACAAGAGGTCCTGGACCAGACAATCCAGTGACTGACATCATGAGCATCAATCTGCACATTAGGGAAATTATGACATGGATCAGTCAAGTCAGTGATCATGTTAAATGTGTTCCTTTAGTCGCTACTTATGACAATCATGGGTTGTTACGGCAGATAATGAGTCATCGTGCCATATTGGTTGCTCATGCTGTCAACCAGCCTAGACTTTACAAGTTGATATCATACAGCTGAAATGTGGCATACCACAGCAGGTAACAATATTCACCCTCCTTTGGGACTAGTGCAGATTCTGTTATAACATACACCAAGATGTTTATATTGTTATTATTGTGCACTATGTTTGGTTACTTCTGTGTCAATAAGGGGCTGTGGTAGCCTTTGGGTTAAAGCATTTGCGCGTCATGCCAAAGACCCAGGTTCGATTCCCTACATGTATGCAATGTGTGAAGCCCATTTCTGGTGTCCCCCGCTTATTGCTGGAACATTGCTAAAACAGTAAAAGCGGTGTAAAAGTCACTCACTCACTCACTCACTCACTCACTCACTCACTCACTCACTCACTCACTCACTCACTCACTCACTCACTCACTCACTCACTCACTCACTCACTCACTCACTCACTCACTCACTCACTCACTCACTCACTGTGTCAATAAACAATTTTTCAATTTGTTGGAATGCTTCTGCAGCATGAAACAATATTCACTCAACAACTCACGTTCGGTACCTGCACAGGCTATGTTGTGACATGCTCCTCTGTTTTATGATAATTATTCTGTACCCAGTTCACTTTCCTGCCTGTAAGTAGTTTGTGAAATTTGTCAGAATGCTGCTGTTTACTACTTCCAGAAAAAGATAAGCTTCCCCCACTACCACGACTCCTGATCTGGTTCTGGGTGGCGGTGACGGTATACACTGCGATGCGCATGACGCAGGAACAAGACACCAACTACTACAGATACATCTCCTGGAATGAGTTCTACCATGACATGCTGGCCAAAGGGGAGGTAACTCTAACTTCTGGCTAATATTGTTATATATTGATATAGAGCCCTGCTTCAGATCAAAAAGTCATTTGGGGTATGTTCTGGAATCACCCCTGTGTGATGCCGTTTTCATTCCAGCTGAAAAGGTTGGACCCAGAAGGATGAATTTCTGTCCCTGATTTGTTCGTGACTTATAGAAGATGCCACGATAAATTCAAAACAAAATATCAGTTCCAGAGAGTGTATTTCAAAAGAAGTGCACATCACCAGAATGTTGTATTGTGACAAGGATTGATGAAGTAGACATGGTGTAATACAGGATACTGTTGACTCATGTGTGATATTGCTTTCACTTGAGAGGCTGTTGGGTAGTCAAGTGGTAAAAGCATTCACTTGTCACGCCAAAGACCCGGGGTTCGATTCCTGACATGGGTACAATGTGTGAAGCCCATTTCTGGTGTTCCCTGCTGTGTTATTGCTGAAATATTGCTAAAAGCTGTGTAAAACCTCACTCACTCACTCACTCACTCACTCACTCACTCACACACACAACATGTTTGGTATTGACTAATGGTAATGTTTGTCAGCTCTTTGAAACTGAAAATATCAGAATACAACATTTGATCTTGTGTCCTCAGGTGGTGTATTCTATAAACATCTGATTATGTGTGTATAAGAGGAAACAAGCTTCATGGTGGGCAGTGATTAGGAAAATACTATTTTCTAATTTTTTATGAGACACAAAGTTATTTTTGACAATAGGGAACAGGATATTTGTTAATTGAACCTCAGTGACTCCTAATGAGTGTCTAGTTTCATGTATTTGTAAGTCACGACTTCATTTGGAGTGTAGACAGAATAGCTGGCCCAGTCAGCGATAGCATGTGGGTCCTATAATCATCAGATTAATAAACTGAGATTTGTTCAGATTATCAGCCTTTGTTTATTTTCGTCAACTGGGATCACATGTTTTACCATTATGTTAATCATCGTAAGATCTGAATAACTTGAGGCTTTCCTGCCACATTAAATTCACAAGCAACAAATAATGAAAAAAATCTTGAAAACGGTACAATGTGGCATCACAACTTACTCATTGAAGTTAATCGTGTTCATGATAGGTGTTGAGGAGCTGGGGTAGTCCAGTAGCAAAGCATCTAATTACAAATTAACATGAGTGATCTGGAAATATACTGGATAAATAAGTTAGGGATATTGGTATTGCTATGATTGATATTTTATCAGTGTCACAATGAATAAATAGATCATTATTCATAATTTCAAAATTTGCATATATCCCTAACTAATTTTGTCCAGTATCTAACTTAACACTCAAACAATCAGTAAGAACTGTAAATGGAATATAATTCTGTGGTAATTCGTTTTGTTTTCCTTTGTTGCATTAACTGAAGAAAGAATAGGCCGCACCTGCTGACAGACAGTGAATGTTGTTTGTTGTAGTACTGAGCTTCAGGTCTCTGACCTTGTGTTGTTGTCCACGGCTATTTTTGTGTTAATTGTTGAAAAAGCAGTTTGACAAGTTATTGTTATTGACAACAGCACTAAAAATATGGACAAGTGACGTCTTTGGGTGGTATTAGAAGTTGGTGTGATGAACATTGGGGAGAGTTCTATTGATATACGACTTTTTTGTTATTAATATGAGCAACATTTCGGTGAAGCTACGTACACACTATAGCCTTTTCTACAGTATTGTAATCACTTGCTTGATAGGTACACCGAAACTTGGCTCATATTGATAACAAAGAAGTATATCCATAGAACTATCCCCTGTTGAGTGAGTGAGTTTAGTTTTACGACACTTTTAGCAATATTCCAGCAATATCATGGCAGGGGACACCAGAAATGGGCTTCACACATTGTACCCATGTGGGGAATCGAACCCAGGTCTTCAGTGATGATGAGTGGACACTTTAACCACTAGGCTACCCCAACGCCCCTCCTCACTGAATTGACAAGTGATCTTGTCAAACAAACACTACAAGTGAGTGAAGCTTCAGTCTATATTTAAATGTATGAAGGTCAAAAGAAGTCAGGAAGAAATGTGAACGTCACTGACATGTTGTGCAACCATGGAGTTTTGTGAATTTCTGTCATTAAACAATGTATCACACATCTAAGCCCTGGTCCATGTAATCTTGTGGGTACTGGGTTCCTAATCTGTAAGCGTCCACTCATCATGCCGAAGGCCCAGGTTCGATTCCCCACATGGGTACAATGTGTGAAGCCCATTTCTGGTGTCCCCCGCCGTGATATTGCTGGAATGTGGCTAAAAGGGGCATAAAACCCAACTCACTCACTCACTCACTCCTAATATGTAGACACCTGACCCAAGTACCCGAGTTATCCATACAGGCCCACTGACATATTGATTTGTAAGATATCAACTTCAATATATTTTTGTGTTTTGGGAGAATTAGACACAAATTGGTGTGCACACTTTATGCATATTGGAGACAGTCATTTAACACTTTTCAAACCAGTTGATATTGCCATAAATGCAAAGAAGTCGGTCCTTAAATAACCTTCCCTGTTCTTAAAACTGAGCAACTGATGACCCTAACATGTAATTGTGTGCCCTTGAACTGCAGCTTGTATGTTTGTATATTTCTTGTTGTTTTCTTGTCTTCCATATCCTATTTTTCTTCTTTGATTGACAATATAATTTAAAAATATATCTGCTTCTTTATTTCAAGTTTTATACTGTATTGTTTTTCCCCTATAGTTAAAACGTTTTAGATTTAATTACTAGTTTTACATACATATCTGTGATATTCTAGTTGTTTTACTGTCCTTCGTCGGCAGGTTTTTTATAATATACATATATTTCATTTCAATATCAAATGTTCTCTCGTCACGATATGGCTGAAATATTGCCAATGTGACGTTAAATATTAACTCACTCACTCACTCACTCTTTATTTCAAGAGTTTGTTTCTTTTTATGGAATTAACCTCAACCAAAACCTGTTTACATTGTTATTTGTTTTCCTCTGCCTATTTGAATGCTGTAATAAGAAATTCAATTATTCTGAGATAAGGCAGTTATTAAGTACATCTTCATTATCTGCAGCATGGCAGCTGGTTTTATATCTTTAGATCCACATGTGATGTGAGACCTAAGTCGGCAGATAAACCTATCTCCTGAACAGCTCGGAGTCATCCCTTGCAATAGTTTCCAGTCGACGCCAACCGATCAGTCATTTACCATGACAGCCCTTAACTCTTCAGTGGAAACAAACGCTACATCATCTCCAGAACAAAACAAATTATAAGCTGGATACACCAGATCCAAGATTAATGCTACTTCACTTTGTCCAGCAATTTATCAGCATCCAGATTCTGGGCATAATTACAGGTTATAAGTTGTTGCACCTCCTGCCTGCATACGGTTGGTCAGTGGATATTAATATCTGTGCTTATGGATGCCTGTCTCAGGTGATGTAGTATAACAGGTCAATATTCCCTGGTAATATTCCCTCTGCCTCTGTCTGTAATTAATGGAGAATGGAGTAGCTAAGGCTGCCGGGTTTCAACATTGATGTTTGATTGTGATGAAGCTGTGGTCCATTAGTCAAGGTGGCATTCTGAGGGTGGGCGGGTTGTTCATGAGGTCGCAGTGTTGATGAAACAAGGTTTTACAATAAGATGTAATGCTTCGTGGTTCCTCCTGTGTTGGAAAAAGTAATTCCCAATATCTGTTGAAATAATCGATATGATATTATTGTCCTTCGTTTCTGTTTCATAGAGATGACAAAATAATTTCCAGAGTATTTTTTTATATTTTTTATATTATTAGATGAAGTTTTATTTATTTATCAGTTATTTTTTTCATTTATTATATATTTTGTGTATCTTTTTTATTAATAGGTCAGCATGATCAATACAAAATATTAAATCTGTAAGATTTTCATGTATGCAAATAAAAAATCATTTTGAATATTTTGAATTAAGTACATTGCAAATATTGCAGGAACCAAGAAAATAAAAAAAACCTCCGTCTTCTGGAAGTCATTCTTAATGGATGACATGTTTTTTGTTATATCATAGTGCAATGTTTCGGTACAGATTCTGGTCATCAGATGCTACTGGCCAGGTGGTCAGACTTGGCGACTTTGTTAATTGTGTTTCATTGTACCTTGCGGCATTGATCATTGATACTAATATCAATGTTTGGCCTGTCTGTTCCAGACTCATTGTTTACAAGCAGCTGTTATGGATGGGCTGTGGTAGAAATATTGCTGAGTGTTTTAAGCAAGAAACGGATTCCTGTTTGAAATACTTGCGTGTAGAAAAAGTGACGTCACACTCAAGGTTTATCTGTCCGAACAATGGGAACACTACTGTTTAGGGTTTAAATAGGGTTTAACCTCACCACAAGAGATGATTTAGCATTGGGTGAGTGAGTATGTTTTATGTTTAGCAATATGCAAGCAATATGACAGGGGACACCGGAAATGGGCTTCATACATTTTACTTATGTGGGGAATCGGAACCCAGCCTTTGGCCTGTAGAGTGAACGCTTTAACCGCTAGGCTACCCCACTGCCCTCTCCCTCATGGGCTTCACACATTGCACCCTACACTGATGCTTAGTCTCTGAATATATATTACTTTAATGGAAGCAAATACTTACTTTCAAATGGTAAAGGAGAGTAACTGAGATGGGAGATTCAGAAACTGAGGAAATATAGACTTCTTGGGCTTAAGCATTGCAGAAAGGGCTGGGCGGAAGGATTGACTGACTGACTGAGTTTGGTTTTACGCCGCTTTTAGCAATATTCAAGCAACATTACGGCGGGGGACACCAGAAATGGGCTTCACTCATTGTACCCATGTGGGGATTCGAACCCGGGTCTTCAGCGTGACGATCCAACGCTTTAACCACTAGGCTACCCCACCGCCCCTGGGCGGAAGGAAAAATAAGGTGGTTTCATTCACTGTGAGACAGACTAATTTTACCCACATGGGGAATCAAACTCAGACCTTTGGCATGATGAGCAAACACTTTCACCACTAGTCTACCCCACTGGCCCTGGATTTAGGATGGAAATATCCAAACCTGAGTCTTCCAATATTGGAAAAGATATTATTTGAAACATAGTTTGCTTTACAATAACAAACACCATGATGAGCTAACATCCCAATATGCACCACTATGGACCTGTCTCCCACCGTTAGCTATCATTTTATGATATGACTGAAATACTGTTGAGAAAAGTATTTTACGTCCTTCCTCAGAGAAAAACTCTGAAAGAGAGCTTTCATGTTTGTTCTGCACAATAGACAAAGTTTGCTGTGTTGTGTGTGGAGATTTATCGTGAATAACCCAAATCCCCGACACAGATTCACAATTATACTTTTGAGACGTGTCCTCATCCCTGATAGTGTTTAAAGTCGCTGTCCAGATGATGAATCACTGACACATTTCAAAAATCATATGGATAAATATCAAAGTTTGAATTTGATGCGTGATATTACATTAATCTTTTTCAATCTGCTTTGATGTATAAGGGTTTTTCTGTGTGGAATTACTAGAGCCACTCTCGGATCATGTTTCAGCTGTTTGTGTTAAATGTCATAGCATTGGTGGTGTGTGAGACGTACTTGTACGGTTTATTGACTGCTGATAGCACTAGCTGAGTATTGTTAGACTAATGCCTCTTAACTCTTGTCATCCATCTTGTCATCCATCTGGCTAGGTCGCTAATAGGTCAAACAGATTCTTTGCCAAACAAGTTGTGGACATTGTATTTTCTGAATGTGATTTCCTTTAAAACTATTTACACTTGGTTTTAAAAATAATAATAATTGATAATTTTTAACTGTTCTATGACTTTTGTAAGAGAGACAGGTTTAGTTGAGTTGAGTTGAGTTGAGTTGGGTTTTGCGTCACATCGGCATTATTCCATCCATATAGTGACAAGAACAAGTTGACAGGTTTAGGGTTAATGCTAGTTTTAAGGGCAATGTCAGATGCTTGAATTTTGCCATTGTAAGCTGCAGCACAAGGAACTGCTGTTGATCATACTGTCAGTTTTTTTCAGTGAAGGAGTAATTTCCTTTTGTCATCTTGTCTCAATTCCTCGTATTTGTTTGGTCTAGAAAAGCTCACAATACACATAAAAATCTTTAAATGTGTGATAAATGAATATTCATCTGTATTTTCATTGATATGGGAAGTTTTAGTAGGATAATGGACTTTTTCAGATGTTCTATTTATGAAAATAACAAGAATATAACAGGACATTGCTTTAGTTGATCATATAGAAGTTTGTTTTATTTGTCAATGGACAAAATAAATAAAAAATTGCAAATGGTGATTGTTTATTTTACCATTAGTGGTTGCCAACATTTTATTGACAGTTTCTTTCATGGTCCCATAAGGAATGCTTTGCTGCTAAATGTTACTGAAGTGGTTTCGATGTATTACGCTTAAAGGGACAATTTTGTTCTTCAGAATTGACTTACGTAAACATTGATATGAGTGTTGCAATTTTGCTTTAGCATGTTGCCGAGAAGAATGGGGTAAGAGGTACTTTTGTTGAAATATTTTTTAAAATTATGTCAATTTGTTTTACTTAAATGTTAGAAATTTTAGGCTTCCAGGCTGCAAATGCTACATAGGAAAACCTCCATATCTTTGTTTTCAAACACAGTAGAAAGATAATAATAGATTTATCTGGGCTGTATTTCATCTGCAAATCTGGCCATTTCAATTTGTTGTCATTTTTTAACTTCGTCTGAGTATTATATATTGTAATGTAACAAGACGAACTCTTGAATTATTTCAGACTACAAATATTTCAAATATTATATCAGTGGTGGGGGAGCTAAATAGTTTGAACAGACTGCTGGTAGAGGACACTACTTAATGTGTCTGGTGAGCTTGACCCTGGTCAGTTATTAACAAGTAGTTATGGCCATATGGTCCACTTCACAATCTCACATTTCCTGGATATCTTGAAGTTTGGGTAAAATCCTGCTATTTGGCTTTCCTCTTATCTTGGGATGTCAGGTTAGGGCTTTCTTGTAGTTTAGTGCTGATAGCAAGGTTGATATTGTAATAACAAGGTTCAACTGTGCTTCTGGTGCCTAGTTTCACATTGGAAATTGTGGCAATGGGTGGTCCAGTTTGCTTAGACGCAGAGTTGTGTACCTTGGGCACACCTGATCGGCTTACTCACTCACTCTACCGCGCAAACACTCAAACATTCAACCACTCACCCACTCACTCACTTAACCACTCACCCATTCACTCAACCACTCTCTCAACCACGCACTCTACCACTCAACCACTTAACCACTTAACCACTCACTCTACCACTCTCAACCACTCACCCACTCACTCACTTAACCACTCCCACACTCAACCACCCACTCAACCACTCATTCTCTCAACCACCCACTCAACCACTCACTCACTGAACCAATCACTCTCTCAACCACCCACTCAACCACTCACTCACTTAACCACTTACTCACTCAACCACTCACTCTACCACTCAACCACTTAACCACTTAACCACTCACTCTACCACTCTCAACCACTCACCCACTCACTCACTTAACCACTCCCACACTCAACCACCCACTCAACCACTCATTCTCTCAACCACCCACTCAACCACTCACTCACTGAACCAATCACTCTCTCAACCACCCACTCAACCACTCACTCACTTAACCACTTACTCACTCAACCACCCACTCTACCACTCAAACACTCACCCACTAACTCACTCTACCACTCACTCAATCAACCACTCACTCTACCACTCTAACACACAAACACTCACCCAGTAACTCACTCAACCACTCACTCACCCACTTACTTAACAACTCACTCACTCAACCACTCACTCTACCACTCACTCTACCACTCAAACACTTGCCCACTCACTCACTCTACCACTCACTCTACCACTCAAACACTCACCCACACACTCACTCAACCACTCACTCAACCACTCAAACTCTCACTCAACCTCTCAACCACTCACTCACTTAACCACTCACCCAAACACCAAACCACTCACCCACTCAGACATTATTTTTTTTTACAATACCTTTATATAATAATGTACAATGATGTTTTTTTACAATACCTTTATATTAATAATGTACAATGATGTTTTTTTACAATACCTTTATATTAATAATGTACAATGATGTTTTTTTACAATACCTTTATATAATAATGTACAATGATGTTTTTTTACAATACCTTTATATAATAATGTACAATGATGTTTTTTTACAAT
This sequence comes from Haliotis rubra, assembly GCF_003918875.1. Taxonomy (NCBI): domain Eukaryota; kingdom Metazoa; phylum Mollusca; class Gastropoda; order Lepetellida; family Haliotidae; genus Haliotis; species Haliotis rubra. The sequence goes on along the minus strand of NW_025766988.1, from coordinate 252,062 downwards.
ACCTTTATATTAATAATGTACAATGATGTTTTTTTACAATACCTTTATATAATAATGTACAATGATGTTTTTTTACAATACCTTTATATTAATAATGTACAATGATGTTTTTTTTACAAAACCTTTATTATGATAATGTACAATGATGTTTTTTTACAGTACCTTTATATAATAATGTACAATGATGTTTTTTTACAGTACCTTTATTATGATAATGTACAATGATGATTTTTTACAATACCTTTATTATGATAATGTACAATAATGTTTTTTACAATACCCTTATTATAATAATGTGTATACTTATCTTTCCTTGGTAAGCATGCCCAAAGCACTTCATATGTAGTATTATACCATATGATAATGTATATTTATGTAAGTCCAGTGATCAATTGGCTTTGCCAGAAATATATGTCACAGGGACAATGATGAACATCCAACATGCTTATTATCATTTATAATGTAAAAAAGGTATTATTAATGTCAGTGAAAAGGAACAGGGCATTCTTAATGGCAAGTGCTTATTATCCAGCATGTGGTGATACCAGCTTGACTGATGAATCCAAAGCTTTCTCCTTGTTGACACACTGTACCAAAGCTGTTGACACATAGTAATAAACTGCTCTACTTGTTGACATACTTCTGTTCCAGTGGACACGCCAACCCATCTGTGGGAGAACTTGGTGACACACTTGAAAACAAATACATTTCTATTCTTGTTTGGAAGCTGTCTTTGTTTTGTCCGCATAAATCTGAGTGAAGTGTACTCTTGCATCATCTTTGGTAGGACAACACTCCACTTGCCATGTGTGATGACTGCTTCAGTGTCTGGCAGAGTGAGTGAGTGAGTTTAGTTTTACGCCGCTTTAAGCAATATTCCAGCAATATCATGGTGGAGGACACCAGAAATAGGCTTCACACATTGTACCCTTGTGGGGAGTCGAACCCGGTCTTCGGCGTGACGAGCGAATGCTTTAACCACTGGGCTACCCCACAACCCCTCATGGTTGGAGACTGTGATGGCTGCCTCGGTGGTCTATCAGAGCTGAAGGTTGTGGGTTTTCTCCCCTGTCACCTGTAGCGTACCAAACAATGTTAGAAAGGCATTGTTAGCCGGTTTGGCACTTCGCATTAACCTGATATAACAAGGACTGGTGGGCTTGGATTCAGTATACAGTGGGATGGCAGTGGACTGTACACTTGCATTCAGTATACAGTGTAGGGTATTCATTTTTAAAGAGTGGGATGGTAGTGGACTGTACTATTAAACCGATGCATTCACACATGCACATATACTCACACAATCACATGCTCACAAACACAAAAAACAAGCACACACAGATGCTCACACAATCACATACTCGCAAACACAAACACAAATGCTCACACATTCACATACACACACACTCACAAACACAAGCACACACAGATGCTCACACAATCCACAAGCACACAGATGCTCACACAATCACATACTTCATACTCAAAAACACAAACACACACAGATGCTCACACAATCCGTACACAAATGCTCACACATTCACATACACACACTCACAAGCACACACAGATGCTCTCACATTCCACACACACAAACACAAGCACACACATATGCTCTCACATTCACATACACACTCTCACAAGCACACACAGATGCTCACACAATCACATACAAACACACAGATGCTCTCACATTCACACACACAAACACAAACACACACAGATGTTCACACAAGCACACACTCACAAACACAAGCAGACACAGATGCTCACACATTCACATACACACACTCCACAAGCACAAACGCCAGCACATGTACATGTTGCTATAGAAGCATTATAATCTACAACACACCGGTAACCTCCTATTTGCTTCATCTCCAGGTTCTGACAGTCCTTTAAACCAAGGCACTTCTGTAAGTGCTCCCATGAAGAATCGGTTTAGTGGTCCAGGGGGGATTCACTATTAGCTGGAACAACATTGAGATTGAGGGCAGTGTTGTGAAAATAATTGCAATAGTGTTTAGAGTAAAAGTGATGAAGACTGCCTTGAGGAATATGGTGCTCAGCCCTAAAAACATGCCAGAGCTCTAACAACATGGATTTCTATATTAAATGTGCTTGTAGGGATGTATATATTTTTTAAATTATATATTTTTAGGGAAGTGTCTGCTTATGTCAACAGAATGTTGAAATTGTTAATTAAGTTTTAAGAAAGAAATGTTGTTCAGGTGATTTTTTTACATTTTGTTGGACAGAAGCTACATCATAGTGATGTTCTTGTGAGAGATAGAAATCGAATTTAGTTTTCGAAACATGACCATGAACACAAAAAATTGTTCAGTGAAATAATAAAAAGATGGAGGACTTTTAGCTAGGATTCTGAACTACGTGCCATTGGCAGGCAGATTAGTAAAAAAATATGATGTAGTTGGAAAATATGGACGTTTTGTTGAAAAATATAATAATGTTTTGAAGATTTCAATTTTCTAATTTTAGGTATTTTTATTTTAATGTAAATTGAAGTGTAAAGTATACACATTTTCTGTTGCAGATCAAGTTTTATGGAAACCCCTTTTCTTAAGCAATTAGTACAAAGGATCACTTTCTCTTTTGCAATTAGGTTGATGACATCCAGTATTAGGAGTGCCGGTACCATTTCCTGTTGCAATTAGGTTGATGACATCCAGTATTAGGGTGCGGTACCATTTTCTGTTGCAATTAGGTTGATGACATCCAGTATTGGGATGCCATTTTCTGTTGCAATTAGGTTGATGACATCCAGTATTAAGGATACCACTTTCTGTTGCAATTAGGTTGATGACATCCAGTATTAATGATACCATTTTCTGTTGCAATTAGGTTGATGACATCCAATATTAAGGATACCATTTTCAGTTGCACTTAGGTTGATGACATCCAGTATTAAGGATACCATTTCCTGTTGCAATTAGGTTGATGACATCCAGTATTAACGATACCACTTTCTGTTGAAATTAGGATACCATTTCCTGTTGCAATTAGGTTGATGACATCAAGTATTAAGGATACCATTTTTCTGTTGCACTTAAGTTGATGACATCCAGTATTAAGGATGCCATTTGCTGTTGCAATTAGGTTGATGACATCTAGTAATATTGATACCATTTTCTGTTGCACTTAGGTTGATGATATCCAGTATTAAGATACCATTTCCTGTTGCAATTAGGTTGATGGCATCCAGTATTAACGATACCACTTCATGTTGAAATTGGGATACCATTTCCTGTTGCAATTAGGTTGATGACATCCAGTATTAAGGATACCATTTCCTGTTGCAATTAGGTTGATGACATCCAGTATTAAGGATACCATTTCCTGTTGCAATTAGGTTGATGGCATCCAGTATTAACGATACCACTTCATGTTGAAATTAGGATACCATTTGCTGTTGTAATTAGGTTGATGACATCCAGTATTAACAATACCATTTCCTGTTGCAATTAGGTTGATTACATCCAGTGTTAAGGATACCATTTCCTGTTGCAATTAGGTTGATGACATCCAGTTTTAAGGATACCATTTTCAGTTGCAATTAGGTTGATGTCATCCAGTATTAAGGATACCATTTCCTGTTGCAATTAGGTTGATTACATCCAGTGTTAAGGATACCATTTCCTGTTGCAATTAGGTTGATGACATCCAGTTTTAAGGATACCATTTTTCAGTTGCAATTAGGTTGATGTCATCCAGTATTAAGGATACCATTTCCTGTTGCAATTAGGTTGATGACATCCAGTATTAAGGATACCATTTTCTGTTGCAATTAGGTTGATGACATCAGTATTAAGGATACCATTTCCTGTTACAATTAGGTTGATGACATCCAGTATTAAGGATACCATTTCCTGTTGCAATTAGGTTGATGACATCCAGTATTAAGGATACCATTTCCTGTTGCAATTAGGTTGATGACATCCAGTATTAAGGATACCATTTTCAGTTGCAATTAGGTTGATGACATCCAGTATTAAGGATACCATTTTCAGTTACAATTAGGTTGATGACATCCATTATTAAGGATAACATTTTCAGTTACAATTAGGTTGATGACATCCAGTATTAAGGATACCATTTTCAGTTGCAATAAGGTTGATGACATCCAATATTAAGGATACCATTTTCAGTTACAATTAGGTTGATGACATCCATTATTAAGGATACCATTTCCTGTTGCACTTAGGTTGATGACATCCAGTATTAAGGATACCATTTTCTGTTGCAATTTGGTTGATGACATTTAGTACTAACGATACCATTTTCTGTTGCACTTAGGTTGATGAGATCAAGGTCAGCCCGGAGTCAGAGACCTGTATCATACAGTTGCATAAAGGCGCTGTTGTCAAGGGAAAAAAGGTAAATTATTGGGAAGGAGCAGTTAGATTGTCACCATCGTCATGAGTAAAATAATACCGTGGAATATTGTCATGTACATTGCTTCATTCACAAGAAGAGAACCAAGAAGATCCTGGTCATCAGTAACCGTTAGTTGTAAGAGACGACTAATGGGGTTGAGTGGTCAGGCTCACTGACATGATTGACAAATGTCATCTTATCCCAGTTGTGTAGATCGATGCTCATGCTGTCAGTCACTGGATTGTCTGGTCCAGACTTGATTATTTACAGCCCGCCACCATAGCTGGAATAATGCTGACCGTGGCGTTAAACAACAAACCAATACCAACCAATAGAGGTGAGGGTGAAGTGGGTTTCACGTCGATGCTTGAAACAAACTATTCTTAGTGAGGATCTGTTGTTTTTGTGAATTCATGTGAGAGATGTGGTTTCAGACTTCATGTAAGACCTGTTGTTTTAAGCGTGTTCATGTGAGCTGTGGCTGTGGTTTCAGAGTTCATGTGAGACCTGTTGTTTTAGTGTGTTCATGTGGAGAGCTGTGGTTTCAGAGTTCATGTGAGACCTGTTGTTTTAGTGTGTTCATGTAAGTGAGACCTGTTGTTTCAGAGTGAGTTCTTGTACTACACTATGAAAGTGCCAGATCCCTACAAGTTTGAAGAGAAGGTGAGGAAGGCAGAAGCTGAGCTTGGCATCAAACCAGAGCAAGGTGTGCCCATCTCCTATGACAGGAACAGGTAGGTCACGTTCACATTTAACCCTGGGCACCAGCCTTCTCTCTCTTCAGCTCTCTTGAGGGCGGTGGGGTAACCTAATGGTTAAAGTTGGCTCGTCGTCGGAAGATCCGGGTTCGAATCCCCACATGGGTACAATGTGTGAAGCCTATTTCTGGTGTCCCCTTGCATTGATGTTGCTGGAATATTGCTAAAAGCGGGGTAAAACCAAACTCAGTCAGTCATTCAGTCAGCTCTCTTGTTCACTATTCATGTGTTTTGGACTAGGACAGAGTTGGGTGAAATACATATCAATTCGGGCTGTGGGTAGCCTAGAGGTTCAAGATTCCCCACATGGGTACATCTATCAAGCCCATTTCTGGTGTCCCCATTAAGTGATAAACCCGTGATGGTTCGGATTAGAATATTGATCTTCAGTAACCCATGCTTGTCATAAGAGGCGACTAGCGGGATCGAGGTGGTCAGACTTCGCTGACTAAGTTGACACATGTCATCGGTTCCCAATTATGCGAATCGATGCACCGTGCTGTTGATCACTTGATTGTCTGGTCAGACTCTATTATTTACAGACGCGCCGCCATATAGCTGGAATATTGCTGAGTCGCGGCCTAAAACTAAACTAAACTCCCTACTAAGGGCAGTGGAGTAGCCTAGTGGTTAAAGCGTCCGCTCGTCAAGCCGAAGACGCAGGTTCGATTCGACAAATGGGTACAATGTGTGAAGCCCATTTCTCGTGTCCCCCACCGTGATATTGCTGGAATATTGCTAAAAGCGACGTAAAACCATACTCACTCACTCATTGTGGTCATCTAAAACACTTTGACTTGCTGTGTGGAGTTATGTCCCTTTGGTATGCCAGAATCTTGTGTTCCAGTTGGGGTTTGTCCTGGTTTTTGTCCCCCACCGCAACACGGAACAGGGGGACTATGTATTCAGCAGCAGACTCAATTATTTACAGACTGCCGCCTTATAACTGGAATATTGCTGAGTGGCGTAAAACTAAACTCACTCACTCACTCATGCCCTGATGTTTGTGTTCCAGCTCCTGGTTTGCCTTCATCTTCATGGCTGTGATTGGCCTGGCTCTCTTCCTGTTTCTGCGCAGCGTCACAAAGGTGTCACTACCGAACCCCTCCGACATGTTTGTAAGTAAACCTGCACTGATAGGATAGTTTTACCATGCTGTTTCAGCTGTCACGTGTTGACACTGATGCTCTGTCACTGTACTAGCTTTATTTTGTGTTGTCTGAGAATGCATTCTATTTAAATCCAAGGTCTTCTGCACATTACTGTCCAGTCAAAAGAGTTTTTATTGAGAGTTATGCTGAAGAATCAAAGCACACGCATCAGATGATGTGCAGTTGTAATTTATTCTGCAGGCCAATGAGCGTAAAGCAAAGTTCGTGCGCGTGGATGTCATGTCCCAACAAGGCAAGGGTATCAGCTTCAAGGATGTGGCAGGGTTGAAGGAGGCCAAGGTCGAGGTCATGGAGTTTGTGGATTACATGAAGACCCCGCAGAGATTTAAGGTAAGACGCCATGCTAGATCAGTTTGAAGCCACCACAGTTGTGTGTCTGGGAAGTCTTCAATCATCTTAGCAATAAAATATAGATGAGATTGTGTATCCTTTGGACAGGGGAAAAAAATAGCATTTAGCAGTTATACATACAGTGATCCATGAACATCTGGGTGAGATTTTCTTTAGCAACCCAGCTACTAACAGGATCAGGTGGTCAGGCTTGCTGACTTGTTTGACACATGTCTCGTATCCCAATTGTGTAGATTGATGTAGGGGCGGTGGGGTAGCCTAGTGGTTAAAACATTGGCTCTTCACGCCGAAGACCCGGGTTTGATTCCCCACATGGGCACAATGTGTTAAGCCCATTTCTGGTGTCCCCCGCCGTGATATTGCTGGAATATTGCTAAAAGCGGCGAAAACTAAACTCAGTCAGTCAGTCAGTCAGTAGATTGATGCTCATGCTGTTAATCACTGGACAGACTAGTCCAGACTGGTCCAGACTGGATTAATTGCAGACAGCCATCATATAACTATATAGGAGAACCTTTTAAGAAATGAAACATTTTCTTACATGAAGATTTGCTAAGGTCACAAAATCGAACTTTTTGCTAATATGTTTTTGTCTTTGATTGCAGGAACTTGGGGCAAAGATTCCCCACGGAGCCCTGTTGCTGGGTCCACCAGGGTGTGGCAAGACACTGCTGGCAAAAGCTGTAGCCACTGAAGCAAGAGTCCCCTTCCTGGCTATGGCGGGGTCTGAGTTCGTGGAGATGTTGGGAGGTCAGGGTCGATACATCTTGTTGGGAAATCATAAGTCTGTCAGCTTTGGGCGTCTGAGGTCACTTGGCCTTGCTGGGAGGTCAGGGGTCGATACATCGTTTTGGGAGGTCATTGTGTCAATCAGATTGGGACATCTCAGGTCACTTTGTCATGTTGAGTGATCAGGGTCATAAAGTCACGTTGAGTAATCTGGGTCACTAAGCCATGTCAAAATGTCAACAAGTTAATTTCAGAAACCAGGGTCACTGATTGTTGTTGGGCATCACTGTGTCAAGATGATTAACAAATGTTCTACTTCGCTCTTGTCAAGTCAGGCCCCCCCGTTCACAGTATTAATATGTTTGTTATTTTATTGGTTCAGGTATATTACTTTCAAACCTGCTGTGATAAAGTGTTAATATTATGAGCTTCAACATGACTCTGACACTCTTTTATCACACACCTTTCTTCTGTCTGAGCAGGTCTGGGAGCAGCAAGGGTGCGAGACTTGTTCAAGGAGGCCAGGAAGCGAGCTCCATGCATCATCTACATCGATGAGATTGATGCCATTGGGAGGAAAAGGAGTGGCAGGTAAGCTAAAGGGGCGGTGGGGTAGCCTACTGGTTAAAGCGTTCGCTCGTCATGCCGGTGACCCGGGTTTGATTCCTCACGTCGGTACAATATGTGAAGCCCATTTCTGGTGTCCCCAGCCATGATGTTGCTGGAATATTGCTAAAAGCAGTGTAAAACTAAACTCACTCACTCAAATGATTCTCAAATTGTCATTAATGTTGAAGTAATGTATGGATTATTAATGAAACAATAATGCTTATTTTACACTGATGCAGATTTGTTGTATAATTTTTGTCTGTCACTAATTTCATTCAGTATATAAGCTATAACATTTATCCTGTGTCTTCCTGCTGCTCTTATTTGGCAGTGGTAATAATTCAGAGAAGTCATAGATGTACTCATTAAGTATGTCTTGAATCTTCCCTCTGTGATTTTAGCCTATACAGTCCTCGTTCTACTGTGATTCGGTTTGTAATAGTTTTTGGAAAATGCTGCAGGACTTATGGAAAGTGAATTGAAAGTAGTGGCATTTGTATTTTTCACAAGCCAGATAGAGCGCTGACCATATAGACTGAAAAGGCTGCTGAGATCATTTACTGTGTTAATGAACTTCAGAATGTAAGGGAGGTACTCGTTATCAAACACATGGTGTAAGACACCAACCAAAGAATAAATTTAAACCGGTATTGATAACATTGTTTTAAACATGCCACAAACCACAGCTCATTAGCTTGAATGTCACATTGATTGGTTTGTCCAAGGTGGTACAGTGTAAAACCCATAACCTTTGTCTTCTTCACACAATCGTGCAGTTGGGAGTTGACTTACTGTTGAGATCAGTGTTCACCCAATAGACTGACTGTTGCAGCACCATGGGCGGCAGCGCAGAGGAGGAGCACACCCTCAACCAGCTGCTGGTGGACATGGATGGCATGGGCACCATGGAGGGCGTCATTGTCCTCGCCTCCACCAATAGGGCTGATATACTGGACAAGGTGAGCATCGTACTGCAGTATCTAGTCTCTTTGGTCTATGTAGCATCTGGTAGAACTATGGTGAGTCTGGTTGATCCGTGTGGTGTCTCATAGAATCTCAGGGATCCATCTGGTAGGACCATGTAGTATTGGATTGATCCACATCTACTCTCACAGATCAAGTTAGGGACTCGTATATCCATATCTCGCCTCATAGATCAATACAGATCCATGTAGACTATGATAGATCCATGTAGTCCGATATATCCATGTAGAGTCTGATAGATCCATGTAGAGTCCGATAGATCCATGTAGAGTCCGATAGATCCATGTAGAGTCCGATAGATCCATGTAGAGTCCGATAGTTCCATGTAGAGTCTGATGGATCCATGTAGAGTCTGATGGATCCATGTAGAGTCTGATGGATCCATGTAGAGTCTGATGGATCCATGTATAGCCTGATGGGTCCATGTATAGTCTGATAGATCCATCTCGTCTGATAGATCCATATAGTCTGATAGATCCATGTAGAGTCTGATGGATCCATGTAGAGTCTGATAGTTCCATGTAGAGTCTGATGGATCCATGTAGAGTCTGATGGATCCATGTATAGCCTGATGGGTCCATGTAGAGTCTGATGGATCCATGTAGTCTGATATATCCATGTAGAGTCTGATGGATCCATGTAGTCTGATAGTTCCATGTAGAGTCTGATAGATCCATGTAGAGTCTGATGGATCCATGTGTAGCCTGATGGGTCCATGTAGAGTCTGATGGATCAATGGAGAGTCTGATGGATCCATGTAGAGTCTGATGGATCCATGTAGTCTGATGGATCCATGTATAGCCTGATGGGTCCATGTATAGTCTGATAGATCCATATCGTCTGATAGATCCATATAGTCTGATAGTTCCATGTAGAGTCTGATGGATCCATGTAGAGTCTGATAGTTCCATGTAGAGTCTGATGGATCAATGTAGAGTCTGATGGATCCATGTATAGCCTGATGGGTCCATGTAGAGTCTGATAGATCCGTGTAATCTGATAGATCCATGTAGTCTGATGGGTCCATGTAGAGTCTGATGGATCCATGTAGAGTCTGATAGTTCCATGTAGTGTCTGATGGATCCATGTAGAGTCTGATAGATCCATGTAGTCTGATAGATCCATTTAGAGTCTGATGAATCCATGTAGTCTGATAGATCCATGTAGACTCTGATGCATCCATGTAGAGTCTGATGGATCCATGTAGTCTGATAGATCCATGTAGAGTCTGATAGATCCATGTAGTCTGATAGATCCATGTAGTCTGATAGATCCATGTAGTCTGATAGATCCATGTATATTCTGATAGGTCCATGTAGAGTCTGATAGATCCATGTAGACTCTGATGCATCCATGTAGAGTCTGATGGATCCATGTAGTCTGATAGATCCATGTAGAGTCTGATAGATCCATGTAGTCTGATAGATCCATGTAGTCTGATACATCCATTTAGAGTCTGATAGATCCATGTAGTCTGATAGATCCATGTAGTCTGATATATCCATGTAGAGTCTGATGGATCCATGTAGAGTCTGATGGATCCATGTAGTCTGATAGATCCATGTAGTCTGATAGATCCATGTATATTCTGATAGGTCCATGTAGAGTCTGATGGATCCATGTAGTCTGATGGATCCGTGTAATCTGATGGATCCATGTAGTCTGATAGTTCCATGTAGAGTCTGATGGATCCATGTAGAGTCTGATAGTTCCATGTAGCGTCTGTCGGATCAATGTAGAGTCTGATGGATCCATGTATAGCCTGATGGGTCCATGTAGAGTCTGATAGATCCGGGTAATCTGATAGATCCATGTAGTCTGATGGGTCCATGTAGAGTCTGATGGATCCATGTAGAGTCTGATAGTTCCATGTAGTGTCTGATGGATCCATGTAGAGTCTGATAGATCCATGTAGTCTGATAGATCCATTTAGAGTCTGATGAATCCATGTAGTCTGATAGATCCATGTAGACTCTGATGCATCCATGTAGAGTCTGATGGATCCATGTAGTCTGATAGATCCATGTAGAGTCTGATGGATCCATGTAGTCTGATGGATCCATGTAGTTTGATAGATCCATTTAGAGTCTGATGGATTCATGTAGTCTGATAGATCCATGTAGTCTGATAGATCCATGTAGAGTCTGATGGATCCATGTAGTCTGATAGATCCATGTAGAGTCTGATGGATCCATGTAGTCTGATAGATCCATGTAGAGTCTGATGCATCCATGTAGAGTCTTATAGATCCATGTAGAGTCTGATGGATCCATGTAGTCTGATAGATCCATGTAGAGTCTGATGGATCCATGTAGAGTCTGATAGATCCATGTAATCTGATAGATCCATGTAGTCTGATGGGTCCATGTAGAGTCTGATGGATCCATGTAGAGTCTGATAGTTCCATGTAGTGTCTGATGGATCCATGTAGAGTCTGATAGATCCATGTAGTCTGATAGATCCATTTAGAGTCTGATGAATCCATGTAGTCTGATAGATCCATGTAGACTCTGATGCATCCATGTAGAGTCTGATGGATCCATGTAGTCTGATAGATCCATGTAGAGTCGGATGGATCCATGTAGTCCTGATGGATCCATGTAGTTTGATAGATCCATTTAGAGTCTGATGGATTCATGTAGTCTGATAGATCCATGTAGTCTGATAGATCCATGTAGAGTCTGATGGATCCATGTAGTCTGATAGATCCATGTAGAGTCTGATGGATCCATGTAGTCTGATAGATCCATGTAGAGTCTGATGCATCCATGTAGAGTCTTATAGATCCATTTAGAGTCTGATGGATCCATGTAGTCTGATAGATCCATGTAGAGTCTGATGGATCCATGTAGAGTCTGATAGATCCATGTAGAGTCTGATGGATCCATGTAGTCTGATATATCCATGTAGAGTCTGATGGATCCATGTAGTCTGATAGATCCATGTAGAGTCTGATGGATCCATGTAGTCTGATAGATCCATGTAGAGTCTGATGCATCCATGTAGAGTCTGATAGATCCATGTAGTCTGATAGATCCATGTAGTCTGATGGATCCATGTAGAGTCTGATGGATCCATGTAGTCTGATAGATCCATGTACGTCTGATGCATCCATGTAGAGTCTGATGGATCCATGTGGTCTGATGGATCCATGTAGTCTGATAGATCCATGTAGAGTCTGATGGATCCATGTAGAGTCTGATAGTTCCATGTAGGAGTCTGATGGATCCATGTAAGAGTCTGATGGATCCCATGCAAATCCTGATAGATCCATGTAGAGTCTGATGGATCCATGTAGTCTGATAGATCCATGTAGTCTGATAGATCCATGTAGAGTCTGATGCATCCATGTAGAAGTCTGATAGATCCATGTAGAGAGTCTGATGGATCCATGTAGTCTGATAATGAGTCGTCATGTAGGAGTCTGATGGATCCATGTAGGAATCTGATAGTTCCATGTAGAGTCTGATGGATCCATGTAGAGTCTGATGGATCCATGTATAGCCTGATGGGTCCATGTATAGTCTGATAGATCCATATCGTCTGATAGATCCATATCGTCTGATAGATCCATGTATAGTCTGATGGATCCATGTAGAGTCTGATAGTTCCATGTAGAGTCTGATGGATCCATGTAGTCTGATGGATCCATGTAGTCCGATAGATCCAGGTAGAGTCTCATAGATCCATTACTGATAGAGATATGATAGTCTCAAAGACAAACTTTAACGCATGTAGCATCTCATGTATCAGGGAATATTGCTAAAAGCGGCGTAAAACTAAACTCAGTCAGTCAGTACAACTGTAAGGCAACTACCTGATGACACGGTGTGTTGCTCATGATACCAATCATTTGTTGGTCAGTCTCAGACTTGCATGCTACTGTGCATGAGCTGGAATATTGGTAAAATCAGCTTATGGATTTAAGAAGCAAAAACATCTAACATTCTTATTATGATAGCAAGATCCATGGGATGATAAACAAAAAGTAAAGGATTAAACCATGTACAAGCTCATGCCACGGGACAGTGAATCTGTTGTGTGAATATTACAGGCCCTGCGCTTCGACCTGGCCGAGTTGGTCGTCCACATCATGATTGACCTCCCAGCAGCTGAAGAGAGAGGCGGGGAAACATTTGAGATGTATCTGAAGAAACTGAAACTAGTGAACCTCCATCAGTGTATGCTCGAGAACTGTCCCAGATGTCACCAGGGATGAGTAGTGGGTGTGTCAATACCTCACTTCAGAGGGTCTGCAGCGTTTGAAAAATATCTATGATGGTTTCTTTAAGTGATTTAACTTCTTAGAGATTGAAAATTAGGGTGTGTCAAGTGAGTTTGGTATGGCTTGTGTGGCTGGGTGAATGGCGGCTTTGGCAGGACAATATATCAGGGTTTTGGTGCAGACTATGGTGGGTGTAAGAGGCCCGTGGTTTGACAGGGTTGGAGTTGTTTAGGGTGCTTGAGGTAGAAAGATATCCTGTGAGTTGTCAGGAGTGGTTGGAGTGTATGTTGGTTTTCTTTTGGGTGTTGTGGGTAATATCTTGAGACACATCTAACCATTTAGTATATCAACTGAGCACTTAATGTGGGATGCTGTGTGGTGAAAATTCAAAATACACATTTAAGACAGGTAACATCCATTTTGGTTAGAACCATGCTAAATGTATACAATATTCATGTATTCATGTGTAAAGGGAGCCAGCTAACTTTCAGCTTAGGTGGGATTGTCTAATAAACCCTTATTACTCCCCAACTTGAGGGTGGGAATTGTAAAGTAGTTAAGAGCGTTTGCTTGTCATGATGAGAACTCAGGTTTGATTCCCCAAATGGGTCCTATCAGCATAAAATTGCCAATGGATGCAATGAAATTTATTAAGCGCATCCACAGGGACATGAAAAGTCCAAATACTTTTTGTAAAAATTCAATCAAGTAACAATAAGTTATCACTGAGTTTGCTGCTAGCTGAGTTATGGTATCATTTGCAGTTTGATTACTGTAACAATTTAAGTGATGATCATGATACACAATACAATAACAGTATTAGTAATAATATTTAAGTGTCTGGGACCCCCATTTTGTTTTTCAGGACCCCTGAGGAAATTATGAGCATGAGTCCCAGGGTAAAATGAATTAAAATGAACGTTTAGCAAAATTGTCTACACCTCTGAGTGTAATATGTTCTTGCAGGTGCCGACATCGCCAACATCTGCAATGAGGCTGCCATCCATGCTGCCAGGGAAACCAAGAAACTGGTGGATGCTGCTGATTTCGAGTATGCCGTGGAGAGAGTTGTGGCTGGTGAGGAGATAGATGTAGTTGCAGATGGAGATGTGGGTGGAACCTAAAACAATTACCGTATACTACCGTCTATAAGCCGACCCCATAGATAAGCCAACCCCTAAACTTGACCCTTAAATCAGTGTCAAAATGGTTTGTTTCGTACATAAGCCGATCCTCTGCGATGGGGTCCTAATCGCGGCTAACACAGACCACAGACAACTGGCAGTTACCAATAATTATAATTTTGGTCCACATTATTCAAAGAATTCACAGTCATAAACATTGCATCTACTCACGCATCAAAACGAAGTGTAGCTGACAGAAAATACATAATATATTTTGTTCTCTAAATATAATACTTATTGTAGCAAGAAACTGGCTGGCTTATTTTACCCCATTCAACAATCACGAACTGATACAGGTGTGCTATTGATTCATTTACCTGTGCTGAGCCTTTCTTGCTCACCTGGCTGTTCCTCTCTCTGCACTCCTCCCTTGTATCACATAGTGAACTGTGTCAGTATTTTAATGATAGTTATTATCCCCCGCAACACGTTTTGCGGGGGGTATTAAAATGGACCCTGTCCGTGCGTGCGTGCGTGCATCCGTCCGTCCGTCCGTGCACATTTGTCTTTTCCGGAACAGAACTCTAAAACCATTCAATATTTCTTCACCAAACTTGGCACATAGATAGATCTGGTGGTGTACTGGTGCCTTTTGGTAGTTTTGGAATTCTGAATAAAATATTTTTGGCGTTTCCATGGCAACAAGTTCGACTTAGACTGAAATTGGTGGTAGTGCTCTTTTCCGGAGCAGAACTCTAAAACCGTTCAATATTTCTTCACCAAACTTGGCACATAGATAGATCTGGTGGTGTACTGGTGCCTTTTGGTAGTTTTGGAATTCTGAATAAAATATTTTTGGCGTTTCCATGGCAACAAGTTCGACTTAGACTGAAATTGGTGGTAGTGCTCTTTTCTGGAGCAGAACTCTAAAACCGTTCAATATTTCTTCACCAAACTTAGCACATAGATAGATCTGGTGGTGTACTGGTGCCTTTTGGTAGTTTTGGAATTCTGAATAAAATATTTTTGGCATTTCCATGGCAACAAGTTAAACTTAGCCTGAAATTGTGGTAGTGCTCTTTTCTGGAGCTGAACTCTTAAACTGTTCACTATTTCTTTACCAAACTTTGCACATAGATAGATCTGGTGGTGTACTGGTGCCTTTTGGTAGTTTTGGAATTCTGAATAAAATATTTTTGGCGTTTCCATGGCAACAAGTTCGACTTAGCCTGAAATTGTGGTAGTGCTCTTTTCCGGAGCTGAACTTTAAAACTGTTCACTATTTCTTCACCAAACTTGGCACATAGATAGATCTGGTGGTGTACTGGTGCCTTTTGGTAGTTTTGGAATTCTGAATAAAATATTTTTGGCATTTCCATGGCAACAAGTATGACTTAGCCTGAAATTGGTGATAGTGCTGCTTTCTGGAGCAGAACTTTAAAAACCTTTCAATACTCTCCTTCCACTTTTCTGTATACACACCTAAATATTTGACATAATCATAACTCTTAGACATAATCATGAAGAGTATTTTGCCCATGCGGGGGATATTGATGACTTTGTCTTCTTGTTTATTATTAAGTCATAATTAATGAAATTCAAAATTCACAATGGTAGAACAATTATAATGTGTCATGCCAAATTGGAAAATGATTGTACTTGTAGTTTTTTAGGTAAAGTGATCAAACACCATCACGAACAGTTTTCTGCCAGACTGTAGAACTATTGACAGAAAAATGGTTGCCCAAAGTTTCAACTCCTTCCAGACCTGTTGCATCAGTCAAGTTTGGTTCAGATATGTTGTTGATTAGGTGTAATAATTACTTTGTGTTATTGTGTACACATGCAGCAGAATGAGAAGGGCATGTTTACACATGGATATCGTTCAGGTATTAATCTCTACAACTGTGATAGAAAATACTAGGATTCTGGAAACAAGTCCAGAAGTAGGATCCAATGACAGATTAGGAGACATTTTTGCAGTTGAACACATCTGATCATCAATTGATCCAGCACAAGAAAACCTTATACATAGCACATGGTTGAACAGTAGCCAGATGTTCCTCAAGTTAAACCATCATGCTTTGCTCTGAGCAACGAAGTGGCCTGTTGGATCAGTGTGTCTGTTACTCTATTGCAGGTGTGGAGAAGAAGACTCGCCTTCTCTCCCCCACAGAGAAGAAGATTGTGGCTTACCACGAATCAGGTCATGCTCTGGTTGGCTGGCTCCTCAAGTACACAGATGCTCTGCTCAGGGTAAGTGGGGTTACACTGATGTTCTGCTCAGGGTAAGTGGGATACACAGATGTTCTGCTCAGGGTAAGTGGGTTACAGGGATGTTGCTGCTCAGGGTAAGTGGGATACACAGATGCTCTGCTCAGGGTAAGTGGGATACACAGATGCTCTGCTCAGGGTAAGTGGGATACACAGATGTCTGCTCAGGGTAAGTGGGATACACAGATGCTCTGCTCAGGGTAAGTGGGATACACTGATGTTCTGCTCAGGTAGGTAAGTTGGATACACAGATGCTCTGCTCAGGGTAAGTTGGATACACAGATGCTCTGCTCAGGGTAAGTGGGATACACAGGGTGTTGGATACTGCTCAGGGTAAGTTGGATACACAGATGCTCTGCTCAGGGTAGGGTACACAGATGCTCTACACTGATGCTCTGCTCAGGGTAAGTTGGCTCAGGGTATACACACTGATGTTCTGCTCAGGGTAAGTTGGATACACAGATGTTCTGCTCAGGGTAAGTTGGATACAGATGCTCTGCCCAGGGTAGATGTGAAACAGATGCTTCCCCAAGGGGATTATCTGCTGATTGTAGGTGACATGGTTGACACATGTCATTGTATCCCATCGATGCTCATGATGTCAGTCACTGATGCAATAAACAAACAAACAAATATCAACAAAGCATTACTGTTGTCCAAGGTGCTACAATTTGCTGTGCAGTGTTGTCTGGAACCTGTGATTGTGGGTTTGAATCCAGGTTTGCTGCTGATTATGTTTATTGGTTAGTCGACCTGTGAAGATCCGGGTTAGAATTGATCTTCAGTAACCAGTGCTTGTTGTGAGAGGCGACTAACAGGATCGGGTGGTCAGGCTCGCTGACTTGGTTTACACATGTCATCGGTTCCCAATTGCGCAGATCGATGCTCATGATTTTGATCACTGGATTGTCTGGTCCAGACTCGATTATTTACAGACCACCGCCATCTAGCTGGAATATTGCTGAGTGCAACGTTATACAACCCACCATACCTCTATTCTAGGTTAGTCTGTGCTATGTTCATGCTATGTTTCACCAAAGCTGTAAACGGCTCAGATGTACATCACCTCGGGCTCCTCTCCCACAGCAAGCTGAAGAGTCATAATGTAACTGAAATGATTCAAAGTCATGTTAAACTCAACCAGGGGTTCAAATTTTTTTTAAAAAGTCACTTGCCACAGGGCAAGATTAACCTGATTTTATGAAATAATCATGATGATGTAATTATGAAAGAATAAATCAACATGGTATTTGATGATAATGTTTACTGGACTATTTATTGAAAAGTGATAAATAGCAAAGAAAGATAACTCTGCTTTATTATCATTGCGAAATTTAACAGCTACATTTTGAGCAGATATGAAATTAAATCCAAGTTTATTTGCAGTTTGAAACCGTAAGTGGAAATTATCTAGTAGCCCACAGACAAGTAAGATACCATTATTTGATTGCCCGAAATGAAAACTGACTTGTCCCGGGCGTCGGGCTGTAGGATTTTGAACCCTGAACTCAACTCAACTCTTTCAGATATCCATCGTGCCAAGAACCAACAGTGCTTTGGGATTTGCTCAGTACATGCCGTCCGACCAGAAGCTGTATTCTTCTGATGAGGTGGGTGAAGGGGATGTCCCAGTATCAGTTATACAAATAATCCCCATTTCATTAAAATTTTCAGGTGGGGATTTTCAGCCAGAGTAACCCTCCTGAACTTTATATTTGTGTAGCGATATAATGGACACAAATCAAAATTATTGTAAACACAAACTTAAACATCGTCCGTCACAGATATGACTTTGATTTGCAGTTAAATAGACTGGCGTTGACATTTGCATCTTTATGGTTTCCCCAGAAGGGAAACAACAAAATCCTGATGTACATTTAGGGATTCCATACTCATTATTTATGCACTCATTTATTACCTTAGTTTTAAACTTGAGACAGTTTTCCATAGTGGTTATTGTGCGTTTTTCAGCTGTTTGAGAGGATGTGTATGGCGCTTGGAGGTCGGGCAGCTGAGGCAATCATCTTCAACCACGTAACAACGGGTAAGGGAGACAACTTACCATAAACTGTTGATTGTAAGTCTGTTGAAAATTCATCAAGTATCCCATTGTTCTGGACAGTTGGTTTGAATATTTTTTCGACCATACCAAGAAATATTACAGGTGTTTCTCAAATTCAAAATGACACTCTTATCTCAGTCAGTGAATAATTCACCCCACATTGACTTGTTATCTGATTAACTCAAACTACCTTGACTATTTACTTCTGGGACTGAATAACATCCTCCACTGACTTATTTTTCAGGAGCTCACGATGACCTCCAGAAGGTGACCAAAATGGCGTTTGACCAGATCCGATCGTATGGCATGAATGACAGGGTGGGGTATCTGTCTTTCCCCCCAGAGTCCGACGACACCCTCGGCACCAAGCCCTACAGCAAGAGGCTGGCAGCCATCATGGATGAGGTACAAAGCATGTCCCTGTATTTCCTACAGAATCCATTTACAGATCTGTTTACTCCTGCAGTTACGCTGTAGTTCAGGGGGCGGTGCATTCTCTTCCCACAGAGGTTACTTGTCATATCTTCCTACGAACCTCTGTTTTAATACGGCCCTTTCATGGTGCGAGTGTTCAGGATTCGTGATTGGTTGCAATCAGATTTAGTTGTGCAATCAGCGACGTTGTTTCAATGTGATCATTCACAAGGTCTCAGTAATTTCCGTGTACTTCTGAAAACCTAGAACCTCTTCCGCTGCGTGATGCGCAAACGTTTCTTCTAGACAGAACTCAGTTATGTAATAGCGGATCAATGGCGTCTCCATCGCCCTCGTTGACAACGGACAAGCTAGCCATTAAAAGCATTGTGTGTCACATCAACACAAGTCCCCGCAGAGGAGGGATATTTGTGACCCCACATTTGCTTGTATTAGTCAAGCTGGATCTAAGTGGATGTAACTCGTGTTCTAATTGGATAGAAAGAAGGGAGATACTTCGTGTTGCGATTTTTTGCCGCTAGGGTATTTTACGAGAACCGGGAAATATGGCCGTATTAGAACAGAGGTTCGTAGGAAGATATGACAAGTAACCTCTGTGGGAAGAGAATGGGGCCGGTGGGGTAGCCTAGTGGTTAAAGCGTTCGCTCTTCACACCAAAGACCCGGGTTCGATTCCCCACATGGGTACAATTTGTGAAGCCTATTTCTGTTGTCCCGTGATATTGCTGGCATATTGCTAAAAGCGGTGTAAAACCATGCTTACTCACTCACTCAATGTAGTTCAGATTTTGAATAAAAATATAGAGAATGAAAATGGTCTGTATGTTTTGTAGACCATGATGTTATAAAAGCTATCCCTGCACATATCTTAATTTGGGTTGGGATTATGCATTTCATCATTACTAACTGTGCGTCGATAGAGATAACCGCCTAGATGGCACATCTCAAAGTATTATTCACCACCATGACAGTTTCCATTGAAGTATCTGTTGTGGGGCAGTCCTGATCCCAGGAATCATTCATATTGCTGTGACTATATACCTTATCCTTTGGTTATTTATGTGATTTACGAAACTGGCAAGGTTTAAATCACTTGGTTAAAATAAAAGCCAATGATCCTATAAGGTGATGTATTGTCAGCTATATTCTTAGGTAGGACTTATGAAATGGAAGACAGATTATTTTTATTATATTAACTACAGAAGGAGGTTATGCTTGTTTCCAGGAGGCAAGGAACTTGGTGAACCGAGCTTACCATCACACAGTGGAGATCCTGGGAAACAACAAGGAGAAGCTTCACACTGTGAGAATGCATTGCTACTTGTAGAGCTGACAAATATGATGGCTTCTGATGCCCGGTGGGGTGGTGGGGTAGCCTAGTGGTTTAAGCGTTTGCTCATCACGCCAAAGACCCGGGTTCGATTCCCACATGGGTACAATGTGTGAAGCCCATCCTGCCATGATATTGCTGGAATATTGCTAAAAACGGCATAAAACTGAACTCACTCACTGACATGCCCGTTGTACACGGGGCTGTGGGCGAGCTGGCTAAGGCCAGGCTAGTGATCCAGCGAGGTTGAGGTGTCGGGATCGAGCCCACCTGTGACCGGTATAAAACCTTGGAGTCAACTTTGTGTGCAGACTCTTTCAGTGTTGTCACAACCCCTAGTGTACAGTACACAACCCTGTGCACTTAAAAGAACCCACGAATCCGTTGGTATTTGACCAGATGGTGGCCACATGAATACGTGCAAACACCTAGTTGCGGGTACAGCAACGCAGTGAACATGGACAAAGTACTGTGACTATGTGTCCCAGTCCACCCAGCTGTGAATGGGAACCTCGTTAGGATGAGAAAGCCACAATAACTTCGGAAAGCTAGTGGCTGCAAGAGTTGTATACTCCCCAGGAGTTGAGATTGATAATGCGATGTGCCGTTGAGATTGACATCCAATGATCGAGGGAAAAATACCAGCCTTTGAGCATGTACTAGGCGCGTGGATATAAGCCATATAAATATCCTATATATATATATACACTTCACCGCCATTTAATGATGTTGGGTTCAAATATGATTCTCAGTCTGTGGACTACCAGAACTCAGTGGTCAAGCCCACTGACTTGGTTAGTGCATGTCATTGTATCCTAGTGCTCATGGTGTCAATCACAGGATTGTCTGATTCAGGCTCAATTATTTACAGACAACCATCATGTAGCTTGAATATTGTCGAGTGAAGCATTAAACAACAAACAATCAGTCTGTGACCAGTGCTCAAAATATTTATTGCCTGTATGACTGTGCGCTTTCCTTGCAGGTTAAGCTGACAATGTTTATGTAACTGACATATTGTTAATATTGTCTTTCAAATCACACCTGTTTGTTGTTTGCAACCTAGCCCCATACTAAGAGGTTTCTCTGTGTAACATGTGATGTGCATGAAACGAGGATACTAAAACCACTTACTCACCCACTCACTCACTCACTCTAATTGTGTTTCAGCTGGCTTCCACACTGCTCAAGGCTGAGGTTCTGACATACGCTGACATTGAGAAGCTGATTGGTCCCCCACCACATGGGAAGAAGAACACAATAGAGCCACACGGCTGGGAGGGAATCATGCCTGAAAATAATGACGTAGCCCCCGAGAAACGGAGGAGGAATAGTGGCAGGAAATCCAAACGGGAACAGTTGTGATCACTGACTCAATCATACCGACAAACTTGCGCCATTCTCAGGCAGGCTGTGGAAAATGAGACTCGGTTCACACCTAATACAAGTATTATGGATTACCTTATACTGATGGCCATGGTGACAGGGTTAGACATAGCCTGTTATCCCTGGGATGAGCGAAAATGCAAACTGAACAAGCTTCTGGTCAGTATTTGAAATGAAACATGAAAGTCAATAGAACCCTTGTCAGAAAGCTAATCACAACAGCTCAACTGTTTGGCTGTTACTAGATTCATGAACCTGGTTCGTTCTGTAAGTTCAAACAGCTAGTTGTTACTCTCAAATTCAATCATGACACAGTGTGTGCGATTTGAAATAGCTGTACATCCTTAATTCTCCAGTGAGTAGGTTCTCCATTCTATTGTGGCAAATACAGTCGTGCCCCGTTTATCCGGACACTAAAGTCTTGTATTTTTCTTGAAATTGTCCGGATAAACGAATTTCGGATATCTGAACCACAGATGTCAACGACAAGGGGACATCTAGCATTGCCAAACACCACTCAAAATTAACTCAGTGTCACCTTGCTAATTAAGACTGCTGACTTCTGTATGTTAGGGCTCGCAGAAACCACTCAGTAAAATGCATGTGTAAACATACTGACAGGTACTCAGACATCCGGATATAACGGTGAAATAATGCATATAATTTAGCGTTTTGTATGTGAAAATGACCATCTGGTTACTGAAACCGGGTTTCCGGATAAATGAGTAATTTTACAACATTCGTTTTAAGGAATGTTCATTCGGAAGGCGAGTTTTCCGGATGTCTGAGGTTCAGATAAACGGGGCACGACTGTACACAGGACCCATTACTTTTGCTTGTTGGAAAACTTTGTGTGTGTATTTTAAGCACCATGTTGTTAGAATTGGGCTCAAAGCCATGGCAACAAATCTGTCCAGGGTGTTATCTTGGAATGGAGATATTACACCCTGCATCATCGAGGATGGGTCCTGTCAGCATCTGATATATCTGGTAAATGTAATCGTATATGCCACCTGAAAGTATACATGAAATATAAATATATCTAATTATCCAGCCTCTAACTGAAATCTCACACCCTGAGAACTGAATGATGCGTGCTAGCCATTGGCATTGTGTGTGCTTGAAAATAATTTATACTGTGTGCTGGAGATTTGTACATACTGAAAACTGAGACAAATATGAGAATAAATTTCTTACGTTGCTGCATTTGTTCTGTGTGTTCATTGTCTGTAGTGGATGAGATGTGCTGTAGATGGGAGATCATCTACTCTGAAAGTGGTTCTAGATTCATGTAGACTATGCTTAGTCTCTGAATAAATATATTCTGTTACAAATTGAAATTGAAAAGGACCCCATTGAGCTCAGAGATTCAGAACCTGAACCTGGGTAATCTAGACTTGCTTCAAATAGAACTTTTGCCTTGCAGAAAGGGTTAGGCAGATGGAAAAATATTGTGGTTCAGGAACTATAAGACAGACTATGGTTCATGCAGGGATGCCAACCTCTATGATTTTATCGTAGTCAGCTACGAATTTTAGCCTCAAACTACGCCAATACGATTGCACTAGAAATTCTACGAAATCTGAAGAAAATTCATTAAAATTTGGATATATAGACCAAAAAATATATCTTTGTCGATTAAATACATTTTCGGAATTCACTTACCCTCCATTCATCAAATTTAATGACATATTTGAACTGGAATCATTGCAAGTAACAAACGTAATTTTAATTTTTCCTTATCCTGACTCATGCTCTTTTGCTTGTCCCCTTCCTCTTGCGAACATAGTGGAACACTTGTATCTCCTTAATTGAAGCTCCCTTCAATGTAAAATCACTAATTGGTACTCACCCACGAGTTACCTCCCCTGCCGTAAGCGCGGGAACAGGTGTCGCCACCCTCTGGCCTCATGCTTCACTCTCTCCTTCTTCGCCCAGTGAGCAGGATGTGAGAGCGCCTGTGTCTCCTTACACACTATATCCTTTGGTTTTTCTTAGTTAGTTACCTTTTATAGTTTACTATAAAGGTATAGCTAGTATCCTTCAGTTATTTGCGTTAATAATTAATCGTATTTCTACTGTTTATTCACGTGAGTTCGTGATTGTTCAGCTAGTTTTACATTGATGAAAAACTGTACTATTTGTAGATTACGTTTTTCCGCTGCGGATCCGCATGTGGTATGCCCTAGTTGTACTACGCCTTGTGCGTTTGACTCACGTTGCAGTTACTGCATAAATTTAACCAATTCTGCCTTTGATAAATACCATCTTTGCGTCTTGAGACGTGTTGCAGATAGGTCACGCAAACTAGGTGTAGACATGGCCGATACGTCGGATTGCCCATCCAGTCAACTGCTGTCGAGTGATCCCCTCCCGTCTGGTGTTCTGCTTGAGACCCCATCGGAAGAGGGACGTGGGATGCAGTCCGTCACCTCTAAGAAGCGACCGGCCTCTCCAGACATCCAGTCATCGCAGACAAAGTCCAAGAGGGCCTCAACGTCTTCTCAACGCAGACTTCGTACCCCCAGGGCAGCGTCTTCCTCCAAAGGGAAATCTACGAAGTCATCGAGAACTTTCTCAGACGAGATCGTTCCAGCAGCAGAATTGGGCCTCTACGATGACCAGCCGATCATCATACCCGACATACGCCACAAGAAGCGACCAGTGACAGCGACAGTGACGTCAGCAGAGATCAACAAGCAGCCTGATGCCTCTACACTGATGTCAGACGAGATCGCTGAGGGCCCCACCGCTAACACAGCAGAAAGGGCACCATCTACTACGTCGCAGATCATCCCAAACGATCTTATGAAACAGATCATGATTATGATGGAAGGCCACTATAGACTGGAGAAGCAGCCATCCCAGGGTCCGAGCCTTCGCGAAGGCTCCAACGTAGACAGCACCCCAGGGGCACCATCTGTCAACGTAGCAGCCACGACAATGCAGCCTTCGCGAAGGAAGTCACAGACCACCTCGACGAAGGACCCAGATGTACAGCCTTCGCGAAGGCCTTCGCGAAGGCGGGAAGAATCATCACCTTCTTCGGCGTCATACTCAGATATGGAATCTGATCACCAGACCACACGCAAGCCTTCGCGAAGGTCATATCATCGTTCCCCAGGACCGGACGCATACGAAGCTTCGCGAAGGCGTTCGCGAAGGACACCTGAACCCAGATCGTCTTCATCTAAAAGATCAGCAAGGGACTACACAAGAGCTTCGCGAAGCTATCAGTCCCCTCATAGATCGCCAAGAAGGTCAACCTATCGATATAGATCACCAAGACGATCACCTCGCCGATCACCACGTCGATCACCTCACAGGTCTGCACATAAGCCTACAACTAGATCTCCACAAGCGTCAAACGATATAGAGATAGAGCCACACAGCCCTACATCAGAAGAGCAACAACCTCTTATCTATGATGATGGAATGGAAGATGATGGAGGAATTATTTTCTCAGATGCAGAGATAAGATATTGGATGGTCAATAATCTAGATCTCTCATCACCTTCCAAGAGTGGCAATAAGGCGCAGACTTATCTGATGAAAGAAGATGACGCAGATGCTATTACACTACCCCCAATCGACCCGATTGCGGCGGTACCTCAGAACCTAGATACAGCATTTAACAAAGCCACAAAGGTTCAGACGCCACATCTGCCAAATTTCAGCGCCAAGAAGTTCTCCACGCATAATATGGAACCCTTCTTCAAAGCGCAAGACATCGATGAGAACTATAAGCTGATCTCCGATGCCAAGAACAAGTACTACAAGATTGATGATCGGAAATTGGTTCAGATAGAAACCATGACGAGGCGTATGTTCTTCGGTCTAAATAGATCTAGAACAATAAATGAGACACTTATCTCCAGATTTCGGAACACGACCTCTGAAGATGACAGAATGATTTACTCGGCCCTACTGATGCAAAAGAAGGACCAGCAGTTTTTAACAGATCATCTGACGTCTGTCTCAGCAGCACTGACCTTAGCTCGTCGTCAAGGCCTCCTAGCTTCCTGCAACTGGGGTGAGAACTTTACAGCTCCACTATATACAGCCCCGTGGTCTTCCCCATCCATATTTGACGGAGGAATAGACACAGTCTCCAAAGAAGTCACCAAGGATTCTAGAGAAGTCCTGATGATTAAATCGATGGACACGCTAGCCAGTGTCATTCGACAGACTTCACAAAGATACTCAGGGAGATCTAAATTCACGGGCCTACAAAGAGCTAGAGACAGGAAGATTGCCAGTTCCAGGGGAAGAGATTCTTTTCGTCGCCCATATGGCAACTATAGAGGAGGGTCAGGACGAGGCAGGACACCCAGAGGTTCCCGCAACTATAAACGCTGAAAGACAGGTTCGGAACGACTGGAGTCTTCCACCCCCAGCCGTTCCAGTACAACCGTCACAAGTGGGTGGACGTCTTCAACTACACTGGGAAAACTGGGGAATACTTCAAGACACCTATGTCTCCAACATTCTTCAACGCGGATTTCGTATCCCACTACAGGCCAAGCCTCCACTAACAGTCAACCCTCACAAGTTCGAGGTAGAGGCACAACAACTACTAAAGTTAAGAGAGGCGGTTACATTACTCCTAACCAAGCAGGCCATAGAAGTAATAGAGCAAGGAAACATCGAACCAGGTTTCTACTCCCCAGTTTTCCTAGTACCCAAGAAGAACTCCAAGGAGAAATACAGACTCATTTACAACATGAGCTTCTTCAACAAGACTTACTTAAACAAACCACCCAGGTTCACTATGATACATCTACCGCAGCTACGGCAGATGATTCGCCCCATGGACTACATGGGCAGTATAGATCTACAAGATGCTTATCTGCACATCCCAATACATCCCGAATCCAGGAAATACCTTCGGTTTACGCTAGACGGGTTACATTACCAGTGGAAAGTACTCCCATTCGGAATAGCATCAGCCCCATGGTTATTCACGAGGATAACGAAACCGATTGTTATCTATCTACATCGTCAAGGGCTACGCAGTGCGTTCTTCCTCGACGACGGGATACAAGTAGATCAAGATCCACAGCATCTCAAACTACAGTTAAACTACATCATAAAGCTACTAACACAGCTGGGATGGTTAGTAAACTTACACAAGTCGGACCTAGTACCATCGCAAGATCTGCAATTCCTAGGAATCCGATTTATCACCAATCTCAACCGTATAGTCGTACCAGAAGACCGTTGGCTCAAGATCCAACAGATCATTCCACCAGCTCTACTGTCACCGCTACCACTTCGACAATGGCAGAGCTTACTAGGTCTTCTAACATCAGCCCAAGACTTGACAGTCATAGGCAGATTACAGTTACGTCCGTTACAGGTCTTCGTCAATACACATCTCGACGACCTACAACCATTCAGTCTACCGATACATCTCAGACCTCATCTATTATGGTGGACAAAGAAATCGAATGTCTGCGAAGGGATTTGTTTAGCAGAGCAGGAATTCAAGACCCATCTATATGTAGACGCGTCGCTCCAAGGTTGGGGAGCTCATCTCTCCAACCGGACGGCATCAGGGTTATGGACTCAGCTAGAAAGCAAACTCCACATAAACGCATTAGAGATGAAAGCTGTAATCAACGCCATAAGACATTGGAGCAACATTCTACAGAATGCGCACCTGATGATACATACCGACAACTCGACAGTGGCGTTTTATGTGAACAGACAAGGCTCAACGAGATCGCCGAACCTTTTGAATTTAACCTTTCAACTGTTCGAATTAATCCAAGATCTAAATCTACATGTCAAAGCATGCCACATTCCCGGAGCCAGGAATATACTAGCAGACGCACTCTCTCGGCCACATCTACCGTCGCCGACAGAATGGATGCTCAATACAGAGATATTTGCACAGATAATCAAGCAAATAGGAGCGCCGCTAGTAGATCTATTCGCCACAAGGTTCAACAATCAACTACCGACATTCGTGTCACCAGTGCCAGACCCACAAGCATGGGCAACAGACGCTCTAAGCATTTCATGGGAAGGCCTCAATGCGTACGCGTTTCCGCCCCCAGCAATAATACCTCTAGTATTACAGAAAATCAACCAAACGCAGAGCCTACAACTCACTTTGGTCGCGCCCTATTGGCCGGCCAGAACGTGGTTTCCCGCCTTAATACAAGATATCGGTCAACCGGCACTAGAACTACCCAAGCGCGCAAACCTGTTAATACATCCTCACACCAAACAGGTGCACAGAAACCCAGAAGTATTCAAACTTCACGTATGGACTGTATTAAAATGTGTTTAAACAAGAGAGGATATTCTACCAGGGCGGCAAAAGCGGTCACGCTTGCCTTACGATACTCAACGCGTAACTTGTACGATGACAAGTGGCAAAGTTTCGAAAATTATGCAACAAACAAGGGTTTTACAGCGAGAGATGCTACGCATCCTCAAGTGGCAGACTATTTGTGTTACTTACGGCAAAACAAACATTTAAAAGGCTCGACATTGTCAACATATCTTGCCGCGCTTAGTTCTGTGATTTCTATGAGAACGGGTGTTAAATTAACAAGAACACCAGAGTTACTGGCCTTACTACGTGCTTTCCGATTGGAGGACCAAAAGCGGAAATTCCACGCCCCAGCTTGGGATCTGAATGTAGTTTTACGACACCTCACAAGTGAGGATTACGAACCATTGGAATCGACAACGTTTGAATTTCTCTCACAGAAAACAGTCTTCCTGTTATCGCTAGCCACGGCAGCCAGAATATCTGAAATTCATGCTCTAGATTATGAGAGGATACAGTTTGATGAAAATCAAAAGACAGCGCACCTGGGATTAAGATGGGATTTCATCGCTAAAAAATCAACTACCAGGTCAACCAGACAGGTTATTTCACATCCCTGCGCTATCCTCAATTCTTGGATCTCAAGATACATTGGACTTATCTCTATGCCCAGTACGAGCTCTCATAATCTATTTACGTCGTTCCAAAACAAGGCGAAGATCGCTCAGAAGATTGTTCATCCCGTTATCGCCTACAAATCAGACAGAAGTCTCTCGTACCACCATATCAATATGGATAAGAACTGTCATTTTACGCGCCTATAAGGCAGCAGGACTGGACCCTCCAACAGCATCAAATCCCCATGAAATCAGGGCATTGGCATCCACCCTCGCCCTTCATGGTAACTGTTCATTGAATACAATTATGGAAGGATGCTTTTGGAAATCTAACATGGTGTTTGCTAATCACTATCTCAGAGATATCACCACCGAGGACGTCTCTGGCATTCATCATTTCGGTCCTTTGGTCCTCGCTCAGCAATTGACAGTCCCTCGTAGGCGTTAATATTCACCCCCACGAGATTATTAGATATATGATACATATATTCACTAGCTTATAACTCCATGGAGTTCTAGGGCTATGTACATATTTAGCTTAGGTTATTCAACCTTAAGCTCATACTGAGTTATATTCAGTGTACAGCTACGTTAGAGTAGCAGTTTATATATATATATTGATATATCAGTATATTAGTAAGGTAATACCCCACTTATAGTGTATATATCTATGGCTTATTATAAGGAAATATCCTAAGTCTCAATGCCTTATGAAGTTCCCGCAGGGGTTATTACAATATCACTTACTTAAATCACTAATTAATCCAAAGTATTCTGTTTACCCACCACCTCTCCGGTGGATTCTACAAGCAAAAGAGCATGAGTCAGGATAAGGAAAAATATGTAATTTTCTGAGTAAAATTGATATTTTATACTTATCCTGACTCATGAGGTTAGCCCTCCCATCCTCCCACATAACACTTTGGATTTCCTGTAAATTCAAGTGTTGGGCTCGCAAAATCAGGAGAGAGTGAAGCATGAGGCCAGAGGGTGGCGACACCTGTTCCCGCGCTTACGGCAGGGGAGGTAACTCGTGGGTGAGTACCAATTAGTGATTTTACATTGAAGGGAGCTTCAATTAAGGAGATACAAGTGTTCCACTATGTTCGCAAGAGGAAGGGGACAAGCAAAAGAGCATGAGTCAGGATAAGTATAAAATATCAATTTTACTCAGAAAATTACATATTTGGGCCCATTGGAATGTAAATTTGAAGGCCCAGACATTTTGTTTTATATCATAAGCATGGAATGTTTTATTGGTATCTGTGATTGTCAGCTTTGGTCAGTGACTTGCTGATGGTTAAATATAAGAAACTTCTTCCCGAAAAAGCTCTATCATCATGCTCAAACTTCAGTAGAGGAATTAAAAGGTTAGTTCTTATTCATATGCATATATCTGATAAAGTTGATAACAGTTTCTAAATATGTTTAACTTTTGCTTGGTCTTTATTTTTTGCAGTTTTTCATAGCCAATTACCTCATCCTTTCAGAACTAACAAAGTGTTCCGTGGTATTTGTCTTATGTATGTCAATGTTCAAAACAGTAAGAATCTGATGTAGTGTGGTTTGATATTAACAGGATCCAGACTAACAAGGTTTAATTGTAGCAGGAACTGTAACTTTAAGTTGTGTTAATTCCAACTCACTCATGCACTGTTCTACTGTAATTCAACTGTTGGTGCCAAAATACCCCGAGGATTGTGGGTACTTTCCCTGACCCTATTCTGATCTGAAGAGGTGACCAAATGAATTGGTTGTGACTTGGATGATTGCATATCGTTGTAATTTACCCTTGGTCACTGCTAGACTAACATCTTCTCTCGTATTCATAAAATATAAAAAAAGGAGCGCAGAAACTTTATTCATTTTAAGGAAGCTGAACTGTGGTAATCTAGACCTGCAAGGGTATACAGTGTTTCAGGGACTGTATGACAGACTAGGTCATTGCAAACAATGTTGATCACTGGATTGTCTCAACCATGCTCGATTATATACATCATGAAGCTGGAATATTGTTGAGAGATGCATTATACAAGGAACAGACATGCCACAGTATACTTCATTTACCACCTTGCACCACAGACAGGGGCGGATACAGCTTTTTGAGAAAGAGGTGTTTGCGTGCGTGTGTGTGTGTGCGCGCACGCACAGTTCACAGTTCATTTTCACGAGAGTTTCAATGGTCATTTTAATAAACGTTTAGGACAAAATGGGGGATGACAGACAGCTCGACTGTTGGTTTACAGACCACCTTGATAATATATACAATAAGCAGACAAACAACTAGGACCGATCGAAAAGTTGCTGTAAAAAGTCTCATTATATCATGGTCTGTATATTATTTTGACTCAGTCACACAACATTGCAAATTTTGAAAGGAAATGAAATTTGATTCATGCTGTAAGTTACTAAAAGCATATCCACATTTTTTCAAAAGACTTTGGGTAATTAAAAAAAAAGGTGAAATCACTTTGGAAAATCAAATTAAGTCCTGAAACTTGTAAAAAGGTATTTGGAGCGCACATAAAATATAAATATTCGCTATTTTGTTATTAAGGGGAGGTCACTCTAACATTCTGTATTTCTCATCCACAACATGCTGACATCGGGATATGGAAGCAAATTCAAAAACCGATTGTCCTGTTTGCGGGAAGTCCTTCCCATCTTCTTTCATAAACACACATGTGAATGAATGTCTGAATCTGTCAAATGTCGAATCAACAGAGGACGACACGATGTCAAAGTCGAACAAGCGAAAGTCAAGTGACAGGTCAGAAGACAAGGGATGGGGGTTTTTCAGACAGAGAAGTGTGTCAAAAAAGGCGAAACTTTCCGAAAGTACAAAAACTAAATCGAAACAAGAACTTGAACTGAAAGAAAGTGACAAAACTAATTATGACAGTGATGATGATGTCTCCATATTAATAAACGATGACGATGATCAACATTCAGTAAAATCCCCAAAGTTCAAAACATCGGCAACAACGCATCAGACATCGAACATCAAAGACATTTTTCATAGTTCAATTCCAAACCGAAATTCATCTAGTTCATCCAGTCATTCAAATACAACACAAGCCAAGCCGTCAAGCAGTAACAGCAGCAAGAACAAGTTTGCACCCTTGGCGGAGCGGATGAGGCCCATCAGCCTTGACAAGTACGTAGGGCAAACAAAGGCTGTGGGCAGAGACAGCCTTCTCCACTCCCTGCTGCAAGGCAATCACATCCCCTCCATGGTGCTCTGGGGACCCCCTGGCTGTGGAAAGGCAAATACCTTTTGTCTTTTATAAAGATTTATTGAGTGAATTAATGAGTTAAATTTTAAATTTGTATTCACATTATTTAAGCAATTTTACTCAATACATAATACATACAGAATGTATGCGAAACAAATTTACAAGGGACCATTCTTAATTTATGATGATTTTTATGGAGAAGCATGTACAATGTGAATTTATGTACAAGGCAAGTGACCCCGCCTGCATGTCATGTACAAAATCAGTACATGTGTACAAAATTGATGACCCCCTACCTCCACAGAACGAAATGGGTGACACGCCACCTTAAAATCGTCATCCACATCAGGATTGACAGACACAAATATGAACACAACAGTACAAAATGTGTGACATTATTGTGAGCAATAAAGTAAAACAAATCCCAGCCATTGTATTATCAGCCAATCAGAAACCTGAATAGTTGAATTTATTGAAACATGAACACAAAACCAATTGCTTGTTAAGCAATTACAATAGCACCAATTGCGTTGGCAATGTTAAGCCATTTCCATCAGTCTTAATGCCATCTGGGCATCCATGAAATCACTTGCTATGTATTTATATTAATGCATAATTTATGTCACAGTTTAATTCAGATTGTCAAGAAGGCTCTGGGTTGTTTTACTCACTGTTATATGCATATATTCTTAAGTACCCGGGTGAGCTACAGAACAGGCACTATGTTTTCTGTCAAATTCCAATTCCTGACTTTGATGGCGCCATACACTTTCAGACAACTCTAGCCCGGATTATCGCCAATAACTGTAAGTCTCACAGCAACGTCAAGTTTGTTCAGCTGTCTGCAGCAGCGGCAGGGATCAGCGATGTGAAACAGGTAGTCACCGTCGCCAAGAACGACCAGAAGATGTTCAAGAAAGAAAACTATATTGTTTCTGGATGAAATACACAGATTCAACAAAACGCAGCAGGTAGGACTTGTATTTGATTCACCATGCAGTTGTTATGTCATATCATCCCATTGTGTTCTGATAGGAAGTATATTCACACTAGTCTAAAATAAGTGCATATCTCTGAGATATGCCGAAACAATTTCACTAACCTTCAGTTTGTGTAGCTAGTCTGGAATGAGACACTATGTTTCCATTTTCTGTTAGTTTTCTCCAGCCCCAGTTTATAGTGACATATAATGCATTGAAAACCAATTCAGAATAATACTAATAGCCCTCAGATGTTACAACTGAATGAAGACCACCGTTGTAGGTTTTCTACCTGTCCATGGGCTTGCAGACCAGTGGGAGTTTTGAAGGCTGGTGATCAGTATTGTATCATGAATCAAATATTGTAATTTGTATCAATTACAATTCTCACACACTCTCTCTCTCACTCACTCACTCACTCAATCACTCTATCACTCTCTCACTCACTCACTGTTCCCAGGACACCCTGTTGCCCCATGTGGAGGATGGTACGCTCACTCTGATTGGTGCAACCACCGAGAACCCATCTTTCCAGGTCAACGGGGCCCTGCTCAGTCGATGTCGTGTGATCGTGTTGGACAAGCTGACTACAGAAGATCTGTGTGTGATTCTGTACAGAGCTGTAGAAGAGCTTGGTGGGAGGGTGTTTGAATCTCAACAAGATATAGAAGATTCCCACAATGCAGAGGATCACGGAGACAGGTTAGATGACATGATTCATATATTGTTTGGATTAAAAAGTTAAAGATGGTTAAGCTGGAGGGATAAGTAACATGTTTGTTTAGTTTTAATTTTGCCCACAATCTTTCAAGGAAAACCCAACATATTCATATTTTGTTAGCCTAATAATAGTATGATGGGTATAAGATGTTTGCATGTGCCCCAATATACGAAACCTTGTGCCCCTCACTTTGATATGGCCAAAATGTTGATGGCTGAAACATTCATTCACTTGCCATGCTAACTCATCTTGATCATGTCCGGACAGAAGACACAATCATCTGAGGTGCTGTAATTCACTGTGCAGAGTTATGTCCCTTGGGCTTGATCTCGACCAATGGTTGTGGGTTCAAATTTCAGTTCAAGTCCCAGATTATATTTCTCAGTTTGTCAGCAAACCCATGTCCTAGGGTTTCACCAAAGTGAGACTTTGGGCTTTCCTCCAGTATTAAGCTAACAAGAAATGATGTAACTGGAATCCTGTTCATATCAAATTCTTCAAAGGCATTTAGAAGTTGGTGATGCACCTGACGAAGGGGCAAGAACTAGCCCAGAACTGGTTGTGTAAAATAAATCAAGAAGTTGTTATCCTTAAGATTTGTATTACTGTTCATATCGGTGTTAAACCCAACTCATTAATTTTTATATTTATTCATTCTTTTTATCTGTTTTTCCATCATGACTGTTTTGATAGTCTTGTGTAAATTTGATTAGTGATAAAACTTAGTGTGTCACAGGGCTCCAGATAAGGCCCTTTTGGCGTATGTATTGGATAAAAAAATGTACCCACGCTTTCGAACGGTAGGAAATAATTTATAATAAAGTAGCAGATCGCACCACAGCAATGGTGTATGTCGGTCTTAGAATCATTAACAGGCGTATTTATCTGAAAAAATGATTGTTTTATTGTTTATTGACCTGTTTACACAAAACTAGCAATGTTGTGGTGCAATATATGAAACAAAACATAAGACTACTGATAATGCCATTTTAAATGTGTATTCCATTCAGTACTCTAAATGTAGGCTTAAGGTTTTCGAGTACTCCTATATTGAAAAAATAAGGAGCACGGGCCTCTGGTGTTCAAAAAATTATCTGGAGCCCTGGTATCAGTTGTTAAGTGTCCCAGGGCAGAGGGATAGCCTAGTGGTTAAAGTAGTCGCTTGTCACACATGGGTACAATGTGTGAAGCCCATTTTTCTGGTGTCCCCACCGTGAAAAGCAGCGTAAAACTACCCTCACTCACTCACTTTAAGTGTCCCAGTATCGGGAGCTGCTCATATTATCAATCACTAGTTTATATGGCCTAAACTTGAATACTGCTGAGGTTGGCATTAAGCATCAAACAAAACCTAATCTACATCTCTGTTTGACCATCAGCCCTCCTGTGTGGGTAGAGAAGAATGCCATCACAACCCTGGCTAACCTGTGTGATGGAGATGCTCGAGCTTCCCTCAATGGCCTCCAGATGGCAGTGCAGTCGCGAGTCAACTCATCCAAATTTGCATCTGCGACACAGAGCAACGGAGACGCGAACCAGAACATCGTCATCGTCAACACGGATCATGTGAAGGAGGGCCTACAGAGGTCACATGTTCTGTATGATCGGACAGGTCGGTGGTTGTCTTCGACAGAGGGTTAATTATACCTGTCAGAGTTGGCACAGTGGTTTAGTGGTTGTACTACATGCCACTGATTTGTGTACACTACAGAGTTATATCCCTTGGCTGTGACAGGATCCAATGGTAGGGTTTAAGTCCCGATGGTCTGCTAGTGCTATATTCAATCTTAAGGGTGATCCAAAAGGTGGAAGTCAGTGAGCTGATCTGCTTTGAACATTCTGCTGACTCATCAGGATCATACATCTTAAACACTCTGCAAACAGGCATTTAATCCAACAAATTCTCAACTTTAATATAAGCAGGAGACATATTTTGAAAAAAGCAAGTTTGTTCCTACAGTCCGTGTGAGTCAGAAACGGACCAATGAATTGCAAATTTTATCATTGTACAAAATTGCCACATAAATATAAATAGTACACATGTTTATCATTTACTAATACCCAACAGCTTTCTTATATTTGAAAATTGTCAAAATTGAAAATTCCGTTTCTGCGGTTTCACCCCTCCACGACAGATAACAACTTTTGCGTTTTCAATGATGATAGTTTCTTAAACAACTTTTTTGGTGGAGTCCGGACAATTTTCAAATGTAAGAAAGCTGTTGGGTATTAGTAAATGATAAACATGTGTACTATTTATATTTATGTGGCAATTTTGTAAAATGATACAATTTGCAATTCATCAGTCCGTTTCTGACTCAAACGGACTGCAGGTCTTAACATACTTGAGTGTGAAAACTTGTTTTTCTTTCTTCTGTAAACTACTAAAAATTTGTATTATTTTAACCTCAGGTTGCCCACTTTTCTACTTCGTGTGCTCAGAGTGAAGTTTGTTGGCCTTGGTTTCTTAATGTTAGCATGGGTGGCCCAGTTGTTAAAGGTGCAGAGTTACATTCTGAGGGCACACCTATGATCTTGGGTTCGAATCCAGGGTCACACAGATAATGTTTCTAATTCTAGATTTGTTGGCACAGGACCTTTGCATGTCTGTTTTACTAAAGGGGTAAATGTCTGAGACTTCACACTTCAGTGTTTGAGTATGGTTTTCCGCCGCTTTCAGCAATATTCCAGCAATATTCCAGCAATATCACGGCGGGGGACCCTCCAACATTAAGATGACATGCTGTGCTACATGTGGAATACTGTTAAAAGTGTTAAAACATAACTCATTCACACAGTCATGATGTGATTCCTCATGGAAGACCTGAAGAGCACAGGCAGTGTGAAGTGAGTGAGTGAATTGGGTTTTATGCCACTTTTAGCAATATTCCAGCAATATCTTTAGAGGAGACGCCAGATATGGGCTTCACACATTGGACCAATGTTTGGAATCGAACCTGTGTCACCAGTATGCCATTTTTAGCAATATTCCAGCAATATTGTGGCAGGAGACGCCAGATGTGGGCTTCACACATTGGACCAATGTTTGGAATCGAACCTGTGGCACCAGTATGCCATTTTTAGCAATATTCCAGCAATATTGTGGCAGGAGACGCCAGATGTGGGCTTCACACATTGAACCCCTGTGGGGAATCGAACCTGGGGCCAAGCGTGACAAGCGAATGCTTTAACCATTCGGCTATCACGCCTCCCTGTCCAGTGTAAAGACTATGTGATATATATCTGCCTGACTTCAGATCTCAGTTCTGCAAAATGATCTCAGCGCTGTGACTTTTGTATGTCATGGGGATTCTGGGTAAGAATAGTCACCAAGCAACCTTTCTTTGTCGTAATGAACTGTAATATGATAAACTGTGATGATGTAGATTGGTTGGTTGGGGTCATTTAACTTGATTTATTGAGTGTGATCTTAACTGGATGGTGTAGATGATAGCTGACTAAGTTAGTCACTGGATTGTTTGGTCCACCCTCTGTTACCTGCAGGATGCCATCCTATAGATGGAGTATTGTAGAGTTAGTCTGTCATAATTCAATGTTTGTGTTAAAGTAGTGGTGTGACGATTCATCAAAACGCATCGATGTATCGATTCATGGGCCGCCGATACAGTGAATCGATACAGAGTTTTACATTGTCGTATATCCCGATACGATACTTCAAATGGGCCACAATACATCGAACTTTGAATATTGCCGAATCGCGATATCTGTCAAGAAAAAAGACTTACTTTTGTTTGATGATTAAAATATTTGCTTACTTACTTACCTTCATAAGTAAACGTTTTTGTCGGAAATTCTTGCGTCAAGAACTGTGTCAGACATAACGCTCGCATGTTATTAACATTCACAAAGTCGGGGGTATAAACTTAATTATCTCGTTTCCGAATGAACATTAAAAACGCCAGCGGAATTTGTCGAAATACTTTAAAATGGATTTGTTTTGATCTTAAGGTGTTTTACAGTTGGTGTTAGAAATAAAGATTTTAGTATCGTGATACGTATCGTATCACCACCCTTATATCGGGATTCGTATCGTATCTGTTTAAGTGCACAATACCTTGGCAATATATCGTCGTGACTATAATTTTAGTATCGTTATGCATTGTATCGCAGGTTGTAGGCCA
This sequence comes from Haliotis rubra, assembly GCF_003918875.1. Classification (NCBI taxonomy): domain Eukaryota; kingdom Metazoa; phylum Mollusca; class Gastropoda; order Lepetellida; family Haliotidae; genus Haliotis; species Haliotis rubra. The sequence continues at coordinate 214,250 of NW_025766988.1, read as the reverse complement.
ATACCAGCACTATGTTAAAGTATGGGAGAGTCGTATTGCTAAGACCACTTTATGGATCGAGGTCATGGTCAGTAATGGTCAGTTTTCAGTTTTCACTGCATGAGCAATGCCTTGTATGTCTTCTCACTGAGAGGTCATGGGATTGCTAAGTGGTTGAAGCGGTCGCTCGTCACACTGAACACCCGGTTCGATTCCCCATATGGGTACAATGTGTGAAGTCCATTTCTGGTGTCCCCCGCCGTGATGTTGCTGGAATGTTGTTGAAAGTGGTGTGAAACCATTCTCACTCACTCACTCTTCTCACTTCGGGATGATGGGATTGCCTAGTGGTTAAAACTTTGGATCATCACACCGACATTTTCTCTCATGGGGTATGTATGAGGATCAGTCATTGTCTTCCCCATTGTGGTACTGCTGGAATATTGCTAACATTTAAATAGGGCCAACAACCAAATCTGTTGAGTATAACATGCAACAACATTGCACTTCTCATCCTTCACAGGCGAAGAACACTACAACATCATATCTGCGATGCATAAATCTATTCGAGGCTCTGACGCCAACGCTGCCCTCTACTGGCTGGCCCGGATGCTGGAAGGGGGAGAGAACCCCCTGTATGTTGCCCGGAGACTTGTTAGGCTGGCCAGTGAGGACATAGGTAGGTGCATCAGTGCTTGCAATACTTGAAGTGATCAGTTGAGTTTAAGCTGTACCACATTATGGCACAGTTGCATGTATTCTGAGGGATACATTTGTAGCTTCTACTTCCCAGGAATGCACACTGTGTTGCCCATGATTAATTTGTATATGTATGGGATGCAGAATTTTGCATGTACATGTAGTTATATTCTGAGCATTTGAGTCCGACTTGCCTGCAACCCATGAAGATCCAGGTTAGAATTGATCTTCAGTAACCCATGTTTGTCGTAAGAGGCGACTAATGGGATCGGGTGGTCAGGCTCACTGACTTGGTTGACACGTGCCATTGTATCCCAATTGCATAGCTCGATGCTCATGATATGTTAATCACTGGATTGTCTGGTCCAGACTCGATTATTTACAGACCACCACCATATAGCTTGAATATTGCTGAGTGTGTCATTAAACAACAAACCAACCAACCAACTTCATCTGCACAGTAAAAACTTTGCTCCTAATAATTTTTAACATTGCGTATGGTAAAACACGGTGTTATTACTTCGTGTTTGACTGAGCATTCTGACTTCCAGGTTTGGCGGACCCGCTGGCCCTCAACCAGGCTGTAGCAGCATACCAGGCGTGTCACTTTATCGGGATGCCGGAGTGTGATGTGAGATCAATACTCACTTACTAGAAAATGTTGATTTATCATATGCCATGCATTGTCAGCCAGAAAATGATACACACATAGTAGTTTTATGATCCTGTGACCTTTCAGTTTACCTCAGGGCTCCAGATAAGTTTTCAACATCAGGAGTACGTACTCCTTATTTTTCAATATAAGAGTACTCGAGAACCTTAAGAGTACATATAGAGTACTGAATGGAATTTAATGGAGTGTCAGTTATCTTGTGTTTCGTTTCATATATGCACCACAACATTGCTACTCTTGTGTAAACAGGTCAATAAACAATAAAACAATACTTTTTCAGATAAATACGTCTGTAGATGATTCTAAGACCGTACACCATTGCTGTCGTGCGTATCTGCTACGCTTAATAAATTATTTCCTACCGTATCATGCATATTTTATGTCCGTACATAAGCCGATACGGACCTTATCTGGAGCCCTGTACATGTAAACAGTAAATTCAGATTTTGTATGTTTGACGCTTTAACATAGCGATATGTAGTAAAAATGTTTAAACGGTTATATGAATCCTATGAAAGCTCATCCCTGACATGCAAACTGACCTTCTGGTACAGTGAACCATGTTTGTGTAGATGTTCACGGAGTCATGTTGTTGTACTTTTGTAATGCTCTTATATAAATATTGCAACATTCCACAGGTGATACTGGCCCAGTGTGTGGTATACATGGCACGAGCCCCCAAGTCTGTGGAGATCTACAAGGCGTACAAGAATGCCAAGTCAAGTGTTCGGGAACACCAGGGGCCCCTCCCCTCTGTTCCTCTTCACCTGCGGAATGCTCCCACAAAACTCATGAAGAGCCTCGGTAAGTTGAACTCGGAGAGGTAATACTGGCCTCATAGCAGGATTCTACTTGTTCAGAATGCCGTTGTACAAAACTCTCTTAGCACTAAGCTCCCATACCTTGACATAGACTTATGACAGTTGTAGCTCTAAGGTGATCGTAACTCCCATACCTTGACATAAACTTATGACAGTTGTAGCGCTAAGGTGATCGTAACTCCCATACCTTGACATAAACTTATGACAGTTGTAGCGCTAAGGTGATCGTAACTCCCATACCTTGACATAAACTTATGACATTTGTAGCACTAAGGTGATCGTAACTCCCATACCTTGACATAAACTTATGACAGTTGTAGCGCTAAGGTGATCGTAACTCCCATACCTTGACATAAACTTATGACAGTTGTAACTCTTTAAGGTGATTATGATAACTCCCATACCTTGACATAAACTTATGACATTTGTAACACTAAGGTGATCGTAACTCCCATACCTTGACATAAACTTATGACATTTGTAACACTAAGGTGATCGTAACTCCCATACCTTGACATAAACTTATGACATTTGTAGCACTAAGGTGATTGTAACTCCCATACCTTGACATAAACTTATGACAGGTAACACTAAGGTGATCAGTAACTCCCATACCTTGACATAAACTTATGACATTTGTAACACTAAGGTGATTGTAACTCCCATACCTTGACATAAACTTATGACATTTGTAGCACTAAGGTGATCGTAACTCCCATACCTTGACATAAACTTATGACATTTGTAACACTAAGGTGATTGTAACGCCCATACCTTGACATAAACTTATGACATTTGTAACTAAGGTGATTTGTAACTCCCATACCTTGACATAAACTTATGACATTTGTAGGTGATCTTAACTCCCATAGGGTGATTTGTAACACTAAGGTGAACTCCCATACCTTGACATAAACTTATGACATTTGTAACACTAAGGTGATCGTCCATAAACTTATGACATTTGTAACTCCCATACCTTGACATAAACTTATGACATTTGTAACACTAAGGTGATCGTAACTCCCATACCTTGACATAAACTTATGACATTTGTAACACTAAGGTGATTGTAACTCCCATACCTTGACATAAACTTATGACAGTTGTAAACTAAGGTGATCGTAACTCCCATACCTTGACATAAACTTATGACATTTGTAACACTAAGGTGATCGTAACTCCCATACCTTGACATAAACTTATGACATTTGTAGCACTAAGGTGATCGTAACTCCCATACCTTGACATAAACTTATGACATTTGTAACACTAAGGTGATCGTAACTCCCATACCTTGACATAAACTTATGACAGTCGAGGCGCTATCATGATCCTGTGGGTATGTTTAGTAGATTTGGTGATGTATTTGAGGAGGGTTACACTGTGACATGGCTTGTATAGTTTCACAACCTGATGCTATGACTGTTTCTGTGTAAAACACAACTCACACACTGTTTCAGACTATGGGAAAGGCTACAAGTACAACCCGGACTACAGTGAACCAGTGGACCAGGAGTACTTCCCAGAGGAACTCAAGGGTACAGACTTCTTCACATAAGAGTTGCCTCCCCTGAAAACCTGGCACGCCATCACTTATATGGAACAGGTCACTTGTCATGATCCGTTTGTTTGTTTTTTAATGCTGCCCTCATATCAGCAACATTCCAGCGATATGGTGGCGGTCTGTAAATAATCAAGTCTTGGCCAGACAATCCAGTGATCAACATCATGAGCATCGTCGTACGATGCAATTGGGATACGATGACATGTGTCAACCAAGTCAGCGAGCCTGACCACCTATGACGACAAGCATGGATTGCTGAAGACCAATTGTAACCTAGATCGTCATGGGTCTGTCATGATCTGACTTTGGTTAGGACAGTGCTGCAATTAGAGAGGTCCTCAGCTGTTACTGACTTATGGACATACAGAGTGAGTGAGTGAGTGAGATGGGTTTTACGCCACATTTTGCCATATTCCAGCAATATCACGGCGGGGGACACCAGAAATGGGCTTCACACATTGTGCCCATGTGGGGAATCGAACCCCGAGTCTTCGTGACGATCGACGAACGCTTTGGCCACTAGGCTACCCAATCACCCCACCTACAGAGATTTTTACATCTTTTGTTTCAATATAGAGTTCAAGGTTAAAAATTCAAATAAAAATAAACTGCAAGAAGAATATTCAAAAGACATCCTTCATAGAGAATTGGAGATTTGCTGCTTGAAGTCTACTTTGAGCAAGTCATAAATGTTATTTTCCTAATCAATCTGGGGATGTGGGGTAGCCTAGTGGTTATAGTGTTTGCACATCACACCAAAGGCCCAGGTTCGATTTCCCACATGGGTACAATGTGTGAAGCCCATATCTGGTGTCCCCCACCGTGATATTGCTGGAATATTGCTAAAAGTGGCATAAAACCATATACTTAGTCACTCACCATATCAATCTATTTTGATGTAACTCTATTATACAAAAATCAAAACTGCTGATTGCAAAAGAATGAAAAAGTTTTACGTTCTTAGACATGTCTGTGTATATATGTAATTTGTGTACAACGATTTTGATGATTGAAACTCAAAATGAGACCATGCATGATAAAATCATGCTCAGTTTCTTTTGTATATTTGTCTCAGTGTGGATGTGTGTGTCCTTGACCAATCATAGGTCATAAAAAATACTTAAAATAAAACTTGGCTGAAACATTTCAGTCCCCAGTGAAACGCATGTCTTTCATCAGAGATGCCAACATCTACGATTTTATCGTAGTCGCTACGAATTTTAGCCTCAAACTACGCCATTTGCACTAGAAATTCTACGAAATTTGAAGAAAATTCATTAAAATTCGGATATGTAGACAAAAACATATATTTTCGTGGATTAAATACATTTTCGGACTTCACTCACCTTCCATTCATCAAATTTAATGACATATTTGAACTGGAATCATTGCAAGTAACAAACGTAATTTTAGCAAAATTGTCTATCAGAAATCTGAAGCTGATTTCAATACCTTTGCGATTTGCCCCACTTATTGTGTACCAGCGGAAAATGACGATCCTATCGGAATGATTTGACCACGTGACCGTACCTTCCGTTCGATTATACGAAACCGGTATGTGAAATTAAAGCTTCACTCTTGATTTTAAGTATTTAGAAGACTACAAATTTTATGGTCAAACTTCTAATTTTGATCCTTGACACTACTATTTGCAACACTTTGGGGTTGGCAGTTCAGCTTTCATCTGTTAATGAAGAGCTGTTGATTATTAACATTGTATAAAGGAGCACCGTGGAATGTCATATTGGCCAAATAGCAAATGATTTTGTTTGAGTTCATAACATAAGAATCTATCTGATTCACGAACACTTTAGGACACAATTTCTGGTAAGACTACAGAATACCGGATACCTTCCGCCATCTTTGAAAGCACGCGAGTTTACTTTTGGTTAGGGTTAGGGTAAGGGATAGGGCATGGTTTAGCGTTAGGGTTAGGGTGACGTGACACTAAACAATATGGCTGGTAGGTATCCGGTATTCTGTATGTGTACCCAACTTCTTTCAGTCACCTGTTCAAAATGACTTCACACCAGTTTGAGTCTTGCAGCCTGGGTTCCAAGCCGTAATATTGCTGGAATATTGCTAAAAGCAGCGTACAACCATCCTCACTCGCTCACAAAGCCTGGTGAAACAAGAGACACCCTGTTTTTTTATTTATAATCATACATGCTATCAATGACTTCACACCGGTTTACCCTGAGTCACCTTGTTTGTAACATCGGAACCTGCTGTCCATGATTTATAGGGTGGACACAATACAAGGTACCTGCTTTCAAAGGATTTATTTGTGCCCTCTCGCCATTTACCATATCTACGGGTACAATAAATAACAGACGTATTTCAAGCTTTTGGTGAAGGAAAACATTTTAATTTTTATTTGTGTCTTTAATTTTACCCTTGTAACATGCTGATGTCTGAAACTATTTGTGTAAAAGTACTTTTACATTGTCTGTGTTTTTACAATGATATTCTTATTATCACGTTAACAATAGAATTGCAAACAACAGGAACAACACTTGGACAACATAGAATATCTATTAAATATGACATGGTGATTCAAATGACCCAACAACATTGTGAACGACATATTCTAACAATATATGAACTTACATCAACAATGTTTAAATACGTAATAAAAATAGACATGATACAACAAAGAGGTATAACGTTTTCACATAGGAAACTGCTGCACTTACAAGCAATGCCCTCTGGGAGATTTTGATAACATACCAATTCTACGGTTACTTTGGAAACCACTCGATTCCACGTAGTCTTTAGTCACAGGTTTCAAATCGTCACAACCATGTCTGACTGCAACACCCGCATCATCCCAAAGCTGCCTTCTCAGTCATTGTCGGTAGTCATTATAAAATAAGCATTGGCCTACTCACAGGCAAAAGTTATTGTGACTTGAATTTATTTCATTCGGAATCTTCAGAGCTTCCAACCCCAAGAGAGAGAAAATCATGAGATGCCTGGGTCCAAGGGCCGCCTGCCCTGACCAGTCAATGGTGGAACCAGGTGGGGGCTTCCGACGCATAATTGCAAATTCCCTTCTCAGCTAATAATAAGTCAATGAAAACGATGTATTCAGACCTATTTGCGTGATTTAAGTTTTGTTTGAGATTTATCGCGTGAGAGTTGGCAGGTATGAATGTTATGAATGAATTTTTGGGGTGTGTTAAAATGGTCGAAAAAACGCAACCAAGCAGTGTTTGTTCGAAAGGCACGACATTTGCAAGAAGCTTGACATATTCGAGAAAATGGCCAGCAATGTTCACTGTTCCAAGGCCAGAGACGCTTATCCTTTCCAGTCAATACAGTCTTAAGAAGTTAGGAAACACTTCTTTTCTTCGTTCTGGAGCAAGTTCGACATGGAATATGACAGATGAAGGGGTATTGGTATTCTTCAGTCTGGTACCTCGCAGCGTGACGTTGCTCGTAAATTTCCGCAAAACAAATTATAGACCGTCCCCATAATGGCCGCCCAACAGTAACGACATCACGTCAAGACCAATGGATTCGAACACCACCTTCGACACAGGTTCCAGCCAGCAGCCCGCACAATACCCAGCAACGGAAATTTTTATGTATACCGCTACACTCGTTACATAAAATACATAAATCAATTCTACCGGTCTAGAATTTTCTTAAAAAATCATTTCTTCACCGATCTCGTTCCAATTTGAAATATAGGTTAATCATAACATACAAAAACAATATACGATTGCAAAAGTTTAGATTTTCATTTATAAAAATTATTGTCCAAACAGTGATTCGAACCCCTGTGCTGTGAAGTACCGAGATGAGAGTTTCTATATGACCGCTTTACAGTTTCTTGCAACCAGTGACGTTCCAGTATGATAACACCAGGCCACACGCTGTACAGAAGTATTCCTGTCAAAACAATATTACTGTGATACGATTGCCGACCTCCTGACGTGTCACCCACTGAACACGTCTGGGGTGACATTGGCGGATCCGGTGTGTGTGTGTGTGTGTGTGTGTGTTTCGACCCCGCCCCTTTTGAAAATGACTTAAGACCACTTAAGACCCTCCCTTTCAAAATTCCTGGATCCGCCCATGGGTGACACGGAACAATGTTTACCTAGTTATCCGAATCCCCCAACAACGCTGCATATCCTTCCTCGGAAATGGAATGATCGTCCCCAGGTATTTCATCGACGTTTACTGCCCTCAATGAGGCAAAGGTGCTAGGTCTGCACCAATGCACAAGGTGGATACACTTGCTACTGACCGTGCGAACTTGCTCATGAACCCTCTCTTGTGTCGTAGATCATTTGCATATGCCAGGTTGGGCTGGGACGAGTCCAAATTTTCTACCCGGGTACCCCATCCCCTATTACCCTACCCTACCTGGATACCCGTTATGTTAATTCCTGACATCAAATTTGGAAGAAATGACAATATATTCTTCAGTTCGGAGGCTAAATATTTGAGTTTTTCAACATCTTAACCATGTATTATATTCAAAAGAAGTGACTGTAAATTATGTCAAAATCTTCAAAGACAATACAACCTATTAATCATGAAAGAATGACATATTACATTGTTTAATCTATTAGTCACATGATCATAACGGGGAATTGAGACTGATACCCGGGTCCAACTCAATACCCACCCGACCCGGGTATCCGGGTTACCCTTCCCAGCCCAAATGTCAGGTGCGCTCTTCTATCGCTTCCATACCTTGAAACATTTGTCTTTTTATGTGATAACAGTTCATACGCAGCATTAAACGTTTAACACTGTTGTTGCTTTGTTATTTGTGAGTCACAATAACTTTTACCTGCATACCTATATTTTACCTACCTTTAATATAACAAAACATCGGACTCAACCCATGTCAACGCATGAACGCTCCCCAGACTAAATGGTAGCATTTGTTCATAGTATTGTGGACCATATTTCTCTGCAGATTTGTTCTGATTGATTTTCATTCTGTGTTTATCGCATGTGAGTTGCATCAACTATCGAACTGAAACAAAAAGATGGCACAACAGTTTAACAACATTGTCGAGCAGCGTCAACACCTGATTGGCTCCAGAGCTGCCTTGGTACAAAACGGCTTGGTACATACCTTTGTACATAAAGGTTATCTACAGTAGCCTACATATGATTATAATGAATAAACGATTGTTCATTGCCATGACCAGGCTTTTGATTTCGTTTGGAAGATGTGCACGTCCAATCCTGAAATTTCCAGAAACACCCAAACATCCTCTCCTCAGAGGAAGCGTTCTGAACAAAACCCGTCCTGAGGTCAATAGTTTCCATGACAACCAGCTGCTGTAACCAAAGTGTCCTAGCATCTGGAACAGTCCTGGTGGTATTCATGGGACGGATTACTGGGTAATGGAGACACACCATGATAGACACTTCTCTACACAGTGAGGTGGAGTCGTCGTCTTGCCCAGAGGAACAACCAGAGCTGATGCCAGTTCCTAAAGCTGTCATCGCTCAAGATGTACCGATTCTGGCAGACAGTGGGTCTGGAACAAAAGAAGCTGATTACAGACAGGGAAAAGGGTAACACTTATCTTTTCCAAATACATATTCTGTAGAATTTAGTACATATCGAAGAGGTCTTGCTATTTGCAAATGTCATATCAGAATGAGTATGTAGTTTCGAGGCAGGACAGTGTGTAGATATCTGAAGAGTGCGAAATCGGGTCCTCCGGAAGCGCTCGTTAAATCTCCATCATCATCGTCGACCCACATCACTGGAGAATGCAGGATGGTGGGGACAGCCTCGTGGTTCGATATCCTACATGGGTACAAAGTGTAAAGCCCATTTCTGGTGTCCCCTTCCGTGATATTGCTGGAATATTGCTAAAAGTGGCGTAAAACTAAACTGCGAGTGTTGGGAACCAATTACTGGGTTTAAACGATGGAGCAATTAACAATTTTGCGCACATTTCGGTCGTAGGATGAATGGTTAGACGACTATTTGAGGACTTCTTTGCATCATTTTGTAAGTCAAGGTCTAACACATGTGATAGTTGATTTATCAGTAGTTGAATCTCACCTCCAACTTGGTCGTCTCATCAGTGAGGACGTACTGCTGCTTGTTTCGAGACGCCAGGGTCTTCAGTTTCTCCCACAAGTTGATCACCAGCTCAGGGTTCACGTCCGGCTTCCTCAAACCGCCTAAAACACCATCACACCATAGGCAATGACCAGGTTATAGCACAGAGAAACATTTAAGCGAAAGCCCCTGGAATATTGCGGAAAGAGTCGTAAAATCATACTCGCCCTCGTCATACAAAATGCATGTACATATTCCCAAAGACTCATTGATATATTACACAGTCTCAAATGATACAACTAAATTGTTTTCCAACTCTATATTTGGTTAACATTCATTGAGACATACCTGCACCATAGGTACGTTTTTCAGCAATATTTTGAAAAGTGAAATAGATGTGAAGGACTCTTGGCGTGATAAGACCCGTGAGAACATAAGAAAAGTTGTCGAAGACATGACTCCGTCAATGGCCCCGGATGCGACTGGTAATGGTGCCTACAGTGATTGCATAACTCGTGACAAGGCTGGTGATGGTGGCTGGTGATGGGTGCCTACAGTGATTACATAGCCCGTGACAAGGTGGGTGATGGTGCCTACAGTGATTACATAGCCCGTGACAAGGCTGGTGATGGTGCCTACAGTGATTACACAACCCTTGACAAGGCTAATGAAAGAGCCTACAGTGAAGGCTGGTGACGGTGATAGAGGATACTAAACGACCTTCCATGTAATGCCATTTTTTATCAAAAGAGTTAAAGATTTGGTATCAAACGAGCGAAAGCGAGTTTGAGACTAAATCTTTCACGAGTTTAATAAAAATGGTATTTCACGGAAGCGAGTTTAGTATTCTGTTTATTACTCCCCCAAATATATTGATAGAAACTGCCTACAGTGTGATGTCTCTCAGTTTTCCGTGAGTCAAGCAAGGTCAAATACCATTGTGACAGAGGTATTAGCATTGTGACATCATAACTGCACACCATTATGACGTCATACGTCTAGCGGTATTACACTAGTGTAATATTGTCGTAAAAATATTACGCTGCAGTATTTAACAGGCGAGTAATAGCGTACAGTATTACACTGACCTGTGAGGATGCTGACGATGACGCCAACAAACAAGGCTACCAGGACCGAGGACCCGCTGTACCACATGTAAGAGAGGCGGTAGATAGCCATGGGTTCAGGAGGTGACCTGCCGATAGAAGCCGTGATAACACTGGATTATGATAAACATGAAGGCTACCCGTGGTACTGTTCTTCTACCAAAGCTTTCCATACCCACCCGTGAAAGTCCGGTTAGAATATTGATCTTCAGTAACCCTTGCTTGTCGTGAGAGACGACTAACGGGTTCGGGTGGTTAGGCTCGCTATCTTGGTTGACACATGTCATCGTATCCTAATTGCGTAGGTCGATGCTCATGCTGATGAACATTGGGTTGTCCGGTTACAGACCGCCGCCATATAGATGGAGTGCGGCGTAAAACTAAACTCATTCATTCATTCATTAAGCATGAAGGCGAAAGAATTCAGCCTCGACTATCTGACGAACATGATTCTTATGGCCGTGAAAGACATAATAGCGGTGAAGATTATATGAATGGATCACTGAAAGTCAGTCATGACACTTGGCGTTCGCATACAGGGTCAAGACGAACTCAACTGTTAAGGCGAAACAGTTCGCTGTGCAGAATTGAACTCCTCTGTTTTTCCCGAATCCAGCCGTGATTGTGATATTTTCTCTCTCAGCAGGATACCCTTGCTCGTGAGTGAGTGAGTTTAGTTTTACGCCGCACTCAGCAATATTCCAGCTATATGGCGGCGGTCTGTAAATAATCGAGTCTGGACTAGACAATCCAGTGATCAACAGCATGAGCATCGACCTACACAATTAGGAACCGATGTCCTTGCTCGTGTGTTTCACCTTGTATGGGTAAAACTCCCATGACCTGCATCACTTTGGGCTTCGTTCCCACCAAGCGGACACTCCGTGTTATTAGTGAAATATTGCTTTAAACCAACTCACTACACATCTATGTAATCAAAACGAAATAGTGAGTGAGTTGGATTTAAGGCCGCTTTGAACATTATTCAAGTTATATGAAGGTGTGTCAACACAATCTAGCAGCAAAGCCCGAGGTGATGCAAGTCTCAGACGTTTATCTGTTGATGAAACTAACGAGCACCAGTATGTTCCTGAAAAACCTAGAATCATAGGATTCTGGTATGCCAAGGGACGCAACTCTGCACAGCGAATTGTCTCGTCCTTGACGACTGGGTCACCCATAATCTCTCAAAACAGAGTACACATTGACTAACATGACCGTCTGCAATACAGGCCCGGAAAGAAATATACCCAATACAGCCCATGCAAGTCTAGAATATGTGTCAGGTCTAGATTACCACAGTTTCAGGTAAAATGGTGAAAGCCGCTGGCTCCTTTTTTGATATATTTTATAAGCATCATGTAGGAAGTGTTATTTATTTATTCTTTTTTTTTTTTTTTTTTGGAAAATATTCATTTCAGAGACTAAACAAGTAGTAACGTTCATATTTCTCCATCTAAATTGAACATATCTGTGAACCTTTAAGCTCTACTGCCATTACTCACCTGCTGGCAGCAAGGGTTGTGTTTACCATGACGACGGTCATGTTGCTAAGCAATGACTTCATAGTGGTAGCTGCGGTGAACGTAGCGTTATCGGCCGTCATGACGTCACAGTTGTCGGTGGTGATGTTAAGGATTTGTGGTCGAGATCCGTTGACAGTTGCGCCTATCACGACCCAGAAGCTGAACACAAGGCCCGATAACAGAGCGGCTACAGCACCCTGCACCAAGGCAATGAAATACAAGGGTAAGGGCACGTCGTACCTGGTTATACACAATTGCAGAAAACAAATCCATAGACTTATCATGAGTAAGTGAGTGAGTTTGGTTTTACGCAATATTCCAGCAATATCACAGCGGGGTACACCAGAAATGAGCTTCACACATTGTACCCATGTGGGGAATCGAACCCGGGTCTTCGGCGTGACAAGCGAACGCTTTAACCATCAGGCTACCCCACCGCCCCCATAGACTTATCATGAACTGCCCTGCAAGGTATCAGGCAAGATGTGGGCTACTGTAACTGCATGATGCCTTCACTTTCATAACGATGCCAAATGACGTCATATATAATCTGATGCACATGTAAACAAAGATCTGACCATCGGAGGCCAAGTAAGGTAGTTGGTCGGTTGGTTTGCTGTTTAACGCCGCAATTGGGACACGATGACGGGTCAAGCTCGTTGACTTGGTTCACACATGGCATCATATCCTAATTGCGTAGATTGATGCTTATGCTGTTGATCACTGGATTGTCTGGTCCAGACTCGATTATTTACATGTCGCCGCCATATAGCTGGAATATTGCTGAGTGCGGCGTTAAACAACAAACAAACCAACCTTGACAAGTAATTTACACAGGCACGTGTGTGTATGCAATGACACAGCACTTTAGTGAGCGCGTACGCAATAACCCATTCGTTTAAACCGATTTTTAGAAGAGAATTGTCGAGAAAGGCAATGATTCAGCATCTTTCATGTTTACTGCGACCTGGTACATTGTATGTACTGTACTCGCTGTGGTTGCCAAACGCACTCGGACCTGCCATGCCTCGAGACTATTGTGAATTATAACTGGACCGGGAGTACAAGTAGGTAGCCACATTTCTACTCCCGATCCCGTTTGTCGCCTCTTACGACAAGCATGGGTTAATGAAGACCAATTCTAACCCGGATCTTAACGGGTCTCCTCACAAGTAGCTTGGAACGCCGTATACTCCCTGGGAGAGAAGAATGAAAGTCGAGTAAATAACAGTCTTTGTAAGGAACACCATATGTTGATTGTATCAGCAAGAATATGATTCGTCAAAACCATCGGTTGTCAAATTTGATAAACTGAGATACTTACGGAAGAGGGGAATTGCAAGAAGACAACGGTTGGTGTACTTGGTACTTACCGGTGTTGTGGCGAAGGGACGAAGATGGCGAGGACAAACAGGCCGAGGAGGGGCCCGCCTGTCATGCCGAAGGAGCTGAGGGTGATCTGCAACATCGTGCCTCCCATCTTCCCCGCGAGGAACGCCAACCCCACCGTCAACAGTCCAAAAAGCAGTGCTGTGGAGATTGAACGTTAGAGAGAGTTAGTTTAGTTTTACCCCGCTTTTAGCAATATTCCAGCTTTATCACGGCGGGGGGAAGCCGAAATGTGCTTCACACATTGTTCCCACGTGGGGAATCGAACCCGGGCCCGTAATAGGGCTACGTCCAGTACCAGATTTCCGGTGACAAGCGTATATTCATTAACCAGTTCCGATTTTGAAATTGCGCGACCACCAAATATGACTTTACTAGACCGGACCAAGTGTACAACCACGCTTGGCTGTCACAGCTGTTGGCAGTCGTAATAGTTGGCTAATTTGGGGATGGTTATATCAGAAATATATTATTCCCTCAATGATTATCGGTTCCTTACTGTCAACCATGAGACCATTCGAAAAATTATGAAACGTTGTTTGTCACCGGAAGTACTAAACAACGTAAGGTCTCGCGAAGTGCCGTGACCTTGCGGGCCCTGCATGTATGCTCTCATTTGTAATGGTTGATTAATGTACATTGTAATTCATGTTGGATCTACTCAGCTCATGTCCTTGAGTCACATATTATCTAGTTCAACATGCAACAAGAACTGAGTTTTATCACGGCATGCTATAAATAACGGAACGGTGATACCCAAACAAGTCATTCATTGTAACCACCCGATAAAACTCAAGATTGCCGCAACACTCTGGTATTGAGTACTAGCCTTTAAACGTAGTGAGTGGGTGGGTGTGCGGGGGTGTGACCGTGTGTCAGGGGTGAGTGAGTGCGAGTGGGTGTGTCGGTGGGTGATTTAAACATAATGGTATTTCAGTTATATTTTGCGTTGCCTGCTAGCTATTCTCGAAACGTCCGTAGCCCTAAGAACTTCTTAAGCCCTTTCTTAACACATTGGCTACGATCAAAGTTAAGAATTCTTAGGGTTACGAAAACTTCGAGAATAAGGGCCCTGCTTCTTATTAAAGAAGGAAATCCATGTCACGCAGTTCTTAGACGTTTTTACTTTGATGAAACTAATAAACATATGAGAATCGTGCTAACAAACAAAGTATCATCAGCAGGTCAAACAGTTGGAACCATTTGAAAGGGACACAACTCATCACCGCGAATTGTGACGCCTTAGACAACTGGGCCACCCCTGCCCTTGTGGATCTATACTAAAATGAACATCATCCACGGGGAACTTACTCAACAGCTTGGAGATGACTGTCCCGAGCTTCTCTCTCATGGCGCTCCCTGTCATGATCTTGTACATCGGCTTGACGATGTCCTCAAGATGGACCAAGGCCAGGGCGTTCACGCCAGACGACACTGTACTGCACAACGTGAAGGTCAAGGTCATTTATACGGATATATTGA
This sequence comes from Haliotis rubra, assembly GCF_003918875.1. NCBI lineage: Eukaryota > Metazoa > Mollusca > Gastropoda > Lepetellida > Haliotidae > Haliotis > Haliotis rubra. The sequence goes on along the minus strand of NW_025766988.1, from coordinate 198,959 downwards.
TGTCAACTTCTTTATTTCGAGGGACACGACGTTTCGGAGTGCATTCTTACTCCTTCATCAGATGAATGAAAGACTTCTAATGGCGTTCAAAGACTCCACTTATACATACACAACATCAATGGATGTTTTCTCAAGGGTAAGGTCAATAAACATAAGGGTAAAATATTCCTGAATTTTGGTTTTATAGAAAGTCAAGGTCAGTTTTCTGATAAATTCCATGTATTTCTGTTTTGAAGAAGTAAATGCTATTCAGGAGATATGGCCGCTGAACATAAGGTAAATGCTCCATGTATTTAATCCTTTTAATGTCACTGAAACCCACAAGCGCAGATATAGCTGACAATTAAGTATAAAAGTGGAATTTAGTAGTGTAAACTGTCTTTCTAGGAGATATTGGTAGAATTGCATCATATGCTTTGCCTACCATTGTGATGTCATCGGTAACAATGACGTTACAATCAAATGACAAACGATTACTCCGTGCACACTTTATGTATCACTTGAAAGTGATATATTATTGAAAATACAAAAAATACCGACCTATCACATATATCCTAATTAAATTAATTTAACAGAAATGAGGAATACTTCATCCTTCTTTACTTATAACTTAAATGTAATATATGATGGGTATAAATCCTATTCCTTCCTGTGCAGTAGAGCAATGCGTGGTACACACTGACCTGAGAGCAGCGCTGAACACACACGAGATGAAGAGTCCAGCCAGACCGGGCACCATCCCCAGGGTCTCCATCACCAGGATCGGCACCAGCTGGGGGAACAGGAAGGTGGAATGAGGGGTGGGGGGTCCCATGGTTTGGTCCACATAAATACAGTTGCATAACACCGACACTTACAGAGTGGTTGCGAGGAATCTCAAGTTGTTCATTATTGCAAAGGGAAACCTTGTTAAACCGATCGATACCGAGGATTCATTAACACTTACCTGGATTATCGTCGGAGGACCGAAAGATGTATGTCGAACACTTATCATTTTTCCTGAAACTGGCAAGGCAGACCATGGATCGAATCTGGGATTTGAACCCACGGTCAGCGAATCCGGTCACAACTAAGGACTGTAACTCTGTACAGTAATGTATACACAGTGTCAATGTATAGAAATCAATGCACAGTAAGTTGCAACGTCTTTGATCACAAGGTCATTGTGGTTGAATGATTTTGCTAAATATCCAAACCAGAACTTGATCACCCTGATACATTCATTCGGTTTCCTTCAGACTGACATATAGTGTTACAGATATGTATGTTATATACTTTGCTAAGATAAAAGAAAGAAAAGAAAAAGAACAAAAATTGGAATATCTGACGGAGCTTTGATGATATTCATACAAAATGAAACTAAATATGAATTTATCATGTCTGCATGCACCGGGTGTGATATGTGAAGTACGGCAAAAAATACCGAAAAAGAGAGCGAAACGCAAAACTCAAAAAGGGAACGTGCCTCCAAAGACACAAACGTGAAATGAACGTGCAACGCGAATCTGGGCGCTATGACAACAATGGATTTTCATTTGTCTGTCATCACAGTTGAACAGCAGTGTAAAGTGAAAACATGCCACGACTGACAGAGCCTCTACACAACAACGCCATAGGCCGACTGCAGACCGGCGATTCCTCTTAGGCCGTAGTCAGGTTTTTCCACGTATAGCAAAACACCATTCCAAGACTATGGAACCGTTATTAGATACAGGGTCAACACGTGACCTACCCAGTTCCGATGGACCACATGTGACAACTGCAGCGCATGACAAGTTCATACGGCTTCGTCACTTTCGTCATAAACTCATTACGGCCACTTCTACAGCACTACCAGCACTGCGTAGGATTTCAGCCAAAACAATGAGGAACAGTCAACGAGCCGCCGGTATTCGCCCGAGACGACTAGTTTGAGGCGTCCTCGTCGGCTGGGATGTTAAGGACAAAGAGCATAGCCACAACAGCGATGGAGACGTTTTTAGTTTAGTGACGAGTCACGTTCTCCGTACAGACGTCGTAGGGAGCTTTATGCCCCAAACCGCCTACATGAAGTGGATAGGTTTGGTTCCGGAGTGTAATGTTGTGGGTACCCCATACCGGTAGAACAGACTTTGTATACGTCCAGGTTGTCGTTGTACAATACAATCTTACGCGCTAAGGTGATCGTAAGTCCCATACCATAACATTGACTTAAGACTGGCGTAGCGCTTAGGTTGCTTTGTACAACGGCACCCTGGGCAATATAACGGCACAACCTTACACATATGAATATCTTCGGCCACACGTCCGTTTCATTTTGCAATAAAAAAACGTCAATTTTACCACGACAGCGCCCGACCTCTCACGGCAAAACTGACAACGGGTTATATTAGGAACCATAACCATAGGAAGCAAGTTCCGTCATGGCCTTCAAGGTCTCCAGATCTGAACCCCATCGAACATTCATGGGATACTTCTGGGATCACGTCAGCAACAGCAGGTTCTGCATAAAGAGGGGGTAAACGGTCCTTAGGCCACAATTCGTAATCTAATTGGATCCATTGGGCGACGATGCCTGGCAGTTCTGGATTCTTATGACCAGACAAGATATTGAGAACAGATGACCTTCACCTTGATATTCGATTATTTTTCATGTGTGGCAGGGTGAACTTCGGTCAGTGACAATAACTTGTGCCATATTTCAACAATTTATCATTGTCTGTTGATTATGTATAGAAAGACATAATGTTTACATCTCAAAACCACTTTTGTGTTTCTTTTTTTCGCAAAGTATATTGGTAATTGAGGGCTTCCTGGGACAACGGACCTGGTCAAACTTGGTCATCTTGCCGGACTTGTACGGGTCGCAGTCCTTGTACTTGGCATACGTCACTAGTCCCACCGCAGTCATCAACGTCGTCGCGATGATGTTGGAGGGCAGGTTGAAGTAGATGGTGCTGAAGTAGAGTTGCCATATTTCAGTTCAGTCGTAGTCAGCGGTAAAACAATTCGTTAATATCTATTTGAAATCACGGGCGATATACAGAGGTTTATTGAAGAAGCCGTGAGTTTCCAGAACCTGCCCTACGTCAGTTTGTAAACCTACCCATGAGAACGGCCGAGTTTCTTCTTGACCTATTCCTGATTATCCCTGTGTCTGTCTAGATTTCAAGACTACACACGCCCATCTCTGATCATCTAGGCCTGCACCTGTGCCCATCTAAGTTTCAAGACTACACACGCCCATCTCTGATCTTCTAGACCTACACCTGTGCCCATCTAAGTTTCAAGACTACACACGCCCATCTCTGATCATCTAGGCCTGCACCTGTGCCCATCTAAGTTTCAAGACTACACACGCCCATCTCTGATCTTCTAGACCTACACCTGTGCCCATCTAAGTTTCAAGACTACACACGCCCATCTCTGATCTTCTAGACCTACACCTTTGCCCATCTGAGTTTCAAGACTACACACGCCCATCTCTGATCTTCTAGACCTACACCTGTGCCCGTCTGAGTTTCAAGGCTAACGCGCACACGCCTTAGCTTCCAGACCTACTCCAGTGCCCGTCTGAGTATCTAGACCTACCCTTGGGCATGCCTGAGTTTCTTCACGGCGAGGTAGCGCTGAACGAGGGCCTGGTTGATGGCGTAGACGCTGAGTGTCGTAACGGAACCTCCGAACACCAGAGACCAGAACGTGTGACGCTTCAAGGGATCGGGATCAAAACTAAAAATACTATACAGCATAAATACAAGATATAACAGTTAGTCTACGTGCCTTGGAGTGGAAATCACACTTTTAGCAACACACCATATTTAAGTTAATGCACTGTTTACTGCAGTATTCATGGCAACAAAACGTTCTATAATCTATACTAAAGCATTCAAAATTACCTGTCCAGGAAGGTAACAAATTAGTTTACTTACAAGATTATGCCACATATTACAAAGACAAAGGTACCAAGAAAATGCCTAAGTGATTTATTACAGAGAATCGTTTTTCATCTTTACCACTAAAAACTGAAAAACCCAAAACAATCTAATTCTGTACCCGATTTTCAGTAAAAGCAGACCGTTACGTCTTAGGGTGGGTGATTGGGTTGCAAGGTTGGTAGATAAGTGTATATAATAAACGCCGATTTGAATAATATTTCATTTGCATCACAGTTTTTGTTGTGTGACAAAAGCCTGGGCGGTGGGGGTAGCCAAGTGGTAAAAGCGTTCACTTGTCACACCGAAGACTCGGGTTCGATTTCCTACATGGGTACAATGTGTGAAGCCCATTTCAGGTGTCCCTCGGTGTGATACTTCTGGAATATTGCAAAATGCGGCGTAAAACTAAACTCACTCACTCACTTAGACGTGAGCCAGTTTGGTGAAAGCCGCGATCGCTGGGATGGTGCAGACAAACCGGAACCATAATCAGGGCGGACGGGGATTCGAACTCAATATCATAATTTTCTGGCATGTTCATCTAACACAAGTCTCCAAAACGAAGACGTCGTAGAAAATAACATGCTCAAAGCTGTTAGTCAGCAGACCAAATGGATTGGTTAAAAACTCTTAATTGAACTTTGTTGGGCTGTCAATTTGCACGAGTCTATATATATATATAAGTAGAAACATGACATAAATTATGAGTAGATACGCAGATTAACGGGTTCATGGAACAAAGATAGGAACGGGGACTCGAACCCAGAATCATAGGAACTGACATGTTTAACTACCGCAACTCTCCAAAACGAAGACGTCGAAGAAAGTAACGTGCCAACGACCAAACGGTTTGGTTGCAAAACCTGAATTTAACTTAATGGGAATAGAGAGTAGTTCCGCAGTCTGACGGGTTCATCTAACAAAGACAGGAAATGTATCTCATTAGATTTCCATATCCACGCGTGATTACCACATGTTTTATATCAAATACACTGGCATTTATATATATACCTTTTTCCCTGCCTGCTTATGTAATCTGCATGCCAATTCTTATCACTTGCATGCAATACCCTCATAAATCCATTATTCAAGCTATTCTGGAATAACACAGACAGCAATGGGTTTTCAAGAATTTGGACGATTCTTCAGATAAATCTCATGTTTAAGAACATGGAAACAAAAATGTTAGTCTGTCTCACATTCCCTGAATCACATTATTTACCCTACTGCCTAGCCCTCCCCGCAATGCGAAAGCCCTAAATGAAGCAAGTCTAGATTTCCGCAGGTTCAGAATCGCCCATCTCACTGGAGCTCCTTTTCAATTTAAATGGGTTTATTTGTTACTATCGTAATTATATATTCAGAGACAAAGCAGTAGTCTACATAAATGTCTGCGTGCATGTTTCTTACTCAAATACATTTTCCAATCTTCCGCCTTCCGAAGCTTTCTGCCAGACGGCTCTTGCCCCGCCTACTTCTATTGTTCCCTTGATGATCAGAGCGAGGATACCGGATATGACGATAATGATCTGGAAAACATCTGTCCACACGACTGCTTTCAAACCTCCCTGAAAATTACAAATATTTAGTCTCTGCATCATCTTCAAAACAATAAATACTATTTAAAGCAAATTTAAAATCATATTTAGGCATTTACGTTTTAAAATGTACAATATTCAACCATAGTGATTGTAATTGTAAAGTCCCCGCGGTTCAATTACAAAAGAGTTGTTACGAAGATAGTGAATCCATTCTACTTACCAGTGTGGTATATATCGTGCAGACGCCACCGATCGCCAATATAGACACAAGCATGGACATACCGCTCACTGGGGTTGAGAAAAAAAAAAAAAACAATTTTAATTTGATGAACCATTAACGTGATCGCCGATTTAGATCACAGTGGGAAATTTGCAAGTTGTGCGGGATATCCCAATATATACCGTGGGACAAAAGAAAGTACACATATGTCCAATGGGGACAGAAAATGAACCCTACAACAAATGGCTGTATTTGATACGGGTATCATATATATATTTAGTTAAAATTTGGGACTTAAGTTTGCAGTGTTTCGACAACTATTGTACAGTAATGTAACATTTTGATAACATTTAAGAAGAGAGATTTTATGGATGTCAACTTCTTTATAATGAGGAACACAACGTTTCGTAGCATATTATGTGTTCCTCATAAAGAAGTTGACATCCATCAAAACTCTCTTACCCGTGAAGGTCCGGGTTAGAATATTGATCTTCAGTAATCCATGCTTGTCGTAAGAGGCGAAAAACGGGATCGGGTGGTCAGTCTCCCAATTGCGCAAATCGATTCCCATGCTGTTGATCACTGGATTGTCTGGTCCAGACTCGATTATTTACAGACCGCCGTCATATAGCTGGAATATTGCTGAGTGCGGCGTAAACCTTAACTCCCTCACTCACTCACTCATAAAAACTCTCTTCCTGGTGTGTATTACTTCTAAATGCCATTCAAAGACTTGATAACATTTGTAATTAATATTTTTTGGTAAAAATAAAAAAATCCAGTTGTATGCCACCTTTAGTCCGGAAAATCATTAGACGTATTGATCAGTCCTAAAAGTTAACGAAAAAAGAAATCCCATCGAGAACGACTGAAATTAGATTCAACAGAACGCGAAATGGTAGACAAGTCTATACAGAACAAAAGAAACACGGAAATGACTCAACGTACATATCGACAAGAACTAGTTATTCTGACATAGTGAAGGACCATTTACCACAACCTCGTTGTAACCTCAGTACAGTCAATGAGCGGAAAGTGGAAAGTTTAGGTTGGTAATATACCATACCTAAACGTAATAACGGACACCACACTTTTCTTACCATACACAGATCCGCACATGTGTGATACTATGAGAGTGGGTTTTAGAAAGTCAGCAATACCTGCAAGTGTTATCACACCCCTTGTGTGGTTTCACCATATCGCTTACGTGAGTGAGTAAATTGAGTTTAACACAATGGGCGTCCGATATGTAAATGTAAGAGCCTTTTATCCACCGGGTTCACAAGTCTGAGAATGAGTGAGTGAGTGTGTGAGGATTAACACAACTTTGATCATTAAAATCTCAGAGTAACAGATACTTTTGAACGAAAAAAAGTGATGCAATTCTTAGATGCTCACCACTTTCGTGGAGTCACAAGCATGTATATATTACCATCACGCCAAGGGTCATTTTTCGTTCAAAAAGTATCTGTTACTCTGAGGATTTTAATGATCAAAGTTATATCCTACACACTCATATATATATATACATATATATATATATATATATATATATATATATATATATATATTGTGTGTGTGTGTGTGTGTGTGTGTGTGTGTGTGTGTGGTCCCTTCTTGCTGTGCAATCTTCGCAATGCAACCCAACCTTACCAATAATAAATGACAAGCCTCTCATTTACTTCCCTTCAGTACGGCAGTAAAACAGTAAAATATGGGTTTTAATATTTAGAACAAATTCCACTCCCAACCTTACTAGCCTCTAACCCCGAAATAAAATGGCTGCTCATTAATTGAGCAACAGATTATTTTGTGCGTGAATAATATTAGAATATGTCGACTTAATCTATTTCAGCTTTTTTGTGCTCGACTCACATTAAAATGACATTTATGAGCAAAGGTGCCATTATTTCCTTCGTTTATCACAAATGCAAGGCTTACAAACATAGATAGGTTTATCAGTTGACAAACGCTTCACGGATCCTTCCTAATCCTGCAGATACGTACACGTTGGGGCAATCAAACACAGCAGACCCAACCTTTTATAAAGAATAAGGTTATCAGTACAATCTTTGAAACACGTCAAGTAGATATTTTTTTCTTACAACATCAAACAAACACTACGCATGAGTTATAAACATGACCGAAATGTGAAGCTGATTTGGTGTATCTTATTCCCCTATATTGGGCCTCCCTTCACCTGGTTTTCTATTATCAGCGCCTGCGCGTAAGAGGGGCCCAAATTGGGTTAGTAATGAGGCGTAGCGGCGGGTTGCTGGTACATGATAAGCGGGACAGAAACAGTTCCAGATAGATACGGAGGTCGAAATCAGCTTACTCATTCCATTCTGCTAAGAGTGAAATTTTTGAATGGCCATCTGGTTTACACCTAAGCACACATGGGTTTTGTCGTTTATAAAAAAATCTTACAAAATAAAGGTAATTAGATTTACAATGACGTCATAGATGACTATTTGCGTTCCGTTGGGATCTGTTGAGTGTAGGTACTGAGCCAATGAGATGGTTAATGACACGGCCTCTTTAAGTACCCTGCAGCAATACATACTGAAGACACATCTATTTAACCGTTGCATGGAGCAATGGGTGTTAGCATGCCAGCCTGATTAAATGGTTTACTCTTTAAACACTATTTTTTTCTGTTTTGTTCCCATTGTGTTAAAGAAACATGACCGGTATTCGTCTCGTAAAGAATACATTTCGTAATTAGCTATTCTATCAGAACAAAATTCAAAGCGAATTCCTTTGATTAGCAGAGTTGGGTTTGTTTGTTTGTTTGTTTGTTGGCTTTTAACGCCGCTCTCAGCATAGGTTCCAGCTGGACCAGACAATCCAGTGACTGACAGCATGAGCATCGATCCACGCAATTGGAATACGATGACATGCATCAACAAGATTCGACAAGGATGTGTTGTTGAAGATGAATTCTAGCCCGACTGTTCACGGGTCGACAGCCTCTAAATAAAGTACAATCTTCTTTATGCCCTAGCCTTGCTGTAAGACTATGCTGAATGCTAAACTCATGGATGTATAGTAATTCTGTCTTTTAAAACGGCAAGTCTAGATAAGGGGAAAAGGACGCCTGTTATTTATATATTTTTTTAGAAATTTTCATTTAAACTATTAATTATTACCCTAGAGACTTATGCAAGTCTACATATGCCCACACATTGTTTTTGTTGTATACCATGCTAGCTGTATCAATCGGATATTCGGAACTTGGAGGCAGGTATAACAGTCAACATTTTAAAAAGTACGAAACATATTCCTTAACATAATTATTTTCGCTATTCTTTCCGTAATACAAGTTGACATATCGCCAATATGACCCTGGAACGTCTTTTGAAGGTTTTCTAGCATTCTACGTAGGAGGCTTTAACAAGCACCGTATGAGCATGCGCACTAAACGTAAGACGTCACCGTTCTCGGACAATATCAAACTGCTTGTCCATCCTTCAACGGACTCCCCGAGACGCAAACACAGTCAGCTTGTTATTGTGAAATTGTCTCGTATAGTATATATGATGACATTCCTAGGGATGGTGTTTGTGACGTCATCAACAAATCTCGACACGTACCTTGACTGAACACGAGAGCAGGGGCGTAGAACACAACAGCCATGTACACCATCTGTAGGGCGAGAAAATGGTACAAGTCAATACTTTATTCACTACGAAGGCCATAGACCGATATAAACATTTACAATTAACAACATACAAGTTTGGTAGTGGCAATGTTCGTTTAACAAATATTTAACGAATAGCCTAAAAAGTAGTACTTAAGGAAATAAACAATACATAAATAATATTAATTCTCTAGTCAGTTTCCAATGTATATACATGGATAGTTCGACATCTACCTCCATCATAACCAAACGCGAGAAGACCAACTCTAAAATACTTTCCTCAAGACCGGATATAACTTGAAAAGCCCCAATCCCTCGATCTCTTTAATAATAATAATAATATATATATATATATATATATATAGGAGATTTGATAAGAAATATCTGGACTCATATTTTATATATTTATTGCTTATACACCTGCAGAAATCACTTGTGTGTGTATATATATATATAAGCATTATATCATGTGTGTGATAAACATAAAATATAAAACATAAAATGAATGTTGTAATGTTAAAAATGGTGTCTATGTTTATATATATATATAATTTAGATATACTCCCGATTTGCTTTAATTCATCATACATGTTTGAAGTGCGTCTGTTTAGCGGAAGCAATGTTTTATTCATACCTGCATTTACTATAATGTGCTATACTATTCCTACAATACAGTCAAGACGTTTCCGTTTAGTGTTTGGCAAAGATAATGGGAAGAATTCCGTGCATTATAAATACCCGAATTTAATGGAGAAAATATGGTATACTACAATGCCGTTACCGATAACATTATTACATGATTTTTTAATGTCAACAGACACATTAGCAAATAAAATTTGGAGAATTCTGTGCATCTAAATAACACGAAGTTTAATGGAGAAAATACGGTACACTACAATGTCATTATAGATTACATAATTACATGATTATTAAATCGTCAACAGACAAATAACTTTCCCACAAGATAATTTCTGATAATGTTCTATGGCTGATCCGTAAACCAACACATGTGTATCTGTACTGGAAGGCTGCCGACTAGGACACCGTGTTGGTTATCGCACAGCGGGACCAGAAACAACCAGTCTATGTCTGGCATTTTTGTGATACAGGTTGCTAAGTTTGACAACAGCAAAGCCCTGTCTGTGGTGTGGGTGAATTAGTTCCAGCAATCCAGAGTGTGCGCTGCATGATGAATTTGTGCAGGTGCCTCTGAGGAGGTGTCAAGGATGAGAGGTTACCTCTTCATCACAGTTGAAGTGGTCTGATCAGAGGCGCCATTGTCGTAGTCTTTGCTCTTGTAGAAGTAATACTGAATTAGCTGGGACGTCTTCAACACGTTGTCGGGGCGGTGGGGTAGCCTAATGGTTAAAGCGTTTGTTCATCAGGCTGAATGCCCGGGTTCGATTCCCCAAATGTGTACAATCTGTGAAGCCCATTGCTGCTGTCCCCTGCTGTGATATTGCTGGAATATTGCTCAAAGCGGCGTTAAACCATACTCACTCCCTCAACACCTTGTCAATAGATCATGTGTCCTTCCTTGGCACAAACAGAATATCTTAAACGACATGATGGCATGGCTCGTTGTTTTTATTATCATCTTCGCCATGTCTGGCGAAATGTCTCGCCTGCATCCCAAGTACACTGTCATTCATCAGGATCTCAATTGGTTTCGGTGCCCTTGGTTTGGTACCTCCTGATCTCTTGAGTAACACCTCTGGTACTTTTTTTTCGACTTTAGTAGATATAATTTGTGATATTTCTCGATAAATTGATGATATCCAACTCTGCCCTGCACCTCTCCAATAGATATGGAGGGTGATATCCAAACAATCCATCCAAATGTGTTCGATTTATTGGTTTAACTTCAAAATATGAAAACTTACGCACTTCAATCAAAAATTAGAAAATCGGAAACGAACTTTGCACTGCGCCTCTACTTTAAACAAAGAAGAATATTTTCCAAATCTAAAAACATATTGTCCAATACTTTTCAAGTTATTCGTCAAACAAACTTTTCAAAGTTCAAATTATTTAATTGCAAGAATTCTCAATAAAATTAAAAAACTTATCACAGTCAACATTTGCTCTGCCCCTCTCCCTCAGACAATGAAGGTTGTCTCCAAATTTGAAAACAATCCAATCAATAAAGGAAAACAAGGTTCTATGGATAGTCAACTTCTTTACTGCAATGAGTGCCACGTTTCGGTGTAGGTACTAACACCGTTATCATACAACAAAAACGTCGCACTCATTGCAATAAAGAAGTTGACTATCCATAGAACTTGGTTTTCTTTCATCTATACAACACGCCCCTCAAAGAAGAAATCCAACCAGTAGTTTTCAAGTTTTTGGTTGGAGAAAGATGTCTTCGGATGGACGAACTAAGCGTGACAGCGTGTGACAATATGTGACAGCGTGTGACAGCATGTGACAGCGTGTGACTGAGTATGACAGAGTGTGACTGAGTATGACAGCGTGTGTGACAGCATGTGGCAGCGTGTGACTGAGTATGACAGCGTGCACAGCATGTGACTGAGAATGACAGCGTGTGACAGAGTATGACAGCGTGTGACTGAGTATGACAGCGTGTGACTACGTGTGACTCAGTATGACAGCGTGTGACTGTGTGTGACAGCGTGTGACTGTGTGTGACAGCGTGTGACTGAGTATGACAGCGTGTGACTGAGTATGACAGCGTGCACAGCATGTGACTGAGAATGACAGCGTGTGACAGCGTGTGACTGAGTATGACAGCGTGTGACTGAGTATGACAGCGTGTGACTGCGTATGACAGCGTGTGACTGTGTGTGACAGCGTGTGACTGCGTATGACAGCGTGTGACAGCATGTGACTGAGTGTGACAGCATGTGACTGAGTGTGACAGCATGTGACTGAGTGTGACAGCGTGTGACTGAGTATGACAGCGTGTGACTGAGTGTGACAGCATGTGACTGAGTGTGACAGCATGTGACAGCGTGTGACTGAGTATGACTTACCATCTGCAATGTGAACACCAAGCATCCTAAGACCCTAACACTGTAGTTGAACCTGAGTTCTAAGTACTGAAACAGAAGAATGAAAAACATCACCAATCATGAGTCGACAGTCATACACATCGGTATGCAATGCACGAAAAACATATCTCAACAGCGGCCTCACTTGTCATTCGGCATGGCTTGTCATTTCCACATTCGTCAAGCAGAGTTACCCTTGGACAACATTCAAGTTAAGGTTTTGCATTGGTGGAACCGGGGTTAGGGGTGGGGGGTGGTATAGTGTAACCGAACTCACTAATTTCATTGGGCATTTGAAGTCCATCACGCCCTTTCCATATTGGCATTTCACGTAGTGAGGTAACCGAAATTCTGGTCAATCGGCTATACTACATATATAATGGAGTACTAAGGGAATACAAGAATCCACGCCGCCAGGGTAGGTTGTCCAACATTGTAATCCCCACTTTAGGCTATGGCAACAGACATTGGGTATATCCGGCCTTGGAATCCCCTACACATGCAAGGGAGGCAACTCTACACAGCGAATTGTGGCGCATCGTTGGACTAAGCTCACCGAACTCTAAAAGAACACAGCACAATGGGTTACGTACTCTTCGCGCTTATCCATTGATTGACAACCTGTTTTTACATCTAATATTTATATTTTTGGAAATTGTGAAACAAGAAACGAAAAGCGCCAAGCATGTTGCAGGAAGGCGTCTCAGTGGCGTGAGTCTTACGTCGCCTAGCCAAAACATACGACGTCCTTGACCTTCAACATGGGTGTTCTCTAAGAGTTTGGCGCCACTGTTATTCGCCACGTTGGCTGTTTGTCCAGCCGCTTGGTGTGTCGAATTTCAACATTTTCACCACATTGGAGGCCAGACAATAATCTGAGGTACTTGAAAGTCATTTCATTGTACATTTATTTAATTAATTTCGTCTTGTAATTGTGTAGTTAAAATTCCTAGGTATATCGTTTTGGAAATGACTGAGTAAAGGCGTATGTATTCCAGGAATATCAAGGTAGGGATACAGGAAATAGATAAGTCTTTTATGTTCTGTGGTACTTCATGCTTGTTTGAAAACAGTATAGGTCTTCACCATTTTCTAAAATGCCAATCAAACAGACCTGGGGCCCGATCCACAAAGCGTTCGTAGCGACACTATTCGTAACTGTTCACGATCGAAATTAAGACGCTTTGTGGATCGGGCCCCAGGTCTGTATGCTACATGGCTATCTGTTGACAGTTTGGGAGACAAGTCTTCCTGATACTGTTCTTAATCATTTAATACTAAAATGATTATTTCTAACCTTAAGGTAGCCATGTGGTTAAAGTGTTACATTGTCACACCCTTGACCGGGTTCGATCCTCACATGGGTTCAATGTGTGAAGCCAGTTTCAGGCACATTCCTGCCCTGCTGTGGCTGGAATATTGCGAAAGATGAGAGTGAGAGAGTTGTTTTGGTCGTACTCCCTTTAACTCCCGTCAACTCCCGTCAACTCGAGAGATCCAACGCCATGCAGTAGCACGGATCTGCTGCTTCGGCTTTCTCGCCATACTGACGGGACTGTTATAGAAACAAATTCACGCCTCGATGATTTCAGTCGCTGCTGTATATTTACACACGCCCAGAATAGATAGGTTGCTTTGTCTGCATTCTACTTCCTCTTCCCTAAATTGCTGTTCTATTCCGTTTCGTTATGTGCTTGTGCAACCCTTTCTTACTTGTTAGAGTCGAATTTCCCTGGAACTGCCGCCACCACCATCATTCCATTCCGAACTTAAACCCCTACCCCTTAATTGTATTCTCATCCCCACATTTACACCCTTCGCCCCGACATTTGAAATCCCGCCCCCATATGTCTACCCTCAGTTCGACACAATCACTCTCACGACCCTACCCCTAGAATTTGACTCTCACCCCGACACTTATACCCTTAAACCAACACCCCTAACCTCAACCCCACACTTCTACCCTCAACCTCACTCTTTTACCTTAAAGTTCACACTTCTACCTTCAGCCCCACACTTCTACCCTCAACCCCACACTTCTACCTTCAACCCCACACTTCTACCCTCAACCCCACAATTCTACCTTCAACCTCACACTTCTACCTTCAACCCCACACTTCTACCTTCAACCCCACACTTCTACCTTCAACCCCACACTTCTACCCTCACCCCCACACCCCACCTTCTACCCTCAACCCCACACTTCTACCTTCAACCTCACACTTCTACCTTCAACCCCACACTTCTACCTTCAACCCCACACTTCTACCTCCCCCACACTTCAACCCCACACTTCTACCTTCAACCCCACACTTCTACCTTCAACCCCACACAATTCTACCTTCAACCTCACACTTCTACCTTCAACCCAACATTTCTACCCTCAACCCCACAACTTCTACCTTCAACCTCACTTCTACCCTCAACCTCACACTTCTACCTTCAACCCCACACTTCTACCCTCAACCCCAAACTTCTACCTTCAACCTCACACTTCTACCCTCAACCTCACACTTCTACCTTCAAACCCACACTTCTACCTTCAACCCCACACTTCTTCCTTCAACCCCACACTTCTACCTTCAACCTCACACTTCTACCTTCAACCCCACACTTCTACCGTCAACCCCACACTTCTACCTTCAACATCACACTTCTACCTTCAAACCCACACTTTTACCTTCAACCTCACACTTCTACCTTCAACCCCACACTTCTACCTTCAACCTCATACTTCTACCTTCAACCCCCCACTTCTACCTTCACTTGTACCCTCAACCTCACACTTCTACCCTAAACCCCACACTTCTACCTTCAACCCCACACTTCTACCCTCAACCCCACACTTCTACCCTCAACCCCACTTCTACCTTCAACCCCACACTTCTACCCTCAACCCCACACTTCTAACCTCAATCTCACACTTCTACCCTCAACCCCACACTTCTACCTTCAACCTCAGACTTCTACCCTCAACCTCACACTTCTACCCTCAACCACACACTTCTACCTTCAACCCCACACTTCTACTCTCAAGTGGCCTAAACCCCATACTTCTACTTTCAAACCCACACTTCTACCCTCAATCCCACACTTCTACTTCCAACCCCACACTTACACCATCACTCCCTCTCGTACACCATGTGTAATCTAAACACTTCTACCCTCAAACCCACACTTCTACCCTCAAACCCACACATCTACCGTAAACCTCACGCGTGCAACATCACTCCGACTAGTACACCGCAATATTAACACATCTACCCCCACCCCGTACTGACACCATCACTCCTACCCTCATAAACTCACCCACATACTTTCAACCCCACATCGTTCTGGTAGGCGTCTTTATAAAGAACAGCCTCTGCTTGGTTTTAAAATAGAGTAGCCTTGTGGCTTGAGTGTTTGCCCGTCAAGCCGAAAAGCCATGTTCGATTCCACGAGTGCTAAAATTTGTGAAGCCCATTCGGCATGAGACGGAACGGTTCTAAACACGGAGAAAACACGTAATCACACATGTACTTAACGTCTAAAATATCATCACATTCCTATTACATCATCGCAACTCAATAAAAGACCTTAAATACCCCATTTACAAATCATAATTAATTAATAATTTTCCCAAGTACCATCTGACAGAGAGATACTAAATAATCTACACTGTAATATTGATTTGTATCAGAATGACTCAAACGTCACCGATAAAAGCATTAGCAGTCGTACAGAGAACAGCATTGAATTGCCCCTGGGGACCACGGGTGTGTAAATCAACATTGAAACATCTGGGGCCGGTGTACCCAACCGGTAACAATCCGTAATGAAACCATTGTTCTCCCAACGGTGCAATAAAATAATTCGTGTACAATTTGTAACAAGTCAGAACACGGAAACCGCCATTTTAATCCATTCTGTGACAGAACGGTTGCAGATGGCGTCGAATGATTTACTGTCAAATAGCCGTAGGCAAACAGTATCGGTAAACAATTCGGCGACACACCTGCAAATCTCTGTTTGTTTCGGATGATGAATTGAATAATCGACATAATGAATAATACTCTTATCTACGGTCATTAACTGCCCATAGCATTTATATAACTCAACTGCACTTTACACAGAGCTCAAGTATCAGGCTCCTGTTAACGAAACACTCCTGCTGAAAAGTAACGAAACACTCCTTTCGCAAATTAGCGAAACACAACCGCTGTTGTGCTGTGCTGTGAAACTGATCCAAATGATTATTTCAACAAACACTATTCATCTTGCTGCAGGTGGTAAAATTCATAGAATTACTCTTTACCTATCCGAGGGAGTGACATATTTCTGCGGAATTCCGCAAATAGATCCGTCCGCAAAACTACTGCATGTTATTGCGCCAATTTATCAGTAAGTAAACTGCAGTTTTACTTCAACTTTACAGGCGTATGGATACATTTATTCGTAATACTTTGGAATGTGTGTCGCCCTAATCTTGATCGGTCACTTCAATGAGAAAATATATTTCATGTGGATAATATTATTTGTTTCTGAGTGAAACATATTTCAACTATTAACTGTTTAGCACGGAGTATGTACAAGGTTTCAATGAATAGATTTTATAAACAAAAGGGACAAAACCATTAAGATATACATTAAAAAATCTATGCTAACAGACTCGCTTGATCGATTCGGGCTGTATCAGGAGCAGGTGTTTATTAGATGCTATTAAATGGCCCTGATACAACATATTTGAAAAAGGTAAGCGTATCCTGCACCGTCGTCACCACCCATCACAAACATATGCAAAGCCAGGTCAACCGTTTACCTAAAAAACCCACGAGAAACCCTCAGTTATGCGTCGTTTGTAAGTTTTTATAACTTATACGAGTCCTATTTGCTGAAGTAGTTCCTGATGAAATTATGACGCCTGTTATACATTAATCTCACACTTGGTGTCATAAATTCACTGTATAGAAAGAAAACCCACATCGTTTTATAAGAAAAATGTGTAATATGTTTACGTTTAACCCACAAATGGATTATCTTTCACCTTTATATAATACGTAGCCCACCCCAAAGGAAACTTATTTCAAAAGAAACTTCTACACTCTAGATAAAAATTATGAATATTAAGCTTATATTCCTCCGAAATATCCCCCACCTACCGAAATTCATCAAATGTTGTCACCCCATGAATTACCCACGGGAATGTAGCGTTGTCTACTTGTAAGTGCTTTTTTGATCCCCTGCGACAGTGACAGCATTGTCTGTTGTCAGCCCCACCAATAGTAATATGTTAATCTATGTAAATGCGTTGTTAATAACATCCCGGTCGTGTTGTGTGGGAGAATAATATTTACCTTCAATGGAAGATTCTGGTGTGTGGAGCCACAAAAAAAATGTAATAATCTTAACGTAACATACTTCTCTCTCCAGAAACATAACTTTCAGTGTATTTATTTTTCTATAAAATGAACGGGTTTTTCACCCTGCCACTTGCTGTATATTTTAATCAAAGCGCGTATAACGAATACTAAAGTCCATATGAGTTCGTTATAACCGAAGTTAACTGCTCTCGCAACCAAAAGTAGAATCGTTAGTAGCCATGTTAGTGATATTCGCTGGCTTCTCGTGAGCATCTGGTATCAGCACTCTTTCATATTGATTCACTGACACATTCTGATTATATTCTGTCCGAGAGTCCGGGTTCGAATCCCGGATGGGGATCAGCCTAACAAAAGTACTAGAATCTGTATTTTACTGAGAAACTGTAATCCCAAATAGAACATGTTACGTTGTCACTATAGTCGATGCATGTCTGTATGTTGTAACTGTAGCGCAACGTTGCCTTCCCGAAGCCATGTGTGTATGTGTGATTCTGATCTCCTGTAATGTCGACTGCCAAGAACAGTGACACACGTGTCTCTGTACTAGTAACTAAATTACACATAGACGTATGTATCTGTAACACAGTCTTCAACACTTACGTATATGTCTACAGCATTTTACGCAATATAGGCACCGGAATTGCTGACATAGTTGATGTCAATGTTTTCAGTTGTTTATGCTTATAAATGAGGAACACGACACGTACCCATAGCCAGCGTTTGTGTCTGAGTCTGAAAACTTATCACATATCTATATGTGTGTCTGCAGCACAGACAAAGGTGTATATATACAAATCTGCAACACTGTCATACGGTCATGTATACAAATCTACAACACTGTCATACGCTTATGTATACAAATCTTCAACACTGTCATACGTTTATGTATACAAATCTACAACACTGTCATACGCTTATGTATACAAATCTGCAACACTGTCATACGTTTATGTATACAAATCTGCAACACTGTCATACGTTTATGTATACAAATCTGCAGTAGTCATACGTTCATGTATACAAACTTGCAACACTGTAATACGCTTATGTATACAAATCTTCAACACTGTCATACGTTTATGTATACAAATCTGCAACACTGTCATACGTTTATATCGACGAATGTGCAACACTGTCATACGTTTACGCATACGAATCTGCTACACTGTCATCGTTTACGTTTGCAAATGTGCAACACTGTCATACTTTTACGTATACGGTTCTGTAACACTGTCACACGTTTATGTCAACGAATGTGCGACACTGTTACACATGCATGGGTTAAGGTGCTTATTTATAACAGTGGCACACACGTTGTCTACGAATGTGCAACACTGTTACACATGTATGGGTTAAGGTGCTTATTTGTAACAGTGTCACACACGTATATCTACAACACAGCCACACACGTCAGCATGTTCCGCAACGCTGATACATTATCATACACATGTCAAGGCGATGCGGTCTGTTTCAATACATATGCTATGCACTTAATCAAGGATGGAATGTGACGGAAGAGATGTAATAGCTACCTGTATCTAATTAGACGGCGGCAAATCGGCTGTTTTATCAAGACCATGTTATTGTAATTTGAGACCTCTGATTGATCGTCAGTGTACAATTATAGCTCAGATCCCATCGCTCGAAATACGCGCCTAGTTGACAAAGCTCATCCGTGCGGGTAGGTACTGCCAGTTGTCGGGTATTTATCAAGATCATTCTCTATTCTACCTACGTGCCGTGGGCAGCAAACAGGTTCTTGACTACAGTCGATAGTTTTTCTTTCTCTCATTTTAAGCTGGTGATGTTTTTAACAAAGGTTTGCCTTTTGAAACCCCAGTTTAACCGGGGATTGTATGTGTTTGTTTACCTGACACCTGTAGGTCCCCCAGACGCTGGGACAGGTCAGGGGGTATGTAACAATTACAGTTGAACAAAAACATGTTGACTTGTACTCTGAAGTACTCAGGGCACATGACCTTACTGGTGTTGTCGCTGTTGCTCGTCTCGTCGACGACGTAGGTTCAATTCTCAAAGTGAGTGAGTGAATTTAGTTTTACACCGCACTCAGCAATATTCCAGCTATATGGCGGCGGTCTGTAAATAATCGAGTCTGAACCAGACAATCAAGTGATCAACAGCAAGAGCATCGATCCACGCAGCTGGGAACCGATGACATGTGTCAACCAAGTCAGTAAGCCTGACCACCTGATCCCGTTAGTCGCGATCGCCTCTCACGACAAGGATGGGTTACTGAGATCAATTGTAACCCACGGGTGTCAGTTCTCAAACTGTTGACTGGCTTCTTTTACCATGACATAGGTATGACATGGCGAAACCTGATGGCAAACGTGATCTGTCCCATGACATAATTTGTATATCATGTAATGTCTAGAGGGACTCGTTTGATACCATTCTTAGGAAACTAAATGGAAACAAATGGACTTTCTGTTATCTGACCTAACGAATGCGAGGCATTATATATATTACCCCAGATACACACGTATTTAGGAGGAAATATATAAATGTTTTCGCTCGTTTAACAGATCAAGCTGTAACAGGTTGGAAATTCGGATGCGCTTGACTTTTGTTATATGACCAAACATGAGTAATGTTGATAGTTTTTGCATACACGTCAAGAACATTATCCTGTTGTGTTCACTTATTGTGTGCGCTACCATAACAGCATGGACGCTCCAGATTTTTATTGAGTTTCTTGAATATGGCAATCCAAGCACATAGTTGTTTGTATGATGAAGTGTTGTAAGAAAATTTAAAAAGTAAATTAGCGCCGCCGTTTGAGTCCCGGAGCTGAGTTCGGTTGCTCCCCGCCGGTATACCATCCGTGCAATCAACGTGTGTCCAGTTCCTTGATCTATCAGCTGAACTATGATGCAGTCCGTAATATTTGGAGAAAGGGAAATCAAGAATCAGTGTGGTCGTCAAAGAAATTCATTTAGGTTGTGAGACCGCTTTTAGCAATATTCCAGCAATATCACGGCGCGGGACACCAGAAATGGGCTTCACACATTGTACCCATGTGGGGAATCAAACCCGGGTCTTCGGCGTGACGAGCGAACACTTTAACCACTACCCCACCGCCCCTAAGACATAAATTAATCCTACGGACGTTGGTAATTAGGTTCAACTGAACGTGTGTATTTTAGCTCCTCCTTGAGATCTTACCTGTTGCAATGACCCTATACTTTGAGAAAGAAAAATAATGGAACCCGAAGATTTTATTATGTAACCCCAACTTCAACAGTTCAAGTTCAAGTGTTAGCAAGTCAGCTTTCAAAACAATCTGTTATTTCAGTAACCTTACACTTGAAACAGTGTATGTGTCTGCCTTTGTGTGTGTACACTCCACTGTAAGTGTATTTACCTAAGTTGTAATTATGAAGCAGTTCTCTGCAACAGGTGAGTGCAGTCAAGCGATTGTGAAGCGGTATGATTTAACATGTCACTTATATACATACTAGTATATAACTAAAACGGTTAGTGGTCGTATTTGGGGAATATTTTTGTAGTTAAATTTAAGCAATTATTTGCACCCAAAATACACTCCCCTCTCAAGAAAAATAACCACGATCCCTCATGTTTGTGTGCTGCAGTTTACAGTCAATAGAGGTTCTGTAAGGGCTAGCCAGTAGGGCCTAGGCTAAACGCTGAACGAGGGCAATATAGCTGAGTGGGAAATCTTAAGTATAAAAGGGGCGGTGTGGTAGCCTAAAGGTTAAAGCGTTCGCTCGTCACGCCGAAAACCAGGGTTCGATTCCCCAATTGGGTACAATGTATGAAGCCCATTTCTGGTGTCCCCGCCGTGATATTGCTGGAATATTGCTTAAAGTGGCGTAAAACCAAACTCACTCACTCACTTAAGTATAACTGACTGAGTTTGGTTTTACGCCGCTTTTAGCAATATTCCAGCAACATCACGGTGGGGGACACCAGAAATGGGCTTCACACATTGTACCCATGTGGGGATTCGAACCCGGGTCTTCGGCGTGACGAGCCAACGCTTTAACCATTAGGCTACCCCACCGCCCCACTTAAGTATAAACGCTTAGTGTTTCGGTATTATTAAACTAAATTGAATGCTGAAAAAGAAGTGATCGTAATTCTGAAAGCTATAACATTTACCAAAACTTCCCTTAAAGAGCTGCACTGGCATAAAAGATCATGTCTGAGTTGTTTATCGCCGCAGGCAGCAATATCGCACGTTAGGGCGTCTTTCACTTTACTGAATCAGGGTGAGGAACCGCAGTGATTATAGACCGTCGCCAAATAGCTGGAATATTGCTGAGTGCGGCGTAAAACTAAACTCACTCACTCACCCACTCACCATAAGACCCGGGTTCGATACTCTACATGGGTACAAATTGTGGCCACTCATTGCCACGTTCAATTCGGTTCTTACGACAAACATGGAATAGTGGAAATCTATGCATCCTGCCTGCTTGAAGTTTATCACGGGCATACAATCCAGACTGTAGATCGGGAAATACAAACACTGATAGCATCTCTTTCACTTTAAAGTGAATGAGTGAGTTGAGTTTTACGCCGCTTAGCAATATTTCTGCAATATCACGGCGGAGGACACCAGAAATGGGCTTCACGCATTGTACCCATGTGGGGAATCGAACCCGGTTCTTCGGCGACCGGCGAACGCTTTGACCACTAGGTTACCCCACCGCCCCAAAAATTACAGGTCGATCTGAGCGGAAATATATGGATGGAAGGATGGATGACATGTTGTCTTTGGGCGAGTAATAGGTGGCATTTCTGTATGACTATTGCAGTTACAGGTCCCTTGTATAAATTGCATTGCAATTTGCAGAGAGTGCGTGATGCACGTTTTGACATGTTGCCATAACCATTTAATGAACACATTCCAAGTTACAATGTTTCTATCGAATTCAGGATGAGGAAGGTTTACAGTAGATACGGAATCAGGAATCCACATGGAAATCCTGAACGCATAACACACACTTACGTACAGGATATTTACCAAGTCGTATTGTGGAGGAATCTTAGAAATGTCTTGACTCTTAGATGCTTGGAACTCATGGTCTGGTGATATTCGGTCCTGGGTGCACTTGTACAAAGCGAGCTTAGCGCTGTACTCCCATAATCTAACATAGACTAAAGACGGTCTCAGCGATCTTAGTGCCATACTCCCATACTCTAACATAGACTTAAGACGGTCTTAGCGATCTCAGTGCCATGCTCCCGTAATCTAACATAGACTAAAGACGGTCTCAGCGATCTTAGTGCCATACTCCCGTAATCTAACATAGACTTAAGACGGTCTTAGCGATCTCAGTGCCATGTTCCCGTAATCTAACATAGACTTACGACGGTCTTAGCTATCTTAGTGTCATACTCCCATACTCTAACATAGACTTAAGACGGTCTTAGCGATCTTAGTGCTATACTCCCATACTCTAACATAGACTAAAGACGGTCTTGAACATCTTAGTGCTATACTCCCGTAATCTAACATAGACTTAAGACGGTCTTAGCGATCTTAGTGCTATACTTCCATACTCTAACATAGACTAAAGACGGTCTTGACGATCTTAGTGCTATACTCCCATACTCTAACATAGACTTAAGACGGTCTTAGCGATCTCAGTGCCATGCTCCCGTAATCTAACATAGACTTAAGACGGTCTTAGCGATCTTAGTGCTATACTTCCATACTCTAACATAGACTTAAGGCGGTCTTGAAGGTCTTAGTGCTATACTCCCATAATCTAACATAGACTTAAGACGGTCTCAGCGATCTTAGTGCCATACTCCCATAATATAACATAGACTTAAGACGGTCTTAGCGATCTTAGTGCTATACTCCCATACTCTAACATAGACTAAAGACGGTCTTGACGATCTTAGTGCCATACTCCCATAATATAACATAGACTTAAGATGGTCTCAGCGATCTTAGTGCCATACTCCCATACTCTAACATAGACTAAAGACGGTCTCAGCGATATTAGTGCCATACTTCCATACTCTAACATAGACTAAAGACGGTCTTGACGATCTTAGTGCCATACGCCCATAATCTAACATAGACTTAAGACAGTCTCAGCGATCTTAGTGCCATACTCCCGTAATCTAACATAGACTTAAGACGATCTTGACGATCTTAGTGCCATACTCCCATAATCTAACATAGACGTAAGACGATTTTGACGATCTTAGTGCCATATTCCCATAATCTAACATAGACTTAAGACGGTCTTAGCGATCTCAGTGCCATACTCCCATAATCTAACATAGACTTAAGACGATCTTGACGATCTTAGTGCCATACGCCCAAAATCTAACATAGACTTAAGAAGGGTCTCAGTGACCTTAGTGCCATATTTCCATAATCTAACATACACTTAAGATGATCTTGACGATCTTAGTGCCATACTCCCATAATCTAACATAGACTGAAGATGATCTTGACGATCTTAGTGCCATACTCCCATAATCTAACATAGACTTAAGACGGTCTTGACGATCTTAGTGCCATACGCCCAAAATCTAACATAGACTTAAGACGATCTTAGCGATCTTAGTGCCATACTCCCATACTCTAACATAGACTTAAGACGATCTTGAGGATCTTAGTGCCTTACTCCCAAAATCTAACATAGACTTAAGATGGTCTCAGCGATCTTAGTGCCATATTTCCATAATCTAACATACACTTAAGATGATCTTGACGATCTTAGTGCCATACTCCCATAATCTAACATAGGCTTAAGACGATCTTGACGATCTTAGTGCCATACTCCCATACTCTAACATAGACTTAAGACGATCTTGACGATCTTAGTGCCATACTCCCATAATCTAACATAGACTTAAGACGGTCTTAGCTATCTTAGTGCCATACTCCCATTATCTAACATAGACTTAAGACGATCTTGACAATCTTAGTGCCATACTCCCATAATCTAACATAGACTTAAGACGGTCTTAGCTATCTTAGTGCCATACTCCCATAATCTAACATAGACGTAAGACGATCTTGACGATCTTAGTGCCATAATCCCATACTCTAACATAGACTTAAGACGGTCTTGACGATCTTAGTGTCATACTCCCATTATCTTACATAGACGTAAGACGATCTTGACGATCTTAGTGCCATAATCCCATACTCTAACATAGACTAAAGACGGTCTCAGCGATATAAGTGCCATACTCCCATACTCTAACATAGACTAAAGACGGTCTCAGCGATATTAGTGCCATAAGCCCATAATCTAACATAACGTAAGACGATCTTGAGGATCTTAGTGCCATACTCCCATAATCTAACATAGACTTAAGACGGTCTTAGCTACCTTAGTGCCATACTCCCATACTCTAACATAGACTTAAGACGGTCTTAGCGATCTTAGTGCTATACTCCCATAATCTTACATAGACTTAAGACGGTCTCAGCGATCTTAGTGCCATACTCCCATACTCTAACATAGACTTAACACGGCCTTGGCTATATCTTAGTGCTATACTCCCATATTCTAACATAGACTAAAGACGGTCTTAGTGATCTTAGTGCCATACTCCCATACTCTAACATAGACTTAAGACGGTTTTAGCGCTCTTAGTGCCATACTCCCATAATCTAACATAGACTAACGGTGTTAGCGCTACGATCGCTTTGTGCAAGTACGCACTGGATCTTAAATTGCAGTATTTCAGCGTCTGTTTTCAGCCTAGTAACGTTTGCATAACGTTTGTAATTTTGGGGCCAAGACCCAAGTGTATACTTTCTTTTCCCCGAGAGTATAGTTATCGCACCTTACAGTTTGAATCAACATGGTAAACAACGCGGGTTGTTGGCCTAAGACAATCTCGGTTGAATGATCTGTCAGCTGAACAGTCAGATCAAACAGTGCACACCTTACAAGAGACAGGTGTGTTTCCTTAAACCCAAATGAAAAGAACATCGCCACAGCTGTATAACGTTAAATGCAGGGTGACCTCACACTGAAGACCTATTTGCAACGTCCCGCAATTGCGATGGGGTTGAAACGACACTCCCCGAGAGTAAAATCAGTGATGCGAAGCGTCTTAAGTTTGCGATACATTGTACCTGACAAATGCAACGTGTCTAGGCAAGCCCCTAAAACCAGACCCTGAACACCAGTTCAAGTATACTGAGCTGTAAATGAACTACACCTTTCATAATTGTTCACATGTATAACAGAAAATATCGGAAAACTTTATGTCCAAAATAAGAACCTTACCGGCGTTTAATCGGCACTCAAACAACAAAAGGTGGGGTTTTTAAAAAAGAACAAAACAACTTACAAAACCATTTACATCGCATAATACACAACTTCCGGTGGTATCACAGACATCTTACTTTTGAAAATTAATACATTTGCTGTACATTTTCGGCGCAAATTTATAACATTTCAAACAATGGTTATGTGGTCATCTGGAGTAAAATTTTAAACCAGGTAGTTACACCCAAAAACTATAAACACCTGCAAGACATATTTAGATCTAAACAGGTTCAAGATTGTTTAAATCCTAAACGGAATACATATTTAATGTATTCTATCCAAACACATCGAACAGCATCAACACCATCTGAATTGAGCATCTCATTAATGTACACATGCTCAGGATTTAGACATGTTTAGAAGACAGGGACTATACTCAGGCAAAATGTCCTTACTAGAAAGTTTCATTCAACTCTTTAATTCACAAATACTTGTTATATTTACTCAGAGACAATGTCTCAGTTTGACACAAACCAATAACCTTGAGATTACACCGGAAATGAACACCGGGCGGGTGGGGAAGGGGTAC
Organism: Haliotis rubra; assembly: GCF_003918875.1. Taxonomy (NCBI): domain Eukaryota; kingdom Metazoa; phylum Mollusca; class Gastropoda; order Lepetellida; family Haliotidae; genus Haliotis; species Haliotis rubra. The sequence continues at coordinate 172,432 of NW_025766988.1, read as the reverse complement.
TAACTCTTCATCAACACCTCAACCCCACGTTATATTCTCGCAGTTGTAACTTCTATTTAATCAGTGTTTGTATTCAATTTCAAAACACCGGACGTCCGAGGCGAACACCTGTTGAGCACGGGATAACTATTGTTCTAACATGTTCTCATTTCCGTTATACTTACGCTAAACCAAAGTAGCCCATACTTTCAGACCCGTGAACGGAATCAGGTGGTCAGGTGACTCGCTGGCTTGGTTGACACACGTCATCGTATCCCAATTGCGTAGATCGATTCTCATACTGTTGATCACTGGATTGGCTGGTCCTATTCAATTGTTTACAGACCGCCGCCATATAGCTCGAATATTGCTGAGTGCAGCGTAAAACAACCAACCAACCATACTTTCTAAACACACGTTAACGTCACATAGTTACGTGATACAGCAGTGCGCATGACTGTGCTTCTTCTTCCGGCAGACATCTTGTTTTATGTCCATCAATGCACGTATGCGTTTTATTTTGTATACTGTCCTAAATTATTCGGGGCGGTGGGGTAGCCTAATGGTTAAAGCGTTGGCTCGTCACGCCGAAGACCCGGGTTCGAATCCCCACATGGGTACAATGTGTGAAGCCCATTTCTGGTGTCCCCCGCCGTGATGTTGCTGGAATATTGATAAAGCGGCGTAAAACCAAACTCAGTCAGTCAGTCAGTCCTAAACTATTCGTGATTAACAGAGGATAATCAGAGTGAATCCAGACAACACCGTTTGCCAGAAATGTAACCTTATATTGACTAAGGTCTTACAATTAATAATCAATTAATAATCGAATACACATAGAATAATAAATCACTATACCGAACGGAACAGATCGATAGTAATATTTCCCCTGGGCTATGTCACACGGCGGAAACAACGCTCTAATTCCTGCCTAGTTACTTCAGAAACGTATGGCGATAACAGTATTACAATATCCATCCAGTGTTCTTTTTTATTTCATAGGTACATTCAAAACTGATGTTTGTTTGTTTGTTATTCAACGCTGCGCCCAGCAATATACCAGCTATATGACGGCGGTCTGTAACTAATGGGACCGCCTCCGTGGTGTAGTGGTTAGAGCGTCCGCCCGGAGAGCGGAAGGTCGCGGGTTCGATCCCCGACCGCGTCATACCAAAAGAACGTTAAAATATGGTTCTTGATGGTCCCTGTCTGGCGCTCGGCATTAATGGGTACAACAAGGACTGGTCGGCTCGGAGTCAGTATAATGTGTCTGAACGGGGTATTCCTGCTTCACTGCGGCATGGTATCTCAGTGGGCTAGCACTATAAAACCAGCTTAAGTCTGGGCTAGTACAAGCAGCCGCACATTCACATACACACGCATGCACGTCGTCATATGAGCGAAATATTCTCAAGCACGACGTAAAACCCAATTTCACCTCACCTCACCTGTAACTAATGGCGTCTGGGCCAGAAATTCCGAAGATTGATATCATAAACATTTATTTTAATTGACGTAAATGGGCTACTATGACAGGCATCAACCAAGTCAGCGAGCCTGACCACCCGATCCAACAGGGTTGCTGAAGTCCCGGATCTTCACTGGTTGGTTGGTTTGTTGTTTAACCCCGCACTCAGCAATATCCCAGCTATATGGGGGAGGCCTGTAAATAACCAAGTCTGGACCAACAAATACAACAAAGTCCAAGTAGGATTGGATCTTTTTCTGGCGATGCAAGGGCCATGGAAGTCTGCAGTATTCAAAGTTTCAGTAAATCATTTTTCCTTTAACGTCGAATGTTGTTTTCGTTATACGAAGAAATCACAGACTCTGATTCTTGTGTATTAAAGTATGCTCCGTCATCGTGCTCGATCTGCACGTGCACCATGACAGGGCATCTGAGAGTCGTTCTTCATACGACCCGTGGAGATCCGGGTTAGAATTGTTCTTCAGTAACCCATGCTTGTGTTAAGAGGCGACTAACGGTATCGGGTGGTCAGGCTCGCTGACTTTGTTGACACATGTCATCGTATCCCAAATGCGTATATCGATGTTCATGATGGTGATCACTGGATTATCTCGCCCAGACTCGATTATTTACAGACCGCCGTAATATTGCTAAGTGCAGCGTTAAACAACAAACCAACCAACCAACCAACCTTCTTCATACATTGTTTTCAGATTGCCTGTTATAAACCTGTGGTCGAAATAAAATAAGAGAGTCTGATCTGGTCTAAAGTTGTTTTGAACAGGTCTATATCACAGCGTGACTGATTTGAAAGGAAAGCTAACGAAACGAAAGACACGCCGAGCTGTATTTGAAGGGTCCTGAGAATTATGTACGAGTTGCAGTGATATATATGAGATATTTGGGGCGACTCTGGTCGCCGACACTAGTCTCGCCTCAAACCAAAATGATCATAGCAGCCAGCATTAATTCCATGTTTGAACTTATTTCACTAGTTCAGGTGACTATCACATTTCACAACTCAATCTGATAGCAGCCTTGATTCTTGATTTGTTTTCGTCGGTATTAACATTTTGCAACAGATATCTATTTCGTTTAAACATTTTGTCGAATTCGTACGGACTATACGCGGAGAGATGCGCGGAGTGATACGAGTGTTGTTTACAGTGAAATTATGCAGTATCACTACTCCTTCGCTGACCCAGGGCCCAGATTTTCGAAGCTCTCTTAGCGCTAAGATAGTCGTAAGTTAATGTTAATGTATGGCACTTACGACAATCTTAGCGCTAAGAGAGCTTCGAAAATCTGGGCCCAGGTGTTAAGCAGGTATTGGAATAAACCGAAGGCACCCCAAATGGGGTCGCCAATTTTTCTGAATGACATCTGGTCAACCAGCATGCCAGAATATCTTTTTACATTAAAACATCAACAGATTTGTTCAAGGAAAACAAAATAGTCTCTACACTTTTATTTAAACGACACTTGTGATATGTTTGGTGTTTGAGATTAAAACCCCCCACAAAAGCCTGTCTGTCTTCCTCGTGATTAGATAAGGGCGGTGGGGTAGCCTAGTGGTTAAAGCGTTCGCTCGTCACGCCGAAAACCCGGGTTCGATTCCCCGCATGGGTACAATGTGTCAAGCCTGTTCTTTTGTCCCCACCGTAATAGTGCTGGAATATTGCAAAAGGCGGCGTAAAACTAAACTCACTCACTCACTCGTGATTAGATAACAGTCACAACAGGACAATATCGCTGCGACAAACGTCCACGATCAACTGATCGTCGGTAATAGCCACACGGTCAGACATTATATAGACACCCACGCGACTGACACAGATCCCACCATGAAACCGTGTCATATGGGTACATGTACACCCACCCTTTCGTTCATTACGTAGCATTCAATAGGTGCCGGATCAACAATTCAATGTCATCACAAATCCCCGCATGAAATATATTTCTAAAGTCTATTACTTCCTTAAATAGATCTGACGCGATTCTGTCATACTCTGAATGTGATCGTGATGCAGCTCCCTAAACATTACCTATTACCGTGAGCTATAGAAAACCAGGCTACCCCTAATGTCATTTCACATTGTGGGTGCACGTTGGCCTTGACCTCTGCCCTTTTCCGAGAATCATTACGTCGAATCCATTATCTATACATGTTCCCGTCAGTGCGGAGGGAACGCAATATTTGCCAACGGTATACATTCAAATACAATTGGTTTTATTGAAGTCGTTTAATGTATATTTACATTATTAAAAGCGTATAGAACTCTACGACTTAGGAGGACTTTATAGTCTATGAAGAGCCGATGTTGACAAAGTCCCGCGCTTAATGTGACAGCGCTTTTTACTAACCCACGTGAAGGGCCTCTTGGTGACCTCCGCTCGTTTCCCACGTGCTTTTTGAGAGACCTTACTGCGATAGAACGTTTAACGATGCTACGGAGAGTGACGGCTTCTAAGCTCTTGATATCATTGATATCATGATGGATGTTTCTTTTTTGTAATTGGTCTTTTCTTTGCTTATGTTTAATATTACCGTCACATAATACCATCTATGTATAAATCCTGTCTTAATTATGAAATTTAGCATGCATCACTGAAGCTCACCTGGATAAGTTACAACAGCACGGACCTTGCGAATTACATACCATTGCTACTTTAGTGTGTTTAGTTTTACTCCGCTTCAAGCGATATTTCAATAATATTACGGTAGGGGACACCAGAAACGGGATTCACACTTTGTATCCATGTGGGGAATCGAACTCCGGAAAAACAAACGCTTTAACCACTAAGCTACCCCACCGCCAGTTGAGAATTACATCGCTATCGCAATCATTATAGCACCGACACGACACCAACCTCAGCATATTAGAAACATTAAACACTCGTGCCGATATGTGAGTGGGTGAGCAGGTAACGCCGCTTTGAAAAGTGAGTGAGTGAGTGAGCGAGCGAGCTTTTAGCAATATTCCAGCACTATCGCGGCGGGGGACACCAGAAAAGGGCTTCACACATTGTACCCATGGGTTATCGAACCCGGGTCTTCAGCTTAACGAGCAAACGCTTTAACCACAAGGCTACCCCACCGCCCCTGATTTGAAAAGTACTTTGTGTTCAAGGCGCGCCATCATAATGTGTGATCGGAGTCCTGGATTGTGGACTTTGTACCACTTTGATGAAAACCACGAGCACGGATATAGAACTGACGCGTTGGATAATAAGTTACGTGAGTCGCAGATTCGAACTAACGTTCAACGGATCATGGCAGGACCAAGGGACGTAACTCTGGTAAGCGATGTGATGTCTGAGACTTAAGACCACTGCGCCTCTCTTACATTCAAATACAGTCTCGCAATAATAAAATCATATCTAAAATTTAATAAATATAATAAAATTATATTATTAAGTTTTCATCGCAGCAATTTGATTTTTAAAAAGCACTTACGGAAAGATGGCTTATAAATTTGGACATTTACCTCGTAAACGCTCCTGAGCTTGAGTCTGTGGAAGAGTGGGATGAACACATGCGCTGTGATGGGGACAGATATGAAGTACGACAGAGCGTTCACCCAGAAAGCAGCACCAAACAAATAAATTTCCACAGGAACTGCCAGCACCGTGATGGCGGACAGGAAACTGGCCAGGACAGAGAAGGCGACCGGAAGGAACTTCATGTCCCGTCCCCCCAACAGGTACTCGTCCGTTGTCTTTTGTCCCCCTCCTCGGCAGCCATGATACAGCCCTATCGACGCCGACACCACCAACATCAAAGTCAGCACCAAGTAGTCGTGCCAACCGAATCTGTCCGACATTGTCACAAGTGTCGTCTGCTACGGTAACACTTTTTGGAGATCCTTCAGGTTTCCTTTGAAACTGTCTCCCTCATATGTCGTCATATATCGGATAACATCTGCCAGAGATGAACACTGATTGGCCGAGCCAACTGCTTGTGAGTTATGACTCGGTTCCCAAAGTTTCAAAAGTTTTAGATATACCTCATCATTTTAAAACCGCACATTTCCAACGAGGCTGCAAATGAGCTGGTATTCTAAGGATACTGATTGGTCGCCTGTTCTGTCTTTCTCGTACTGACGTACTCTTCTCCAATGATACAGCATTAAGACGAGCTGAGCAACAGGAAATCCTGGGCCTTCTTTAATATATAGACACAGAATACTTTGTAATCACTACATGGTAATTACACATTTTCCTTTGTAACCACAGATGCAATCATATCACATGTATCCGAGTATAATTTCTCAAGAGATAAAGTCCGATTAGCCTTTGACAAATAGCGGTCTTTTCACCGACAATAGTACAATGTTATTTGGGCTGTGGAACACAAACATGTAACAAATCGCCATGTATACTCGTTGTGCCTCTGTCGCAGGACCCCATCCCTACACACAGGTAAAAGCTGATTTAGAAAATTCCGAAACCATAACAACAGATGAGATATCAAAGCACTATTTCAACGTATGAATTATCCTTCTTCCAAATCCTTTCGTCTTCCCACGGTATCCACCCGTCGTAAAGAAATACATTCACTTTCAACAAAACTCGCGTTAAAACTTGTTCCTGTTCGAAAGGTAAACACCGTGTTTCCTCACAAAACTGTATAAAATCCTTCTCTTGAATCAACAAGTCCTGGTCTTCAATGAAGAGAGTTCAAAAATACAAACGAAATTTAAATGCCATGTGGACAGAGACGATAAAAGCACAAACCAGGCGATATAACCAACACCACTAAGTGTTCCAACTTAACCTCTGTGCACGGAACACCAGTGTGGCTCCGACGAATCCAGCAGTATTCCTCCTCTCATCCGCACCTCTACTCAAACAATCCCGTCCGTGTTACTTGCCCTGGGGGATTTCCCAACTCCCATCTCCATTATTACTATAACGCACTCAATCCTGCACCAAAAAGTTCATCCTCGCTTGACCGCTTGACATGTCGTCTGCTTCTAGTGTGTGAATACGGGTGCTCTCTGCCCAGGCTGTAGTATCGTGTACGGAAGCAAACAGTTGTAATATTCCGGTGAATTGCACTCATCTGCGTACTTCGAATGGAGTCACTCCACCTGTGTCGTCTGCTACGGTAGACGTGATTCGAGCACACCTGTCGTCTGCTGCGTGTGGACAGTTAACGGCCTGCTCTGAACACCGCGCGAGCGCAAGCTCTTAACACTACCCTGCTACACGGTCGAGAGAGAAGGTTTATTTGGCAGTCGGTGTTATATCCCAATTACCTGGAGGATATTTTTTAAGGTGTACGTTGTGAAGAAGTGAGTTTATTCGCAATGTTTTCAGATTTTCCAATCAACAGACGAAGTAAGAATGAAGCGTTTGGTCAAGATTTACTTACATTGTAGTCCATGCTACAGCCCCATTCCTTTGAGTGATATAGAAGTGGTGTACCGCGACTGTCCCCGAATTGTGCCAAGAGAATGGGCTTATTAGGTGATTGTACGTAAGCTTAGGCGGATCCAGAGGGGGTGCGCAAACCCCACCTCCCCATTTTGTCCTGAAAGTTTATTAAATGATCATTGAAACTCTCGTGAAAATGAAGTGTGAAAACGATGTAAGGATCTACATCGAAACTTCATTCCATGCAATAAACAAGAAGTTATTATCCATAAATGTCACATGCTACATTAAAAACTCAATCTATTGTTCCCGAAATGAGTAGACTAGATGAAGCCCCATTAGTTGAAATTTTGTCTTGATGCCATAATTGTTGTGTTTTGCCAGTGTACGAAATAGGCCAAAAATCCAGCCAGACATCCGGGGTGGTAACTTTAAAATGTTAACAGCCCAGAATGGATTGAACCAGACCAAATATGGTGAATTTACTGAGATGTATGGAACATCTAAATCTTTTAACAGACCATCGGGCTGGTTAGCTGTAAATTTAGACAGTCCGTCAGAAATCTAGACCGTCTCGGGCGGTCGGACGGGCCTTATTTCATACACTGGTTATGTATTAAACCATTATATAAACATAAACATAAGCTCATACCATCTTGCATGCGAACACAACATGGACTTTCAAAGTGGCACTTTCTGTATAAAAACTAACTTTCATTGATGTGTGTGTGTGTGTGTGTGTGTGTGTGTTTTGTTTTGTTTTTTCAAAATGTAAGGGAGGTTAATGCGTAACAATTATACAATAAGTTAAGTATACAAATTTCAAAAATGAATTCCTGTAGTAAATCAGTTCTGATTTAACAGTATAGCTGTGAGTTTGGATTATAAATTCTGATATGGTTTGGTTGTACAAGCACCTGCTCCTGCACATGCACCTGCGTTGATACAAACACCCTCGGGCCAGATTACAGTATACTGACATAGTCCACTTACAACCGAGAAACCCATGTTCACCATGGGCTGTTCCGATCGTATATCAGTCCATTCACACGTAGGGTGAGGGTGTAGAACGTAACGGCTGGTGTCGTGCTGTTCAGGTCGATACACGCGTCGCCGAGAGTAAGAAAACGACAGGTACATTGAGGCTGGGAGGATACTGATACCTGGATCGAACCTCAGATGTTGGGATGTTTTAGGGAGGGTGCTGAATACTATTTCAGTAATTGGTACATATATCCAGAACCGTCTGTTTAATAGAGGAGGGACACCCGAAGAGAAGTTTGTCTTGAGTATTTCACATTTGAAGCAGGTAAATCAGATTAAGAATAGCCCTATGCATTCTCAGCGTCAACTAGGCTGTTGGGGTTAGCTTATTGGGTAAAGTGTTCGCTCATCACGCGAAACACCCGGGTTCGATTCCCCAAGGGGCGGTGGGGTAGCCTAGTGGTTGAGGCGTTCGCTCGTCACGCCGAAGGCCCGGGTTCTATTCCCCACATGGGTACAATGAGTGAAGCCCATTTCTGGTATCCCCCGCCGTGATATTGCTGGAATATTGCTAAAAGCGGCGTAAAACCAAAGTCACTTGCTCACTCGATTTCCCAAATGGGTACAATATTTATTTCTTGTGTCGCCCGTTATTGCTGTTGCTGATATTGCTGTGATGTTGCTGAAAGCTACGTAAAACCATTCGCACGCTTGGTGTCAGTAGCTGTCATATCGATAAAACACTTCTGAGTGGTGAAGAACACTGTACGCTGTACTCGTTACCTGTGAATAGAAGTTACATCACTCGAGTGAGTGAGTGAGTATGGTTTTAGCAATATTCAAGCAATATCACGGCGAGGGACACCAGAAATGGGCTGCACACATTGTACCCATGTGGGGAATAGAACCCGGGCCTGCGGCGTGGCGAGCGAACACTTTAACCACTAGGCTACCCCACCGCCCCTACATCACTTGAGAGAAGATTCCGTGCTTTTGGTTAGTTGAAATCCCTTCCTGAGTTTGGGTAAACGGCGCTCGCAATGCACAACGCCATTTAGAAAGTTGTCAAATATAACATATTTACTGAGAAAGATTAATCCCAAATATGACATGTTACGACGCTCTGAACAGTTTAACTATACCAAGGCATGTCAGCTTAGATGCAAGTGACAAATTCGCATGCCCGGATGTAGTGCTGACAAACCAGGAAATATATTTAGATTCAGCATCGTGACCATGCTTGCGTGCCTGTATTATTCCGGACTTCCGTCGCCCACTAAAATTCCATATAACAGTTTAACATGGATACCGTACCACACAAAGTACACTGACTACGACACAACAAGTCCTTATGTCTAGATTAATATCAAAAGCCAGGGTGACAACATGTACAATCTTCTAAATGCCTTTTATTTGTCTGTTTGTTGTCAAACGCCGCACTGAGCAATTTTCCAGCTATATGACGGCGGCCTGTAAATATTCGAGTCTGGACCAGACAATACAGTGATTGACATCACGAGCATCGATCTACTCTTACGACAAGCATGGGTTGCTGAGGACCAATTCTAACCCGAATCTTCATGGGTTTTACGCCTTTCAGAATAATACGCCCTTGGATCGAGAATAACACCCTGGGACGTCTTCAACACTTTGTCGGCGCGGTGGGGTAGCCTAGTGGTTAAAGCGTTCGCTCGTCACGCCGAAAACCCGGGTTCGATTCCCCACATGGGTACAATGTCTGAAGCCCATTTCTGGTCTCGCTTCTGATTTTGCTGGAATATTGCCAAAAGCGGCGTAAAACTAAACTCACTCACTACTCCACTAAGCCACGGAGGCCGCCTTACTTGGGAGTGAACATAACAAGGTTACAAATGAAGGAAGACATTTGCCAACGTTAAATAACAACTCCCTGCTCGCACTGTGCTGTGGTACCAAGAATAGCTTTTGGATTCAAACCCAAACAACCAGTCGACCCTGTCACCTTCTTCTCAATAATATTCATGTTTTCCCTACATACGAACAAAGACGCTCGTACGAATTGTAACTTGACAAAACTCATACGAAGTTCGTTTATTTGTATTCTTTACCCACAACCGTCGGCACACTCTCTAAAGCTCAGACGTCATCCGTGGTCCCGGGGGGGCAAATTAGATGATAGATAACAAAACCCCTTGGCCCTATGAAAGGTCAACACGGGGAGAAAGCAAAGCAACATATCCCTTTCTTAACCTGTTTATTTATCCCCGCAATCCGCTCACAAATGCGTAAAAGTGGGGATCGCGAAGGGGCATAATGTATGTCAGCCCGAGTCGGTTACGACGAAAAAACATCGGCGTGTATTGAAACACAACATGGTTGTAGAATGCCTCGCGCCTTTCTCTTAATGGATACCATTTGTTGTGACTTCATTATACAGTCAAGATGGCGGTACTACATCAAGGAACAAAAACTCCAACCGTCTGTCTTTGAGTTGCCGAACTCAGGTACTCTGTGTTTGCTGATATTTGTCTAATGTCTGGTGGGATGTAGAACGACCTGGCCGCTGGAGCCGTGCTGGGCCCACTGCAGCGTTACGTCTGAAGATTACTTCCCAAAGGCTGTGCATTGTTGAAGGGTAAAAGATGAGATGGGTATTTACCAAGTTGTTTGAATTGCTCCTAATTGCCGTTATATTTCCGTTGTTATGGAACCTCTCAATGAAATGGTCGTTAACACGATATCGTGGGGTGTGTTCAACTATCTGAAGCCCATTTCTATCTAGGTCTCTACGGGGTAATTGGAACTCTGCGTGAAGCGGGGATATTGCCCCTGGCTGGTTGGGGTAATCATGAACTGATTGACTGTATATATATATAAGTCGTCAGTCTCACCTAGTTTCATTCAGTGCTATCATAAATATATATACATCTATAAAATGAAACCAGGCGAGAATGACAGCTTGCAACTCTTTAAAACAGACATAGTTTTCTTATGAGGTGAAAGATGATATTTCGCCGACAGCGAAGGTTTTGGTTCGCAAAACAAACTTCAAGTAGTCTTGAAATATATGCAAGTGCCATTAAATGTGCTTCGCAAGCTTTGAATTTCTATTTTCGTGAAGATCCGGGTAAGAAATGGTTTTAAACAAACCATGCTTGTTGTAAGAGACGACGATCGGGACCCGATGGTCAGGCTCGCTGTCTTGGTTGTCTCATGTCATCGTATCCCAATTACGTAGATCGATGCTCTTGCTGTTGATCACTGGATTGTCCGGTCCAGGCTCGGTGTGTTTAGACCGCCGGCATGTAGCTAGAATAGTATTGAGTACAAACAAATCCGATCTCATTCAGTGTGTGTGTGTGTGTGTGTGTGTTTTGTGTTGGTTTTGTGTGTGTTTTTTATTGGGGGCGGAGGGGGCGGATGTGCGTCCGTTCGTAGAGATAGAAACCAATCATCGTAGGGTTCGAATTTCAGTTCGCACTGATTTTAAGGTTTGTCAGCACCATACACGTGCTGGCTGAGTTGATCAAGGTGATCAATTAAAAGATCTGCATCACGACAAGCTGCATGTGGTATAACTGCAATATTTTCAGAGCGGCGTTAAACCATAGTAACTACAACTCAAATCTGTCTCACAGTGGGGGTTGGGGTGTGGGGTGTCATCTCAAAGTTATATATACTTTTTGAAAATATTAGTAGTATATAGTAATCAGTTTCGGACATCAAAGCATTCCTAAGGAGAACAATAGCATTCCTAAGGAGAACAATAGCATTCCAGGGGAGAACAATAGCATTTTTTAAGGAGTACTCCTACATACCAAAGGAGTTTTCAGGAGCACATTCCATAAATTCCAGGAGCTGTCCTTTGAACCCTTAACCCTGTTGTATACAATGATAGCCTACACTATGGTTCTATACCAGCCGGTAAAGAGTTAAGTGGCGTCTTTATTTAACATCACGACTCACGGAGATGGGAATGTGTATTGAAATGTTATGAATATGAACCAAGCAAATTTAATATATTGAAAGCATTGCTATTAAATTTGAAATCGGTGGAATGTTGGCCACCTTTATATAATGATGTCATGGAATAGGTTCAAAAGACAGCTCCTGGAATTTATGGAATGTGCTCCTGAAAGCTCCTTGAGTATGTAGGAGCGCTCCTTGAAAAATGCTATTGTTCTCGCTGGAATTTATGGAATGTGCTCCTGAAAACTCCTTTGGTATGTAGGAGTACTCCTTAAAAAATGCTATTGTTCTCCCCTGGAATGCTATTGTTCTCCCCTGGAATGCTATTGTTCTCCTTAGGAATGCAATTGTTCTCCTTAGGAATGCTTTGATGTCCGAAACTGATTACTTATATACTATTAATATTTAATACTCGCAAAGACACGCGGGTCTGTGGTTGCACTCCCTCCGAGCCCCGGAGTTTAGTTGTCAACCATCAGTCTCCGGCTGTCCCCAGGCCCAAAGGCCACAGGTAAGATGTTACAATATCTGAGTACAGATATGATAGCACGCAGCTGAGTGTAGTGTAAATACAACATTGGAGTAATTAGGCTTTTTTTTCATTTGCAAATTATAAACATTCAATAAACGAGTTTAACTTTACAAAACCTGATCGGTCGTTAAAGTGAGTGAGTGAGTTTAGTTTTACGCCGCTTTCGGCAATATACCAGAAATATCACAGCAGAGGACACCAGAAATGGGTTTCACACATTGTACCCATGTGGGAAAGTCGAGTCCATGTCCAACATTCTCCGCTTACATAAAAACTTAAGTGACATGTTTGAGAAAACATTCTTATTCTAATAATAAAAAACTAATTACTTGTGAAAGGAGTCAATTAGACACGAGTGCTAGTGTCAAAGTTATGTACCTTTCGATCTGCACCAACATCTTTTGAGCCACTAGAGTCTCAGCTGTCATTTACTGTCACCCAGTTCAAGCCATGCAACGTTAATAAATGTAAATGTAAAATTGAAGTAAAGAGGCCATAATCATTTGTATATACACTTTTAATAACGAGTTTAACTATTCCCAAAGCTGATTGGTCATTAAAACCGATGACGTCATTTTGATCTATTGGGGAAACAATGTGGTTCACGTTGTCTATTGTAAACGATGTCTCAACATGCGTTTTTTTACATTTTCGTTTTGTTTGTTCTCGAATTAAAATGTTTTATACATAAAATGGCATGCCTACTCGAAACTGATAGAATGACATATTATCTGCCATAGGTCACACACTATCGTTCTTATCAGCAAAGAGGCATCATACAGACATGAGTGTCAAAGTACGTCATACCATGTTCTTGGGTCGCAGAACCTCACGTTGGTTGTTTCAAACTTAAATCACATCATGTGTGACGTTGTTTAATCATGGCATGTTTTGAGTACCTCGCGTCTGCAGCCTGGTTCCCTGGGTCTGTTGCGTTAACAGACCCAGGGAACCAGGCTGCTCGCGTCTGTGGCTACATCATCCCTTCAGAAGGATTGTCTTAAAGTTGAGTGAATGAGTGAGTGAGGGAGTTTAGTTATACGCCGCTTTTAGCAATGATCCAGCAATATCACGGCGGGGAACCCCAGAAATGAGCTTCACACATTGTAGCCATGTGTGGAATCGGCGTGACGAGCGAACGCTTTAACCATAAGGCTACCCCGGCGCCCCTTAAAGTTGAATTGGCCATCATTAAAAAGTATCAATATGAAGCTGTGTTGTTGGCAGTGTGCGAAATAGCCACTCGCCCGCTAGCCCGTGGCTAGTAAAAATCCAGTCGGGCCAGTAAATCTCCACAGTTACTGGCCCGACTGGCTGGTGAATTAATTTTCTTGGGGTCATTTTGTAAATATATCACTCTCTCCGATTTGTTACGTTATCATACACTTTTAAATCAGGCAAGGTTATGGCCTGGTTAAAATGTTCATCATATTAGCAGCTAAATGCTGAAACCCGTGACCACATTTCAATTTCGGGCTAGTGAATTATTTTGTGGGCTAGTAACTTTCAGGCATAGCTATAGCTCGACTGACAAGCAAAATTTGGAAACAATTTCGCACACATCCTCGATAATCTCTAGGGTATACGTTCCGATAAATCTCCACTACACCCTGGATGCATCTACGGCTCGAGCCGATGATTTTATTACCTCCCTTGGTTGACTTTTTATCCAATCAGGTGTCTACGCTGGGAAGTTGAGCGTACTAATCACAACTCACTTTCGCTTTTTAAATTATCTAACCGATTAAACTTGGCAACATAATAATATATTGTTGCAGAGGTACTCTGAAAGAGGTAGAAGGACTTCTAGCATATATTTTTTAAAGATTTCAGACCTGTCAATTTGTCTGTATTATATACATCATGATTATGTATACTTTAACACTGAATTACTGCAGGTTCTATAATATTATTTCTAATGCTTGTCATGCCATCATATTCTCTTGAACAAAAAAGAACCCAAAACTGGTTGGAGACGATTCTTATGGGGATTTTGGTTAATGACGAACACGGGATTTGTTGGCCAACGATGTTGCTTGTTTGTCCGTTGTTGTTTAATGCCGCACTCAGCAAAATCCAGCTGATGGTTGATGTTAATGACCATCAAAGACTTTTTCAAGTTATAAATTATAAATGTTATGATAAATGCCTGATTGTTCACTAGACGTCCACATGTTAGTATGGAACTGTAACATATACAACATCCGGGTCATAATGGCTGCTGATATGTGGTAAAAACAAACGCGAGTTTTGTGCCGATGTGGTTATGAAATAGATATGAAACTGATTGCTTATGTGATTATATTTGTATGTTATGTCATCTGTGAATGTTAATAAAGGATGTATTGTTATTATTTTTTATTTCTGTGAATATGAAGATAACTAGATCTACCATTTCTGATAATATGCATGCAACAGTATGACGATCATGACATTTAGTAAACATTGATATTTTCACACAAATACATTAATCCGACATTTTTTCGTTAATCCTACATATTTCTCTGCAACCACGAGTGTCGGATTAACGAGAGTTGACTGTATATGACACCTCTGCTCATCTAATGGAAGCACGTGTACCTCAGACGATTAGGTCGTCACTCCCCCACTTAATGAGATCGGAATTGTTTGTTGTTTAACGCCGCACTCAGTCATATTCTAGCTACAAGACGGCGGTCTGTAAATAATCGATTCTGGACCAGACTATCCAGTGATCAACAGCATAATCATCGATCTACGCAACTGGGACACGATGACATGTGTCAACCAAGTCAGCTTACCTGACCACCCGATCCCGTTAGTCGCCTCTTCTAACCCGGATCTTCACGGGTGGGCCAATGATGTATGTTAGGTACGTTGGTCAATGACTGATCAATTGGTCCGTCACTGGCTGACGCGTGGATTGGTTGGTCAGTGTATTACACGGACACTGATTGGTCAGTGATTTACATTGGGATAGGATGACCACTGACGCTGGCATTGGTCCGCCAATGACTGACTCGGTTAATGTGTGTGCCCGTTAGTTAAAACAGCAAGTGTTCGCATAAAAAAACAGAATTTTAGTTGCTACTGTTTCTACATACATTTAAAGAAAATTGAAATCGTGATGTTAGCTCCGCTTTAGCTCCAAATGCAAGGGGAACGAACATAGGGATACGAAAATATCACTTTGGTATCGATGGAACGTGATGTTTGGAAAATGCCTAACTGAAGTATATCAGATGACCGTGATTGTCATTAGGAGGTTCAGTGGCTCACCGGCAACCTGATCCGCCATTGCGACTTCAAAAACCAACATGATTAAGGAACGAGAACATAGATGTTGAACGCCCTTCTTTGATTGGATTTTGTTTACTGCTGCATCAGCCAGTTTGAGTAATTTGCCTCGCCAACGACGCCCAACCTGTGAAAACCGCCACACGATAACGGTAGTTTGTAAACGGGATTCTTGACATTAGAAATGTTTAACACAACAAGGTGTAATTGCACCATGACTAGTAGACATCAATCCTTGTCGTCCAGGAATGTAAACTATCTTGTTCTGTTCCCACAATCGTGTATTATAACACGTTTGGGGTAATAACCTCACTGGATATACAGTGGAGCGTCTCGGATAATTGCTCACCATTAGGTGAGTGAGTTTTGAGTGAGTGAGTGAGTGAGTGAGAATCATATTTGATCTTTCGGCTCAATACATGTATAATCTTACCTTTTAGCGGACACAAAAACCTCAGGTTTTATCTGAAATTTTGTTTGCTAATTAAACTCTTTATAATTTGACAATTTCCTTTTCCACTGCTTCAATCTAGATCCCTGTAAACCAAGCAGACAAATATAACTGAAGGTTATATACTTGTGTATAAGCCCTATACCACTCCTATATCTCCTGTATATCCCGGGGACAGAGTGGCCAGCATCTGTATATCCCGGGGACAGAGTGGCTAGCATCTGTATATCCCGGGGACAGAGAGGCTAGCATCTGCGGCTAGCATCTGTATATCCCGGGGACAGAGTGGCTAGCATCTGTATATCCTGGGGACAGAGAGGCCAGCATCTGTATATCCCGGGGACAGAGCGCCTAGCTTCTGTATATCCCGGGGACAGAGTGGCTGGCATCTGTATATCCCGGGGACAGAGTGGCTAGCATCTGTATATCCCGGGGACAGAGCGGCTAGCATCTGTATATCCCGGGGACAGAGTGGCCAGCATCTGTATATCCCGGGGACAGAGTGGCTAGCATCTGTATATCCCGGGGACAGAGTGGCTAGCATCTGTATATCTCGGGGACAGAGAGGCCAGCATCTGTATATCCCGGGGACAGAGTGGCTAGCATCTGTATATCCCGGGGACAGAGCGGCTAGTATCTGTATATCCCGGGGACAGAGTGGTTAGCATCTGTATATCCCGGGGACAGAGAGGTTAGCATCTGTATATCCCGGGGACAGAGCGGCTAGCATCTGTATATCCCGGGGACAGAGAGGCTAGTATCTGTATATCCCGGGGACAGAGTGGATAGCATCTGTATATCCCGGGGACAGAGCGGCTAGCATCTGTATATCCCGGGGACAGAGCGGCTAGCATCTGTATATCCCGGGGACAGAGTGGTTAGCATCTGTATATCCCGGGGACAGAGTGGCTAGCATCTGTATATCCCGGGGACAGAGCGGCCAGCATCTGTATATCCCGGGGACAGAGCGGCTAGTATCTGTATATCCCGGGGACAGAGTGGTTAGCATCTGTATATCCTGGGAACAGAGAGGTTAGCATCTGTATATCCCGGGGACAGAGCGGCTAGCATCTGTATATCCCGGGGACAGAGAGGTTAGTATCTGTATATCCCGGGGACAGAGTGGATAGCATCTGTATATCCTGGGACAGAGCGGCTAGCATCTGTATATCCTGGGGACAGAGCGGCCAGCATCTGTATATCCGGGACAGAGTGGCTAGCATCTGTATATCCAGGGGACAGAGTGGCTAGCATCTGTATATCCCAGAGTGGTTAGCATCTGGGGACAGAGTGGCCAGCATCTGTATATCCCGGGGACAGAGGACAGAGTGGCCAGCATCTGTATATCCCGGGGACAGAGCGGCCAGCATCTGTATATCCCGGGGACAGAGCGGCCAGCATCTGTATATCCCGGGGACAGAGCGGCCAGCATCTGTATATCCCGGGGACAGAGCGGCCAGCATCTGTATATCCCGGGGACAGAGTGGCTAGCATCTGTATATCCTGTATATCGGGGACAGAGTGGCTAGCATCTGTATATCCCGGGGACAGAGTGGCTAGCATCTGTATATCCCGGGGACAGAGAGATTAGCATCTGTATATCCCGGGGACAGAGTGGCTAGCATCTGTATATCCCGGGGACAGAGGGGCCAGCATCTGTATATCCCGGGGACAGAGCGGCCAGCATCTGTATATCCCGGGGACAGAGTGGTTAGCATCTGTATATCCCGGGGACAGAGCGGCCAGCATCTGTATATCCCGGGGACAGAGCGGAGAGCATCTGTATATCCCGGGGACAGAGTGGCCAGCATCTGTATATCCCGGGGACAATGGGGCCAGCATCTGTATATCCCGGGGACAGAGTGGCCAGCATCTGTATATCCCGGGGACAGAGCGGCCAGCATCTGTATATCCCGGGGACAGAGCGGCCAGCATCTGTATATCCCGGGGACAGAGTGGCTAGCATCTGTATATCCCGGGGACAGAGTGGCTAGCATCTGTCTCTGCACGTCGCTCCACAAGCGATGTCACTCAGCACTTATAGCATAATACAGAGCGGCCAGCATCTGTATATCCCGGGGACAGAGTGGCTAGCATCTGTATATCCCGGGGACAGAGTGGCTAGCATCTGTATATCCCGGGGACAGAGCGGCCAGCATCTGTATATCCCGGGGACAGAGCGGCCAGCATCTGTATATCCCGGGGACAGAGCGGCCAGCATCTGTATATCCCGGGGACAGAGTGGCTAGCATCTGTAAATTGCGTTTTTTCTCAATGCACTTCTAAGGGGGTTGATCGGTGGTCATGCACTCAGACACTGGTTTGCATGAGTCAAGACTCAATTATTTACACGTGATTATACCAGAGCTAGACGTCAAACAACATTCACTCAAATGGAAATATTCGAATACTTATTTTTCCATTCAATTTCGTTTCCATTATTGTTAATGTGAGAAATAAAGTATTAGTTTGGCAATTTAGAAGTTTGTGAGTAACAGTAAAGGTAAGAATTTCCCCAAATTAAACTTGTAGATGAAGTATTATTCAAAGAAAACTCAGTTAGATACTTTGGGGAGGCGGATTGAAATTTGACACTTTATTTGACATATAGTGGAGAAGCTCGATTGTTCTGGAAGATAAGTCTCTACCTACACACGAAGCTATTATAGTACTGTTACTTGAAGATGTAAGAGGAAATGAGATACAGCAATGCTTTTTTCGGAGAGATCACTGGCATCAATATAGAAATTGTTCAGGGGAGTGTAATTAAGTGGCAAACAAAACCATAGAGGTCGAGAAAAAACACTCTGTAATTTAAAATTTGTGTATTTTTGTATTGTAAATAAACAAGAATAAGTAGAAAGGCCATCACTTATAAATGTCGCATTTTCGTAAAGTTTTATGAAGTTAACATAATTCCCTTTAAAACAAAACTAAGACCACTTTTGAAAATTCAGGGGCGGATACAGCTTTTTGAGGTGTGTGTGTGTGTGCGTGTGTGTGTGTGCGTGCGCGCACACACTATTCATTTTCACCAGAGTTCCAGTGGTCATTTAACAAATTTTCAGCACAAAAAAATGATACATGTATTAATATAGCACCCGTGACGGTCCGGGTTAGAATAGTGATCTTCAGTAACCCATGCTTCAATGTCGTAAGACTCGCTGACTTGGTTGACACATGTCATCGATTCCCAATTACGCAGATCGATGCTCGTGCTGTTGATCACTGGATTGTCTGGTCCAGACTATTATTTACAGACCGCAGCCATATACCTGGAATATTGCTGAGTGCGGCGTAGAACTAAACTCACTCACTCATGTAATTTCGCCTTTGATATCCATATATCAAATACATTACCTTGCCGTCAACATTTCTTGTTAATTTCATTCTTTAAAGTCATCAAACAGAGATGGAATTGTACCTCTGTGGTGTAGCAGTATACATGTGATGAAATGCATAGCAAAGACCGAATGTTATTCAAAACAACAGTCAATATTCCAGCGATATCACCGTGGTTTATGAATAGTCGAGTCCGACTAGACAAACCAGGATGTTACGAACAAATCTCCGTGCATTGAAGGCACGCAATCAACCATGTCGCGGAGCTTTACTATAACATGAAGTCCATTTTGTCACGGTGTACGGCCAGCATGGGTCCCTGGGACCTATCCAAGAATCACAGAGAAGGAGTGATAATGAACACATGTACAGCAATTTATCTTGATTCTAAATATTTTCGTTATATAACATTCACGATACTCTTGTAATATTTTAAGCCTCGCAAATGAATGACGCAACAGCAAAATACGTACCATTTCTAAAAAAATCATTAGATGCTTTTTTATTTTTCGCGGAAAGGTCGTACAATGCCAAGTTACAAGTAAATGTCACTTGAACCATCATTATAAGATATTTCTGAATGGGGTTTTTGAAGACGGTGTCATTTGGCATATTCTTTTTTATATTACTGATACGATTCCAGATATTCAGATGCCATAAACCTACTCCAAGATCTTTACGACGTAATATAAATGTTAAAGTGTATGGACTTTACTTCCTAAACCTTTGCGGGGGAAATATAGGCTGAAAGTTAACCTTCACAACCTACTGCCCTGAACGAGTTAGTAAATTGTTGGGTTTTTTCAACATAAGAGTTGAGGTTAAAACAAGAAAACATTAGGGGAGGAAAAATTGACATGCTTCAACAAATACATGATATTCCGAAATGTGAGAGACTGTGGACAAATTTCTTACCAAAACATGAACCATGGCAGCATTGTAAAACAGAGAACCGTCCAAGAAATTCCACAACATAGAAATATATACGTGTTTATTTCTATATCCACTGGCACCAGCCTGCGTTGTTGTAATCGGAGAGGCATCTTTTTGATACATGTACAAATATAGGCGACCTCGGCACGGGCGATGACGAGAGCTGACGGGATTTTGACACTTGTTTGTGGATATTTTGGCAGGAGATTGGAATTGGTTGCAATCAGTCCTGAAAAACCGGAACAGATTGGTGATTAACCAGATACACGAGAATCTCGCCTCAACAAGGATCCTTCAACACTGCTGGAGTTTGGTTTCAAACACCGAAATGGGTTTGTACGTTGGCCTCAATGAACCCGATGAAAAATCATTATTTTTCTGTGAGACAAAAACATTCAATTATACTTTAGAACCAGAACGCCATATATAACACTTGGGATGTTCACTGTAGAAACATATCAACCCATATTTGCCGTGTTTTCATTTGATGTGTCATAGCTGAATGACCGACCTCGTACGTGTAATGCGCATGTGCATTTTCGCGATACACACTGGTGATTGGCCGATAAATGCAATAGGACGTCCCAGTGTTTAATTGCTAATAACAATACACTATGACGTCATCAAATGATTACATGACGCATGACATATCTTCTTCTCCCTAAATGCCAATATGTAGTAGACCCATGAAGGTCCAGGTTCGAATTGGTCTTCAGTAACCCATGCTTGTCATAAGATGCGACTAACGGGATCGGGTGGTCAGGCTTGCTGACGCGGTTGACACATGTCATCGATTCCCAAATGCGTAGATCGTTGCTCATGCTGTTGTTCACTGGATTGTCTGGTCCAGACTCGATTATTTATAGACCGCCTCCAAAAAACTGGAATATTGCTGCTTGCGGCCTTAAACAACAAACCAACAACAACAACAGATTGTAATACAATCAAACACCGGTGTCTAGAAGTTGTCTTAATTTCACTAAATATTACGATTCATCCGACCTTCGACACAAGTGCAAAGTGTCCCTCGTGAATCAACTATGTAATCCGAGAAGGGACATTGTCGCATTGTCGCTCCTGACAGCTACATAAATGATGCGAATTCATTCAGTTAAACATCAATTTTTTTTTAATTTCTGCAGCAAGGCATATGTTGTTTATCAGCCAGCGTTTCACGGGGAGTTGAAAACCAGACATGGAATTCGTGTGAACAAACTTGTGGGCGAGGTCCACTGAAGGCGAGTTGGTTATGGAGGGTATCACATGACGGGAATTACGGACGTGACTACATGGTCGAGATTGTGCTCCTCGTAGTTACGTGACACTTCATCTTCTAACATACTATCCAAACAATACCGGAATGTGTTGGATAGTATTGATAAACAAATATGTCTCATTTCAGAGCTATATGTTTCCAGCTATCACTCGATACACTACAATCAGTTATTTGTGAGTCCAGGCTTATGGAATTGGTCGTAAAACTTTAAATAAATTTCTAGAGACTCTACCTCCCTGTTCTGTTTGATGTGGTTAAATAAGACTTACTCTCTTATGTACAATCACGGTATTAATTCAGTTTAAATGTCATCAACAAATATGGCGGTGGGAAGCTGCCATATTGTGACATTAACTATTTTAACCACAATACGACATTGACAGGAAAGCATGCTGGCCTTAAACTCTTATAAGACAATAAGGATGAATATTCCTTATATTTGAACGTAATACATGTATTTATATATTTTGTGTTTCTATTCATATCACAATGAGTCTTTGTCTGCATGTATACTCATGCCAATAATGGTTGTCACCCCTTCAATTTTTTTATTGGAGAGGGGGTGTGGGATGTGTGTGGGGGTGGGGTTGGGGGTTGGGGAGGGGGTTGGGGTGGGAGGGGTGACAACCATTATTGACATGAGTATATTAAACAAAGCCATTTCAACATGTTGCATGAAAGTCAGAGGTCTTCAACTGTTCAACATAATGATTGTGAAGTAATGTGATATTGGTGATCAGAAAGAAAGTCACAGGAAAAAAAGTCACAATACCTGTTTATTATTATGTTTAATTATGACAATAAATCTCAGGATCAATCAGAGACTTGCGTGCTTACTGTACATGTGTCCTTCAAATACTATTTGGGGCTGTGGGATAGCCTAGTGGTTAAAGCGTTCGCTCGTCACGCCGAAGGCCCGGGTTCGATTCCCCACATAGGTACAATGTGTGAAGCCCATTTTTGGTGTCCCCCGCCGTGATGTTGCTGGAATATTGCTAAGAGCGGCATAAAATCATACTCACTATTTTCAAATAATGTTGCTTTTAATAAAATCCATGATGCAAATGGGAAAGGACATGGCTAAACGTAAATACTTAAACCAAGTCACTTGTAACATATGTTATATTTGTGATTACACTTTATTAGTAAAGTAGAAATTCTAGTACTTTTGTTGGGTTGAGTCCCACCCGGGATTCGAACCCACACCCTCAGAGTCAGGCAGCTAATCGTCAGCACACAGTACAGTACCGTACAGTAGACAACACTCACGTTCACTGATCACTCTTGGTTTCACGTCCCAATTACCTCATTAATCGTGTTATCATGTCAGAAACAGAAGCTGTTATAACAATTGAGACAATTTACAACCCACTGGTATATATTATATAACTAGTATATATCTTATTGTATTGTGACTTTTTTCCTGTGACTTTTTATCCATGACTTTTTATCCGTGACTTTTTATTCATGACTTTTTATCCATGACATTTTGTCCGTGACTTTTTTTCCTGTGACTTTCTTTCCTACATTCGTGACATTATCGTTTGTATATGTACATTAAAAGAATTAGTTTGATTATTTGCAAAAATGATTGGTCACACAAAGCAAGAAGAAGTCACACTGTTTGTTAATGTCACCAATTGTCTTCACAGCGTCTCACAAACCTTCATCCCTTCAGGGCCCCGATTCACAAAGCGATGACAGCGCTGAAGTCATCAGTAACACCTACATATAGCCGTAGCTAAGAGCACTTTGTGAATCGGGGCAATAATATTCCTGTTTCATGATATTTCAGACAAATAAATCCATCGTTTGTCATCAGGTATTTTTCAGACACGAGTGTCAGAGGGTGTTGCACTCCCTCCGCACCCCCGGAGTTTAATTCACAACCATCATTCTCCGGTAGTCATCATGTTCTGAGGCCCGAAGGCCACAGGTAAGATGTTACAATACCTGATGACAATTATACATAGCTATGCAACGTTGTGTAATGGAAATGGAAAACTGAAGTTAAAAGGCCATAATTATTTGAGTATACACATTTAATGAAAAAGTTTAACAATTCCTAAAACTGACTGGTCACGAAAACAGATTGGTCATACTGTTCCATTTATGAGAACAATGTGGTCACGTGGTCCATTGTAAACGACGTATCAAATCACCGTACGTTTGAAATCAGTCCAATATTTGACCTTTGCGATGAGCAGATCCTGTCCCATTGTTGAGAACAATGTGGTACACGTCAACTCTTGTTCACGATGACTCAAACTGATAATGTTATGTCACTCTCATTCTCTTTCTAGCTCTCTCTGTCTCCCTCCCATCCCAAACCCCTATCCTCCCACACACCAGGATATATCTGAAATGCTGACATAGGCGTAATTTCTCTGACAAGTACACCAGGGCCTAGATTTTCGAAGCTCTCTTAGCGCTAGGAGAATCGTAAGTGTCATACATTAACACTAACTTACGACTATCTTAGCGCTAAGAGAGCTTCGAAAATCTAGGCCCTGGCTAGATATTCTCGAAACGTTCGTAGCCCTACGAACTTCTTAAGCCCATTCTTAACACATTGGCTACGATCAGAGTTAAGAATTCTTAGGGCTACGAACGTTTCGAGAATAAGGGCCCTGGTGTTTATCTGCTACACACTACCGTAGACCATCCTCCTTCCTCCACGCAGTTCTATTGGGTGGAGGTCATCTTTCAGTCGCATGAATCATATCTCGACCGGAAAACATTTTTGTCAACAAATTAATGTTCCCAAGAACCTTTATTTATGAGTGTTACTCAAATGTCAATAACCGCATGCACATCTTCATTAACACGATGTGCGTTCGACTGTTGAAAAGTGAGAACCGGAGTTAATGAGGTCACCACATCTCTAACTTTAGTTAGAAAGAATGTCCCTGTGTGCACGTCAAGTGCATGTACTGTTCGATTTGAAAAGTGATCTTGGGAATATTAATTGCTGTTCCGCAGCTTCGATTTTGACAACTAGTCGTTAGGGCAACCCTAGTGATATTCAGTATAACACCTACTATGCCCTGTACTAGGGGTGGGTATTGCAGATAATTTTCATATTGCGATATAATGCGATGCGAAAGCATATATTGCGATGTGTATTGCAATACCTTGCAAGAAGCGTTTTTTAACACAAAAAAACTACTTATAATCGAGTTAATGCTTGATTTATAAAAGCAAAAACACAACACAATCACTAAACTTGATTAAGCGTTAATAAAAACTTTTAATCATGACGAAATAAAAATGAAAATAATATTTGGTACAAATGAAACAAAGAAATATCCGGTGATTTCCGAGTATTACAAAGTTTACCCAATGCATGTCAAAATATCGTTTTATCAGCGTATCGCAAAGCGTATCGTCTTCATGTCTGAACCAGTAAATACTGGTAAACTGGTTACATTGCGCATCCCTACCCTGTATAAGGACAACACAAAACCCAGCCGTATGCAAGGCATATGTAGTTTCCTTAACACTTTATGATGAATTTCGGTTTAGACATTGAATCGCGCATTCCTATATCAAATATCACGTTTTGCTGATGTGTGACGTATGTGGCGATACCAATCGCCTACCACGTCCTGGTACATGGTTCCGTTCTTCTGTGCAGTTAACGACAGATATTGAGACAAGATTGCACAAGGAAATCATGAATTTACAATAAGGAAATATACATACAGGATATTTAGTGAGTCATATTGCGGGGAGTTTCTGTGAAATTACTTTTTGATAAGAAGTAGACGTCACAGACTTAGACTTTCAATTCGAGTTTGCTCCAATATTTGTTTCACTGTGTAGCCTACGCTTACATAGTGACTGGTTTACATTGTGGTCTGAAGTAATGTGAAAATTATCCAATGTGGTTTGTTGGCTTGAAACACGCTCTATTGACGGATAATTGTCCATATTGTTTCTGTTTGTTTGTTTCCTATTGGCGCATCATGATCCGCTGACCGTTGAATCAAGTCTTTCTAATTATGACCCTCAGCACCGTCCATGATAGCGGTCGACACTGAATGATATTTCTGTCTTCCTACCATGTAAAATAGACCAGTCGTTAAATGACTGAAACAATGCTTAAAGCTGAACACTGGGACTTTGTCCTCCATGGGTTCAACAACTGGATTGTCTGACTCACAGTTGCCTTTTAACTGAAATATTGCTGGATGTAGTTTTAAACTATAAACAAACCAAGTCTTTCCGTATACTTTAATGGTCTGCATAAATACGAACAACCCAGCTTCATATAGATATTTTTAATGATATCAACTTTAGGAATATCCAAAATTAATTTTGCATTTTATGAACAATCGACAAGGTACGACAGGAAAAGAGAATTAACTGGCTGCAGAGATAAAGAATGGGTGGCGTGTTCCTGCTGTTTTAGCCAGAGATACGAAGTACTCACAACATGCCAGTATGAGTGTGAGTGAGTGAGTGAGTTTATTTTTACGCCGCACTCAACAATACCCAAGCTACATGGCGGCGGTCTGTAAATAATCGAGTCTGGACCAGACAATCCAGTGATCAACAGCATGAGCATCGATCTACACAAATAGGATACGATGACATGTGTCAACCGAGTCAGTGAGCCTGACCACCCGATCCCGTTAGACGCCTCTTACGACAAACATGGGTTACTGAAGACCGATTCCAGCCCGGATCTTCGCGGGTCATGCCAGTATAAACCTGACGATGAAAAAAACCCCGACCAGAACATTAAACCCAACAAAATCACTTTACAGACGCCAAATATTGGTCTGGAGACATAACACTATCAATTTGAGACATCACGAACAATAGTTGACATGTACCACATTGTTCTCAACAACAGAACAGGATCTGCTTATAGCAATTAAAAGACAAATATTGGTCTGATTACAAACGCATATTGATTTGACAATGGAAAATATTTTTCCACATTGTTCCTCAACAATGGAACTATATGACGTCATCACTTCTAGTGACCAATCAGCTTTGGAATTAGTTAAACTCGTTCATTAAATGTGTATATGCAAATAATTATAGCCTTATTATTTCAATTTCCATTTCCATTACACAACGTTAAATGGCTAAGTAAAATTGTCATCAGGTATTGTAATATCTTACCTGTGGCCTTCGGGCCTCAGAACATGATGACCGCCGGAGAATGATGGTTGTGATTTAAACTCCGGGGGTGCGGAGGGAGTGCAACACCCTCTGACACTCGTGTCTGATTAATACCTGGTGACAAATGATTGTTTCCTGTTCTGGAATATGAGAAGTAGAAACATGTCATGGATTCAGATTTTCTGAAACGTTTGATAAGTTATGTCACGAGAGGTATTAGGATAAGGTTAGAATCAGCAAAATATTTAGGACGTGCAACAGTTGGTAGATTTTGTTTGGTGAATGCCACAGACACTGTATTGATGTTGTCAGACAAATGACCATCAGGAAAGCGAATCAGGGATTCGAACCCACCCAGTACATCCAGGCGGGAGCTTGGAACACATATCTCTTTCTACACAGCAACTTGCATTTCCTTACATCACTGGATCATCACCCTGAAATCCAATTCTTTATTCTCATAACCACCTTGGTGGTACAAGAGCATATATTGTAAACATATATACACATATAAATTTAAATTCAAGATGGCAGAAAACAACATATCAACATTTTTTCTGACAAGAGATGATAGATGTAGGATATATTTTGATAGATTTACTATATCTCGAGAAGTTTTTAAAGATAATATTTTCGTGAACTTTGTTTCATTGGGAAGAGAAAGTAGATGGGTGGGTAAATATTGTTTTCTCAAAGTATCTAATGCTTTGCAATGAAAATTATAATGGTATTCATCTGCGATGCTTCTAGAAGTGCATAGTTGACACGTTCTCTCGTCCCTTGGAATATTATACCAGCGGCCGGTCTCAATAGGTAAACTATAGTTACATGTTCTAAAT
The DNA here is from genome assembly GCF_003918875.1 of Haliotis rubra. Classification (NCBI taxonomy): domain Eukaryota; kingdom Metazoa; phylum Mollusca; class Gastropoda; order Lepetellida; family Haliotidae; genus Haliotis; species Haliotis rubra. The sequence continues at coordinate 144,889 of NW_025766988.1, read as the reverse complement.
CTCAATAATAGTTAGGAAATACGTTTTGGAAGGAGGAGATATACATCAAAATTAGGAAATGGTTTCAGGTGCTGATAGTAAATTCCCTTCGGACTAGAAATAATGTCATTGTGCCAGTTTGGGATAAATTGATTTAGTCGTCACTTTTTAACGATAGGGGCACAATGTGACGTCATATTACTAAGGTCGTCTGCACTGAAATAGCATGACGTCATTACTTACAAGAGTTCCTGTGAAAAACACTTTACTTGATGTCAATCAGGCAAATCAGAAAATAGATTCCATTCTGTAGAACGAATGATTTTACACGCGAAACTCTGAGAGTGTAACCTATGGCATTGATTGCCGAGGGACAGATAATGAGTCATTCCGTTTAGTATAATGAAGGTATGCCATTTAATGCATTACTAATTTTTTTAGTTAAAAACTAGCAAAACGAAAATTTATAAACTGCATGAAAGGGTGGTTTCACAAACGCCAAATATTGTTCTGATTACAAAATGCATGTTGATTTGAAACGTCGTTAACATTGGATAAAGTGTTCCACATTGTTCTCAACAATGGAACTATATGACGTCATCACTTTTAGTGACCAATCAGTTGTAAGAATAGTTTAACTCATTTATTGAATGTGTATATACAAATGATTATGGCCTTATTATTTCAATTTTCCATTTCCATTACACAACGTTGCATGGCTGAGTGTAATTGTCATCAGGTATTGTAACATCTTACCTGTGGCCTTCGGGCCTCAGAACATGATGACTGCCGGAGAATGATGGTTGTGAATTAAACTCCGGGGGTGCGGAGGGAGTGCAACACCCTCTGACACTCGTGTCTGATAAATACCTGTTGACAAATGATTCTTTCCTATTCTGGAATAAGAAGAAGCATAAGATGAATTCAGATTTCAGACGTAAAACAATTCACAGGTAATCCATTTACAAACACGTAATGGTGCTGTCAGACCAATGACTACCAGGAAAGAAATTCGGGGGTTGGAACCCACACCCAGTACATCCAGGCGGGACTTAGGAACGCAAATCTGACAGCAAGCTGACTCTACAAAGACACTTTCACCAACATTAGCATATTGTCCTGGGCCCCTTTTTAAAAGGCGCTCTGGGGGCTACGACAATAAGGATGAATATTTATTGAATGTAACATTAATAAAAAAAATTCTTATCACACTTCTATTCATATCACAATGCGTCTTTGTCTGCATGTATTCCAACAAAGTCAGAGGTCTTCAGCTGTATCAAGTGTATATGTACAGTGTATTTATAAGGTCCTTGTGGAGGGTATGTATGGCCCAGTTATTATGAACCTTAGTTTATGAATCTTTGGTTGAGAGCACATAGAAGGGATATAGTTTAAGGAGGTAATATATACGTGAGTGAGTGAGTTTAGTTTTACGCCGCACTCAGCAATATTCCAGCTATATGGCGATAGTCTGTAAATAATCGAGTCTGGACCAGACAATCCAGTGATCAACAGCATGAGCATCGAACTACGCAATTGGGAACCGATGACTATACATATGTAGTCACTATGAACAGTCCATGCTGTGTATACCCCTGAAGGTCCGGGTTAGAATTGGTCTTCAGTAACCCATGCTTGTCGTAAGAGGCGACTAAGGGGATCGGGTGGTCAGGCTCGCTGACTTGGTTGACTCATGTCATCGGTTCCCAAATTGCGCAGATCGATGCTGATGCTGTTGATCACTGGATTGTCTGGTCCAGAATCGATTATTTACAGACTACCGCCATATAGCTGGAATATTGCTGAGTGCGGCGTACAAAACTCACTCACTCACACTCACTCTAATGCATAACATATCAAATACATGCCACGAGTAACCACTTCTTGGATATCAAAACTATCCAACACATCCCTCTCTTGTTTTGATTAGAAGATGAAGTGTAACGTGACTATTAGGAGCACAATCTCGACCAGTCACGTCGCTAAGTCCCGTCATTTGATAGCCTCGATAACCAGCTCGCCTTGAGTAGACCTCGCCCACAAGTTTGTTCACACGAATTCCATGTCTGGTTTTCAACTCCCCGTGAAATGCTGGCCGATAAACAACATAGCCTTGCAGCAGATTTTACCTATCAAGAGGCTATTTGACCTCACCTTAAAAAGAACTAATTAATTATCATTTTGCAGTTGTCCCGAAGTTAGGATAACTCGAAATATTAAGTATGTCCCTTCAACTTCCAGACACCGGTGTTTGACTCTATTACACATTGCCACTTACGGGAGAAAATGAAGACAATATGGATTGTAAACCAAAAGTCACTGTGTTCTTTAATCTGATTGGTTGAAAAACGTGATCAAATGGTATTTGATTCCCGGAAATTCTCTGCGTATTAATACATACAAACATCGCTCACACCATTGTATTGTTACGTCGTCAGCTGTGATGACGTCATTAAAATCATATTGTGACGTAAAGTCCCGAATGACGTCACAAATGAGCAGTTCCAGATGCTACCATGGGAGACAGCCGAAACGGCCGGCTGATGACATTTCACTGCTGTATTCGTACTCGATGTCAATGAGAGCAGACACAAAAAACGTGTGTGGACCTTTCGGTTTACTTTTAGGAGATAAACATCATGTGTTGGCGAATTTCCGGGTGTTATTGAGTATTTGAAGCACGGGAATTCATTTGGAACCGACGGCGTCAAATGAAATATTCCCGTGCTTCAAATACTCAATAACACCCGGAAATTGGCCAACACATGATGTGTATCGACATTGTAAACACAAAAGTAAACCAAAAGGTCCACACACGTTTTTCTGTCTGCACTCATTGACATAGAGTACGGGTACAGCAGTGAAATGTCATCAGCCGGCCGTTTCGGCTGTCACCCATGGTAGCATCTAGAACAGCTCATTTGTGACGACATTCGGACTTTACGTCACAATATGATTTGAATGACGTCATCTCAGCTGACGACGTAACCCGATAAAACCCCATACAGAGAAACTTTAATGAAGGCAGTCTATTGTTCGGATGACGTCATGCAATCATCGGGACGTCAAAGTGTATTGTTCTTAGCAATTAACACTGTGACGTCATATGGCTTTGATCGACCAGTCACCATTGTGTATCGCGAAAATGCACATGCGCATTACACGTACGAGGTCGGTCATTCAGCTATGACACATCAAATGAAAAAACAGCAAATATGGTTTGATATGTTTCTACAGTGAACATCCCAAGTGTATGAGGTATATGGCGTACTGGTTCTAATGTATAATTGAATGTTTTGGTTTTTTTCAGACTACAAATAATGACTTTTCATCAGTGGTCAAATGACGGCAACGTACACACCCTTTTCGGTGTTTGAAACTAAACTCGAGCAGTGTTGAAGGATCCTTGTTGAGGCTAGATTCTCGTGTATGAGTTAATCACCAATCTGTTCCGGTTTTTCAGGACTGATTGCAACCACCGCCAATCTCCTGCCAAAATATCCACAAACGAGTGTCAAAATCCTGTCAGCTCTCGTCATCGCCTGTGCAGAGGTCGCCTATATTTGTACATGTATCAAATAGATGCCTCTCCGATTACAACAACGCAGGCTGGTGCCAGTGGATATAGAAATAAACACGTATATATTTCTATGTTGTGGAATTTCTTGGACGTTTCTCTGTTTTACCATGCTGCCATGGTTCATGTTTTTGGTAAGGAATTTGTCCACAGTCTCTCACATTTCGGAATATCATGTATTTGTTGAAGCATGTCAATTTTTCCTCCCCTAATGTTTTCTTGTCTTAACCTCAACTCTTATGTTGAGAAAAACACAATTTACTAACTCGTTCAGGGCAGTAGGTTGTGAAGGTTAACTTTCAGCCTATATTTCCCCCGCAAAGGTTTAGGAAGTAAAGTCCATACACTTTAACATTTATATCACGTCGTAAAGATCTTGGAGTAGGTTTATGGCATCTGAATATCTGGAATCGTATCAGTAATATAAAAAAGAATATACCAAATGACACTGTCTTCAAAAACCATATTCAGAAATATCTTATAATGATTGCAATGACATTTACTTGTCGCTGTACAACCTTTCTGGGAAAAATACACAATCTAATCTACGATTTTAATAAAAATGTTACGTTTTTCACTTTTGCGTCATTCACATGCGAGGCTTAAAATTTTTAAAAGTACAAGTCCATACATAAATTACGGGAAAACGCTTAAAAACCTGTTAGAATTGTAATGTAAAAATATGTGTCTCAAAAGACAGTAAAGCACTTTAAAGTTGAATTTGATCATACAGTTAAAAACGTTATCAAAACGTTAGTACTAGTATATGTTGTGAGATACTCATTAATCCAAAGCATGTGATGTCACCTGTGATATCTATCCCCTATCCCAAGCATAACGACCGGGTTAGAATGTGCCTTCTGTAACCCATGCTTGTCGTAAGAGGCGACTAACGGGGTCGGGTGGTCAGGCTCGCTGACTTGGTTGACACATGTCATCGGTTCCCAATTGCGTAGATCGATGCTCATGCTGTTGATCACTGGATTGTCTGGTCCAGAATCGATTATTTACAGACCGCTGCCGTATAGCTGGAATATTGCTGAGTGCGGCGTACAACTAAAGTCACTCACTCACACTCACTCTAATGCATAACATATCAAATACATGCCACGAGTAACCACTTCTTGGTTTGTTCTGTTTTCAGCCTCCACGAAACATAGGTGTATACTTTCTTTTGTCCGTCAGCTAAAACTAATGATGAAAACAGGTCTTATCTATGTGGTATTTGTTGTTGTCTAACGCCGCACTCAGCAATATTCCAGCTATGTGGCGGCGGTCTGTAAATAATCGAGTCTGGACCAGGCAATCCAGTGATCTCGTTAGTCGCCTTTAAGATGCACGGGCTGACTAAAGACCAACTCTAACCTGGATCTTTACCTGTCATATCAATGTTATATAACGATAATATTTAGAATCAAGATAAGTTGCTACGTTCCATTATCACTCCTCTGTGATAGGTCCCAGGGACCCATGCTGGCCGTACATCGTGACAAAATTGGACTACCTGTTATAGTAAACCTCCACGACATGGTTGATTGCGTGCCTTCAATGCACGGAGATTTGTTCGTAACATCCTGGTTTGTTTCGTCCAGACTCAACTATTTATAGAACCAGAAGGTTTCTCCTAACAGGCATCGTCTATCAGCTTGGAACCATATCCACAAAACGATCGTAGCACTTCGTCATTTTCATAGGCGGATCGATCGATCGATCGATCGATCGATCGATCGAGATCGAGAGAGAGAGAGAGAGAGAGAGAGAGAGAGAGAGAGAGAGAGAGAGAGAGAGAGAGAGAGAGAGAGAGAGAGAGAGAGAGAGAGAGAGAGAGTGAGTGTGTGTGTATGTGCGCTTTTTTGTGTTGGAAGTTTGTTAAATGACCATTGAAACTCGGGTCAATATGAAGTGTGCACCCCTCCTTTTCTCAATAGTGTGCACCACCCCCACACACACCCACTTTTCTCCAAAAGCTGTATAATATTCTCTTATAAGTGATGGCCTTTCTACTTACACTTGTTTATTTACCATAAAGAAAATGCACAAATCTTAAATTACAGAGTGTTTTTTTCTCGACCTCTATGGTTTTGTTTGCCACTTAATTACACTCCCCTGAACAATTTCTATATTTATGCCAGTGATCTCTCCGAAAAAAAGCATCGCTGTATCTCATTTCCTCTTACATCTTCAAGTAACAATACTATAATAGCTTCGTGTGTAGGTAGAGAATTATCTTCCAGAACAATCGAGCTTCTCCACAATATGTCAAATGAAGTGTCAAATTTGAATCCGCCTCCCCAAAGTATCCAACTGAGTTTTCTTTGAATAATACTTTATCCACAAGTTATATTTTGGGTAATCTTTTGCCATGATTTGTTACTCAAAAACTTCTAAACTGCTAATCTAACATTTTATTTCTCACATTAACAACAATGGATAAAAGTTTCATGGCAAAGAAAAGTATCCGAAAAAATTAGCTGATTGAATGTTATTTGACGCCGTTCCGTGGTATAATCAGGGAGACCTATAAATATAGTCGAGTCTGGACTACTACAAACCAGTGTCTGAGTGCATGACCACCGATCAACCCCCTTAGAAGGGCATCAAGCGAACCAGCAATTTACAGATGCTAGCCGCTCTGTCCCCGGGATATACAGATGCTAGCCCCTCTGTCCCCGGGATATACAGATGCTGGCCACTCTGTCCCCGGGATATACAGATGCCACTCTGCCCAGGGATATCTGATGCTCCCTCTGTCCCAGATATACAGATGCTGGCCACTCTGTCCCCGGGATATACAGATGCTGGCCACTCTGTCCCCGGGATATACAGATGCTGGCCACTCTGTCCCCGGGATATACAGATGCTGGCCACTCTGTCCCCGGATATACAGATGCTAGCCGCTCTGTCCCCGGGATATACAGATGCTGGCCTCTCTGTCCCCGGGATATACAGATGCTGGCCACTCTGTCCCCGGATATACAGTTGCTAGCCACTCTGTCCCCGGATATACAGATGCTGGCCACTCTGTCCCCAGGGATATACAGATGCTAGCCGCTCTGATCCCGGGATATACAGATGCTGGCCGCTCTGTCCCAGGATATACAGATGCTGGCCACTCTGTCCCAGGATATACAGATGCTAGCCGCTCTGTCCCAGGATATACAGATGCTAGCAGCTCTGTCCCAGGATATACAGATGCTAGCCACTCTGCCCAGGATATACAGATGCTAGCAGCTCTGTCCCTGGATATACAGATGCTGGCCGCTCTGTCCCAGGATATACAGATGCTGGCCCCACTCTGTCCCCTGGATATACAGATGCTGGCCACTCTGTCCCAGGATATACAGATGCTAACCCAGGATATACAGATGCTGGCCACTCTGTCCCCAGGATATACAGATGCTGGCCACTCTGTCCCAGGATATACAGATGCTAGCCGCTCTGTCCCAGGATATACAGATGCTGGCCGCTCTGTCCCCGGGATATACTGAGGATGCTGGCCGCTCTGTCCCAGGATATACAGATGCTGGCCGCTCTGTCCCCGGGATATACAGATGCTGGCCGCTCTGTCCCCGGGATATACAGATGCTGGCCACTCTGTCCCCGGGATATACAGATGCTAACCTCTCTGTCCCCGGGATATACAGATGCTAGCCACTATGTCCCCGGGATATACAGATGCTAGCCACTCTGTCCCCGGGATATACAGATGCTGGCCACTCTGTCCCAGGGATATACAGATGCTGGCCGCTCTGTCCCCGGGATATACAGATGCTGGCCACTCTGTCCCCGGGATATACAGGAGATATAGGAGTGGTATAGGGTTTTATACACAAGTATATAACCTTCAGTTATATTTGTCTGCTTGGTTTACAGGGATCTAGATTGGAGCAGTGGAAAACGAAATTGTCAAATTATGAAGATTTTAATTTGCAAACAAGAATTTCAGATAAAACCAGAAATTTTGTGTCCACTAAATGGTCGGATTATACATGCATTGAGCCGACAGATCAAATATATTACGGAAGTAAATTTCCCCTCCCCTCCACTGTATATCCTGTGAGGTTATTACCCCAAACGTGTTATAATACACGATTGTGGGAACAGAACAAGATAGTCTACATTCCTGGACGACAAGGATTGATGTCTACCAGACATGGTGCAATTACACCTTGTTGTGTTAAACATTTCAATGTCAAAATCCCGTTTACAAACTACCGTTATCCTGTGGCGGTTTTCACAGGTTGGGCGTCGTTGGCGTGGCAAGTTACTCAAACTGGCTGATGCAGCAGTAAACAAATCAAAGCAGGGCGTTCTCGTTCCTTAATCATGTTGGTTTTTGAAGTCGCAATGGCGGATCAGGTTGCCGGTGAGCCACGGAAGCTCCTAATGACCGCCAAGCTCGTCTGATATAATTAGTTGGGCATTTTCCAAACATCACCGTCGCTCGATACTCAAGGGATATTTTCGCATCCCTATGTTCGTTCCCCTTGCATTTGGAACTAAAGTCGAGCTATTATCATGACTTCAATTTTCTAAATATATATATATATATAGAAGCCACAGCAACTAAAATCCTAGTTTTGATGGGAACTATTGCAGCAGGAAATCTAGGTATAACAGGCACGTACAATAACAGGGTCAGTCACTGACGAACCAATGGCCGTGTCAGTGGTCACCCTATCCCAATGTCATTGTAATACACTGACAAACCAATCCACACGTCAGCCACTGACCAACCAATCCACACGTAAGCCACTGACCAACCAATCCACATGTCAGCCACTGACAAACCAATCCATGTGTCAGTCACTGACCAACCAATCCACGTGTATATATTATTAACATTCATGCCATCACGTCAACCGATGAATATAAATCAAATTCACTTTCCTGAGACCGTGGATTCAACATGACAGAAATCCGCCCAAATCGTTGTGAGGAAAAGGGGAGTAAGAGCATATAACCACTAGGCTACCCCACCGCCCCAGGAGAGTAAACAATAATCTTTCGCCTTTCTTATATTGGAGATTCAACCAGATTGAGCATCGTAGTAAGTGTTTTGAGCAAAGGATTAGTAATAACATTCAATTATTTAAATAATCCATTCAGGTGTTCAACCAGTTTGGTCTAATGGTTAGTGCCCCACCTTGAATAGCGGAAGGCCAGTAGGATGTAGGATGGACAAGAATAGATTTGGATCAGTGCCCATTTAAAAGATGGTGTATGTTGTTACCCTGCCTGGTGCTCACAACTGTGGGGATAAAACAAGCTCCCTGTACTTTGTCTGTGTCAGCGTGCCGCATGTACACTCCATGGGTTAGAAATATATTGTAAATGGGTATTAGTCCGGACTGGTACAAACTGTCCCGCACACGCACACGCACACGCACACGCGTACATCCTCTCGCCATGATGTTCTTGATTAAATATGTGTGTGTTTGCGTGCGTGCGTTCGCGCGCGTGTGTGTGCAGTGTGAAACCGACAGTGTGAAGAAAATATATCTGTACCAAGGATCTTCAGAGTTTGCCCAAATCATATAAGGAAAATAGTCATCTTGAAAAGAAACAAGCACGATTATACCAGAGTTGAAAACGCAATTGTTATACCTATTAATTCTGATACTGAGGTTCATATTAAAGCTATGATGTTATGGACTCTGATGTTTAAAAAACCGTTTACACTGACATTTAACTTCAAATTAGGGATATGCACTAAACTTTTCATAACAGTATGCTGAAAAGTGTTTAAGAACCAGAAGCATTGAACTTGTTTTCACAAAGTATGCTAAAATGTTTGGAAGTTATTGTTTCAACCCAACATTGACAAAAGAACATAAATTACTGTCAGTTAAGTTATTTTAAAATAAAAATGAGTTACTGTGAATAATTCGTAACTGAAAACATCTCAGCTTGGTATCTGAAGTAGTCTTAAGTGGTTTTAAAAATATTTTGTCCCAGTCTAATTCAGAGAGAACACGTTGCTCCCATTTATATTTACATTTAAGGTATCACATGCATTCAAGATAAAATAATAACACTTTGCACTTTTCTTAATTGACAGCAGTTTCCTGACAACAAGATTATCATCCAGTTGGGCATGTTGTAAGATGTTGGTTTACTTATTTTCACTCTTAACTTGGTATTTCTTTATAGCCTAGATTAACCGTTAATAATGAAGGAAGTTGACATCAAGTGCAAAAGTGTATTGGAATTGCTCAAATGATAGGTAGTTTCCTTCAGGATTTATAAAGTCACGTACTTAGGTGAGACCTCTATCAAACCATTTAGAATATAAGAGAATTTCTTCACCAATGGTGATATCATAAAATTGTAACAGTTGTAAAAGACGGGTTCTCTTATCACAAATGAATCTTAATGGAAAACATTGTTTTTTACTTCTTCTCCTCACTACCGAAATCTAGGCATATTTGGCAGTACTTTTCCAGCTAAAGCATTAAATAAAATCAATAACGGGTTTTAGTTGAATGCTGTCTTTGCCTTAGTCCAGCATATAACTAGACGACTTTGCACTATACGAGTTTATTCATATGAACTATCTTTGCCTTTGATAAGTTCTCAGAGAAAATACAGCCTGAATCTTTTGATGACTTTATAACGTGTGGATTAGTATAATGCTGTAAAACGCACTTTAGCTTCTCAAAGGGCAGTGAGACTGCACAAATGTGAACTATCTCAAGTCCGATGGAGGTTTGATATTTTTGTCATCCGGCAATGAATACCGAGAATTTGTACGACACTTCATTTATGACGGGTGGTCTCTTTTTGTCAACAAGAGTTATCTCCCATTGACAGACATAACTGGATCTATTAATTGTGCGCGCAAATAACTGTGCGTCTTAAGATATTAGTATACGGAACCCAGTCTAAGCATGGAGTAATCATTTTTCAAAATATTTTTTTCTAATGCATAGTTCACCTATCTATAGTTTAATCTATTTAAAGAACTGGGATTATTAGTTATTTTGTTTTGTTAACACCTTAGGAAAATAATTGCAGACTGTTCGTGCTGTGGGTGTTTCTGACTGAAATAATTGGTAAGAAAATAACTACTCATTTGGAAATGGCGGATTTTGTGGAGACAATAACATGAACGTCCATACATGTTAACATTACGGTGGGAAACCTTTGTTTATATCAGCAGACATTAGAATATATCATCATGTCAGATACTTGGGATGATATCCAGGCTGTGAAAAGCCGACATAACTCTCTCCGAGCGAAGCTTCAGCAGAGGAAGAGAGAACGAGAAGGTTTGGTTGCTGAATTGAAGTCACCTGCATCAACAAGTGCCTCAGCAGCTAGCACCGTAACAACACCCGCAGGTATGGCCTCACTGTGTAAATAACATCATGATGGGAAGTTTGATTAGTGGCTCACTGTGATCCTCAGGTACATGGGCTGAGTAACTTTGTCAAGTTATAAAATTATTCTACTAATCTTGAGGTCCTGATCTTGGTATGACAGAAGTATGCCGATGGAACAAGATAATATTACCATGATTACTGAAATCAGCATGGTCACTGAATATGGTTAAGTTTATGAATTCGATGGACATCATCGATAATGTTCAGTACCATGATTATTGATGTATGCACATTTTCTGTGGACACCCCCAATTGTCGTGGTATAGCAAACTGCAATCTTACTAGCACAGTTAACTTAAATATGTTTACTTCCAGGGTACATCTTGTATTTTAGTGCTCATCATACTAGATTCATAGCCTGAATGACTCCATGATAACAACAAAATATCAAGGGACAAAATAACCAAAAGTTACCCTACAAACTAGGAATGTTTCTTGATATAGATAATAGAGATCGATAACCATTTATTAAACCATGATTTACTAAATTTAGATCGATTATCGATAATTTTCGGAGAAGTAACATTGAGCAAAAAAGAAAAATGTTTGAAAGAAATCATCACTGGCAAGTGGTGACATTTTCATACATGGATTACAAACAAAACAACTTCATGAACATATATTACATAATCTAGATGCAGTTTATAAATAAAGACGTAGCTTTGTGTATTGTGTGTGTAAATATAAACTATGTTTCATAACAATAGTTTTTATGATGATAATATTGATGAATAGGACTGGGACGATACACTATGTCACGATACAATACATATCGCAATATTTTACCTGCGATACGATACGTATTACGATACATACACCTCGAAAGAATGACACAGTATAAAGATGCCAAATTATTTGTTTCAAGGTATTTGTGTATAACAATAACACTATTGTGATAAGCAAACAATTAACTCTATCATACTTGCGTATTTTTCTCTGTATCAAACTTTAATGTATGGTGATGTATCGGTGAATCGTCCCAGCCCTATTGATGACTCCATTTTCATGTCGATAATCATTGATAATTCTTCCCATTGACGATATTTTTGATTATCAATCTTTTAGCTAGCCCTACTACAAACTAAAGGATCCATGACAACTTGTCATAATGAATGGTTTCAGAGTCTTCATCAAGCTCGTCCCAGGTGAGTGCGACTGCCAGTACCTCTCAAACTCCATCAACAACCAGGAGTGTCAGTCCGTCTCCACCCTCACAAACAGCAGCTGAAGCAGCTGCCAAGAAGCCAGACTCTGTTGACCCTGATGTGGAACGGAACCTGCTGCTGGTCTTATGTGACTTCAACCTCGAGATCCCCTCTGATTCACGCATGATAACAGATCTCACAACCAAGATGTTGGGAAGAGAGAGACACAGCTGTCTTGCATTGAGGAATTGTTACAGAAATTTGCTGCTCAACAGATGATCAAGTGAGTGGGAGATGTTAGTTTCAGTCTGCGACTTAAGCCAAGTGTTTAAAGCCTGATTCCAGGAAAACTTCTCTTGGTCTAGTAAGTCCAATAGCAAACCATGGAAACATTTTATCATGTAAAGACAGAAAAAAATGAATCAGAAGATACTCTGGACTAGTTTATGTAAAATTGTTAGATAGTAACCACAGAGATGCTTTCCTTTGATAGCCAGAGTCAAAACTGATTTGATTGTTGTCTTTGTCACTCAATCCGTCAATGTTCATATATTATGTTACTAATCTTGAGACCCATGAAGATCCGGGTTAGAATTGATCTTCAGTAACCCATGTTTGTTGTAAGAGGCGACTAACAGGATCGGGTGGTCAGGCTTGCACTGACTTGGTTGACAGATGCTCATGCTGTTGATCACTGGATTGTCTGGTCCAGATTCAATTATTTACAGACAGCCGCCATATAGCTGGAATATTGCTGAGTGCGGCGAAAACTAAACACACTCACTAATCATGTAAATTTTAATAATCATAATGGTGTTGGTAGTTAAGTAGTGTGTGGTCAGTTTGTATGGCTACCATTAAGGCACCACTGGTTACCATGGTTGTATACATCATTGCTGGTTCCAATATGAATATGTTGGCAAAAACATAGTCATCATGTTTATTGATCAGCGTTATAACTAACATGATCATGATAAAAGTTTTCAGACCATGAGATTGAACTGAAAAATCGGAAAACAATTCATTTAATCAATTTTGTTTCATCATGTACAAGCAATTACACATAATTATCATATCAACTATATTTTTGTTTCAGAATTTCCACTAAAGATCAAAATCTAGTTGTCAACCACTAAAGATCAACTCGCTGGATCTGGCAAAGGTGGGTAGCAGTCTCTGTATCATAGTGTATGCTCTCTGTGTATTCATCCTCTGTCTTTCTTTACAATGCAGTGTAAAACAATGACACATGAAGTTCATTAGTCCAAACAGGCTCAACGTAAAAACACTTTTCCATGCTTGCTTGTCCTGATGAACAAGAGGTAACATTGACTTCAGAGTTGTGTAGTTTAGGTTGTTGAATGACTTGTGACAAATAATCAAGGTCTCTATCCACAAAGCATATGCAGCCTTATGACCTTACTCTATAGTCTAACAGGGCGATGGGGGTAGCCTAGTGGTTAAAGCTGTCCGCGCCATCAAGACCGGGTTCTCCCCACATGGGTACATTGTGTGAAGCTCATTTCTGGTGTCCCTCCGTATTGCTGGAATATTGCTAAAAGCCAAAAACCAAACTCACTCACTCACTCACTCACTATAGTCTAACAGGGGCTTACATGTTCCATCTCTCTGTCTCTGAATGCCTTGTAGATAGGGAACCAAGATAGGTAACTGCGCTTGTGTTGAATCATGAATAATGTTTTAGTTTAGATAAAGAAATCCAGCCAAGAATTTCTTGTCATATGCCATGTCAGGGTCAGAATATATCTACCCAACTTTCTAGTATTATGAGTACTGCACGTGAAGGTGTAGTAGGTTTGACAGTCCACTCGCCGTGCTAGCCTTGGGCTTACATCAAGAGTTTAGGTTATGATTGCATATATTCACCTGAAAGGCAATGGAATGAAAATTTGTTGAACATTCTGAGAAGACACTGATGCTAATCTACTTCCTTTTCAGTTGTCTGCATTTTCAGAGGGTCAGGATGGAAAGACGAAGAAACGGAAGAGAGACAGGTGGGACTCTTTGTGTTCATATTATAAGTTGTTCACTGGTCACAAGGGGGGCAGGGGCGGTGGGGTAGCCAAGTGGATAAAGTGTTTGCTCGTCACGCCGAAAACCCGGGTGCGATTTCTCAAATGGGTACAACGTGTTAGGCCCATTTCTGGTGTCCCCCGCCGTGATATTGCTGGAATATTGCTAAAAGCGGGCGTGAAACTAAACTACTCACTCATGAGGGGATATAGGTTGATGTACCTTTTATGTTTGTTTATGTCTACTAACACAATGTACCAAATGAATTCCCACAGTTCGGCATTCCCAGCGGGTAACATTTTTGAGAAAATGTTACTACGCTCCAAAACACTACTAACACGGGTACATTGATTGGTTCATCCAATCATAGAAACAACATTTATGATTGTGAGGTAGGATAAATGAAAATGTTGCTAACAATAAATGATAGTATTTGCACAAAAAAAGATTTGTCAGAATAAGTGAAGTTAACGATGTCTCCCATGTGGCTTCAAGCATATGAAATCTTGAATTATTTATTGATATGCCAATAGCTTTGATATGTTATAAAATGGAACAATCTGCAATATATTTATGACAAAAAGTGTAAATTGTATCATGCATGTCACTCTTGTAGATGTTGTGAGGAACATCAAACTTACCCTGTATATATTCCTGAGACTCTTATAACTTGGGTCTGTATATTATTTCAGTGAAGACGACACAGTTGTTCCTCAGTCGAAATGGGAAGTCGATCTCTCGTATCCGCTGTTGGTTGTGTGTGTGCTGTCTATTGTGTGACACTGGGATTATGCTGTCAACCTCTGGTTAACCTGTCACAAACATAATTATTCATAGACTGCCATGATATTGGTGGAATATATTCCAACATTAAACCACGCTCACTCTCTCACCTGCTGTAACCATGTCTGTGTGTTAAGTGTTGGGGGCGTGGGGTAGTCTAGTGGTTAAAGCGTTGGCTCGTCGCGCCGAAGACCCGGGTTCGAATCCCCACATGGGTACAATGAGTGAAGCCCATTTCTGGTGTCCCCCGCCATGATATTGCTGGAATATTGCTAAAAGCGGCATAAAACCAAACTCAGTCAGTCAGTCAGTTAAGTGTTGGTGTTTATGTTGCAGAGCCTGTTGTCTATGCAGTCTGCTAAGGAGAGGGAAGAGAAGAAGGTGAACGAGGAGATTCTACAGCTGCTGAGCAAACCCACAGCCAAGGTACAGGAATCCTGGAATAGTTACTGTTGCTGTAGTTATAATAATTTCACTGATAGATAATGTTTTACATTTATGAGTATTAGAAACATGTTTTGAGCACATATGATCTTTCATATGTCGGTAGTGGATAATAGCTACCTCATCAGAATTCACTTGGTTTGTTGGATAGGTAGCAACCATAACCTGAAACATGACATGCTGTTGTCATGACAGTGGATAGTTCTTTGAGGGGTACAAGTTTGTTCATAAACATAAAGATAATGGTCATGTTATTGGTCATGATGAGAGTGAAAATACATGTTTGAAATGGAAATGAGGTAAATCCTTAAAATTAAACTGAGTGAAATAGTATCAGTGTGTTCTGTTTTTGTTTCTTGGTTGATTTAAACATATTTATTTCCAAAGAAAGGAACCAGATTGGTAAACAAGCATAAGCTTATGTGAATACCGCTCCGGGTTACAATGGAAGGAAGAGTAAACATGTCATGATGAATGTACAATGTGAATGACATATAAATGCAAAACGTGTGTTTGCACTGAAAAATGAACGATGTCAAAGCGGTGTTCAAACAGTATTGAACGATATGAAGAAATTATTTTGAATCAAATCAGACATCGTTCAATTTATAAACGAGTGCAAACAAATTAACTGACATTCTTTGTTTACTAATTTCGCAATTTGAAGTATACACATAAGTTTTCCACCCAATCCTTTAGTATGATCATTGTTTAGTGTGTTTTAATACCTGTAAAATGTTGTAATGCCATTCGGTTCAAGAACGTTTCATGGTTATTGCAGCGATGTTTGTATACACTTCCGATTTTTCTTTTACACATGTATCCCAACCCTTGAAGAAATAGTTCTCAAAGTATTCGATCTTTAAAATATAACAACAAATTCTTATGAGGTTTGAAACTGCTTTAATAAGTATAATCAATAACATTATCAAACAGAAACAAATATCAGAAGCAATAACAATACCATTTTAACAAACTGGCATTGTACCTTTTCACTAGTAAATACCTTGTTTGACTTCGTAATTAATAATACACTGACCGACTTCGTATAACAATAGGAAACAGATCTTGTTGTATTCTTGGTTATTTGTGATTGTTTATTGTGAAATTTATTGAGCAGTTGTTAAACAGACCTCGGGGCAGAAAAACATATTCCGGATGAACCCGCAAAACTTCCCACATTAAACTCCTGTGAAAAGGAACAATGTTTCAATCCGTTTGGTAGTGACATTGCCAAACTTGGGGTGACTTGAAACAGGTTCGTTCGCAAAAATTGGTATCACCAATTATTGGGGGTCCTTGAAACCGAAGCGAAAACGCAATACATAATTTGTGTTTACACAAGTATGAACGATTAGAGGGGTTCAAGAGTAATGAACCTTGAAATTTAGATCACATGATCGCTCTCTCAACCAACCAACGTTCGGGAATCTGTGTAAACTTGAAAGCACGAAATTATTGACATATAAATGCAAAAACGAGAAATAACGCCAATCATTGTTAAACAGTATATGTGATATGAAGAAATTATTTTGGATCTAATCAGCCTGTTAAATTTATAAACGAGTGCACTGAAATTAAAAGTTCTTTGTTTACTATCGAGGAACAGCTTTGGTTTCCAAACAAAATTGATTTTAGGTCAAATCCTTTAGTATAAAAATACATAATTTGTTCTTGGTTATCATATTCTCCTAGACCTGCTGCACTTCCGGTTTTCTTCCCACATTGTGCTCACACACCAAGATACTACTGAAATAATAGTAAATGTGGCATTTTACAAAACTCTCTCACTCGTTAAAGTTATGTATGAACCATGCATTGAGAATCTTCTATTTCATTACAGGAACAATACATGGTGGACAAGTTCCGGTCTCGTGGAGGTAATGGTTTTCATGGATACAGTTGGGTTTTAAATTTAACAGTGGGTCATGACTGATGAACTGGAATGTCTGTTGAAGGCTGGATAGTGGTACTAGTGACAGGAATGTTGCCTAAATTTGTTTTTGTCTATCGTAATGTGGATGCCATAGCAAAAATTGACCGTTCAAACATGTTCACAGTATTTGCTGATTTTTATTTCAGTATTATGGTCTTACATTTAACAAATGAAACAGTAAGGGAACTAAACCGTCATTTTTGCGATATTAAGCAAAATATAATCTGTAGACCAAGAAATAAAAGCTCACTTCCTCTAAAAGAGTACCAGTATCTGTAAGCAGCTGTTAAGTTTTAAGGGGAAGTTTAGTGTGGATTGTTAAATGTCAGTTTGGTGTTAAGTGTCAGCTTAGTGTTAAGTGCCAGTTTAGTGTCAGTATAGTGTTAAGTGTCAGTTGAGTATTAAGTGCCAGTTTAGTGTTAAGTGTCAGTAGACCGCCTCCATGGTGTAGTGGTTAGAGCATCCGCCCGGAGAGCAGAAGGTCGCGGGTTCGATCCCCGACCGTGTCATACCAAAAGACGTTAAAATATGGTACTTGTTGGTCCCTGCCTGGCGCTTGGCATTGATGAGTACAACAAGGACTGGTCGGCTCGGAGTCAGTATAATGTGTCTGAGTGGGGTATTCATGCTTCACTGCGCCATGGTATCTCAGTGAGCTAGCACTATAAAACCAGCTTCAGTCTGGGCTAGTACAAGCAGCTGCACATACACATACACACACATGCACGTTGTCATATGAGCAAAATATTCTCAAGCACGACGTTAAGCCCAATTTCACCTCACCTCACCTAAGTGTCAGTATAGTGTTAAGTGCCAGTTTAGTGTTAAGTGACAGTTAGTGTCAAGTGTCAGTATAGTGTTAAGTGTCAGTATAGTGTTAAGTGTCAGTGTAGTGTTAATCATCAGTTTAGTGTTAAGTGTCAGTATAGTGTTAATCATCAGTCTAGTTTTAAGTGGCAGTTTAGTGTTAAGTGTCAGTATAGTGTTAAGTGTCAGTTTAGTGTTAAGTGTCAGTATAATGTTAGTGTCAGTTTAGTGTTACGTGTCAATATATTGTTAAGTCATCAGTTTAGTTTTAAGTGGCAGTAGTGTTAAGTGGCAGTAGTAGTGTTAAGTGTCAGTATAGTGTTAATCAGTATAATGTTAGTGTCAGTTTAGTGTTATGTGTCAGTATAGTGTTAAGTGTCAGTTTAGTGTTAAGTGTCAGTAAAGTGTTAAGTGGCAGTTTAGTGTTAAATGGCAGTGTAGTGTTAAGTGGCAGTATAGTGTTGAGTATCTGTAGTGTTAAGTGTCAGTTTAGTGTTTAGTGGCAGTATAGTGTTAAGTGTCAGTTTAGTGTTAAGTGTGAGTTTAGTATTAAGTGCCAGCTTAGTTTTAAGTGGCAGTGTAGTGTTAAGTGTCAGTATAGTGTGAGTGGCAGTTTAGTATTAAGTGCTCATTTAGTGTTAATTGGCAATTTGTGTCAAGTGGCAGTATAGTGTTAATCATCAGTTTAGTGTTGAGTGTCAGTTTAGTGTTAAGTGTCAGTATAGTGTTAAGTGTCAGTATAGTGTTAAGTGTCAGTTTAGTGTTAAGTGTCAGTATGGTGTTAGTGTCAGTTTAGTGTTAAGTGTCAGTTTAGTGTTATGTGTCAGTTGAGTGTTAAGTGTCAGTTTAGTGTTAAGTGTAAGTATGGTGTTAGTGGCAGTTTAGTGTTAAGTGTCAGTATAGTGTTAAGTGCCAGTTTAGTGTTAAGTGTCAGTTTAGTGTTAAGTGGCAGTATAGTGTTAAGTGGCAGTGTTAAGTGTAATGTTAATCATCAGTTTAGTGTTAAGTGTCAGTTTAGTGCTAAGTGTCAGTATAGTGTTAATTAGCAGTTTTGAGTCTGTAGTATCAATGGCAACAGGTCCTTTATTCAGTCAGTGTAACATTTCAGTATAGGTGCTTGTACCTGCATCAAGCAAGTTTTAAAGGTACAACCTACATGCATGATAAAGTTGCAAGCACACTGAAAGAATAAAGAAGTTGAAATCCTTAGGTCAACGCTCCTTCATCTGTACAGGAATTATTGATAGCATGCCAACATGTGAATTGTATGGTCGTGATGATGCGGGCGACGTGAGCTGCCTAGTTGAAACATGTTGTTGTTGTTGTTGTTACGGTCTACTCATATGAAACATTGCAGGGGTCCAGTTACAAGAGTTCTGCCAGTACGGAACGCGAGAGGAGTGTGTAAAGGTCGGCCAGAACCCAACACCTTGCAAAAAGCTGCACTTTCGCAAGATCATACACAAACACACCGATGGTGAGTAGCCTGGCAATACAGGGGCCATCTCCACAGATGGAGAGTCACCTCATTCAATTCATATTGCAAAGTATGTACAGAGTTACCTCCCTTATGTCATGCCAGAATCAGCTGTCTTTAGATCCCAGATTCACACAGATTATAGTCCTTCATTTGTCAGCACCATGTCCATGCTTGTTTCTTCACCGACAGGGACAATGGGGTAGCCTAGTGGTTAAAGTGTGATTAGCATGGTCAGGAAACGACATGCTCCCATGTGTACACGTTCCTATGTAATATAATAATCAGGAATGTAAGGCTTAACCCCAGTTTACCTCACCCTTCTTCTTACACATTTAGACTGAGTAATCAATGTGTATATTACATTACACTGAATAATAAAGCTACAGATATCTCTTTGTACTTTTCTTCTGTGTTTGACATTCAGTAGATCTAAAACAAGGAGAAATACTTCACTGTGAACTAATGCCACACAAGATATCAGGCTACTGTGAGTGATATTTTAAAGTAGTAACAAAAAAGAATCTGTGTGGAGGATGTGCTAACAGGGCTCCAGATAAAGGTCGTATCGACGCGTATGTACGGATAAAACATATGCACGTTACGGTAGGAAATAATTTAGAAAACGTAGCAGATATGCACCACAGCAATGGTGTATGGTCTTAGAATCATTTACAGACGTATTTATCTGAAAAAGTATCGTTTTATTGTTTATTGACCTGTTTACACAAGACTAGCAATGTTGTGGTGCATATGTGATGTACTCCTGATGTTGAAAAATTATCTGGAGCCCTGTGTAAATGATTGATGTTTTCTGTGTTGTAGAATCTCTGGGAGACTGTTCCTTCCTCAACACCTGCTTCCATATGGATACCTGTAAGGTATGTTGTCATTACACATGCAGGATATATTGCTGTTATACCTGCAAGGTATGTTGTCATTACACCTGCTGGATATGTTGTCATTATATCTGCAGGAAATGTTGTCATTACACCTGCAGGATATGTTGTCATTATACCTGCAAGGTATGTTGTCATTACACCTGCAAGGTATGTTGTCATTATACCTGCAGGAAATGTTGTCATTACACCTGCCAGGTATGTTGTCATGCAAGGTATGTTGTCATTACACAGAGCTCCAGATAATTTTTCAACATCAGAGAGTAATGTGCTCTCTAACTTGTTCAATATATGAGTACTGGAAAACCTTAAGTGTACATTGAAAGTACTGAAAGGAAATTAATGAACTATCAGTAATCTTGTGTTTCGTTTCATATATGCACAACAACATTGCTACTCTTGTGTAAACAGGTCAATAAACAATAAAACAATACTTTTCAGATAAATACGTCTGTAAATGATTCTAAGACCATACACCATTGCTGTGGTTCATATCTGCTGTTTTCTAAATTATTTCCCACCGTGATCGTGCATATTTTTTATCCGCATACATGCCAATACGCTCCCTTATCTGGAGCCCTGCATAATACACTTGCAAGGTATGTTGTCATTACACCCTGCAGGATATGTTGTCATTACACCTGCCAGGTATGTTGTCATTACACCTGCAGGATATGTTGTCATTACACCTGCAGGATATGTTATCATTACACCTGCAAGGTATGTTGTCATTACACCTGCAGGATATGTTTTCATTACACCTGCAAGGTATGGTGTCATTACACCTGCAGGATATGTTGTCATTACACCTGCAAGGGTATGTTGTCATTACACCTGCAGGATATGTTATCCTTACACCTGCAAGGTATGTTGTCATTACACCTGCAGGATATGTTGTCATTACACCTGCCAGGTATGTTGTCATTACACCTGCAGGATATGTTGTCATTACACCTGCAGGATATGTTGTCATTACACCTGCAAGGTATGTTGTCATTACACCTGCAGGATATGTTGTCATTACACCTGCAGGATATGTTGTCATTACACCTGCAGGATATGTTGTCATCATTACCTGCAGGGTATGTTGTCATTACACCTGCAAGGTATGTTGTCATTACACCTGCAAGGTATGTTGTCATTACACCTGCAGGATATGTTGTCATTATATCTGCAGGAAATGTTGTCATTACACCTGCAGGATATGCTGTCATTATACCTGCAGGATATGTTATCATTACATCTGGAAGATATGTTTTACATGATGGATACCTGCAAGATATGTTATCGTTATGGGTACCTGCAAGGTATGGTATGGTATGGTTATGTACACCTGTCAGGTGTGTTGTCCTTGTGATCAAGTGCAAGGTATATTATTGAGGATGCCTGCAAGGTATCATGTCAAATGTGTAAGGTATGTTATTGTCATGGATACTTGTAAGTTGTGCAGTCATTATGGATACCTCTAAGGTATGGAGGATATCGGACTGTTGCACTGAAGACTGCCCTCTGCTGCAGGTGTGCACCATGCTATACACATGATCCTGTTTACAGTACGTCCACTACGAGATTGACTACCCAGACAACCAGAATGAGATGGCACTGATGAAGAAGGAGGCGGCCATGTCTAAGTCCGGACCGGGGAGTGACGTGTACATGTACCCACCACAGGTCTGTAGAGCATCAAGGATGGGCTGGGCGACAATCATTGACTGCATCTGAAATTCTGTTTCAGGGGAAAAACCCCCCAGATAATTCTGACTCTCATTAATAATAAATTATATATTTCTGAAGCTGACCTGAGTAATTTTTCTGAATACTGACTTGTTCAAAACAATATTCTTTGCCAAAAGTAGAACTAGTCAAATATTGTGGGCAAATATGCTTCTTCTTTCGTGTGAGTTGTGTAATTGCCATAAGGGTTAGAGATAAGAGAGACAGAGGGAGAGGTACAAGAAGTTGACTATAAAAGTCATTTGCTTCAAATCTAACCACTCTCTGCCCTTGTATCACAGTGGATTCAGTGTGACCTGAGAATCTTTGACATGACGACGTTGGGCAAGTGTGCCGTTGTGATGGCCGATCCTCCATGGGATATTCACATGGAGCTACCGTACGGAACGATGAGTGACGACGAGATGAGGCGCCTTGATATCCCCGGCCTGCAGGACGAGGGCTTCATCTTCCTGTGGGTCACTGGAAGGTAGGTTACCGTCAACTTTCTGATCGACAAATCCTGACATTGTACACAAAGGTTCCTGATAATGAACCATACTGAATAGTGTATTTATGTTTTTTTAGAAATTAACCTAGCTTTTTCTTAGTTATTGTTGATATAACATTGTGGACATTGTCAGTTCAAACACATTAATCGCTTCTGTGTCTTTTGTTACAGAGCCATGGAGCTGGGGAGAGAATGTCTGGACTTGTGGGGGTGAGTTGTACACAGGACACAATGTAATGGAGACCCATGGGATGGGTCAGGGCAGGTTAGACCGGGATGTCTGTGTGTGTGGGGTGGGGTGGGGGTGGGCAATGCAGGATAGGCTCAGGTCAGGGCAGTGTAGGATTGGGGGGCAAGGTGGGCTGAGGGTCAGGGCAGGGTAGGTGAGGGACATTGCACAGTGGGCTGGGGGTCAGGGCAAGGTGGGCTGGGGGTCAGGGCAGGGTAGGATTGGGGTCATGACAAGGTGGGCTGAGGGTCAGGGGCAGGGTGGGCTGGGGTCATTGCAGGGTGGGCTGAGGGTCAGGGCAGGGGTGGGCTGGGGGTCAGGGCAGGGTAGGCTGGTGGTCAGGGCAGGGTAGGAGAGTGAGTCAATGCAGGATAGGCTGGGGTCAAGGTTATTTGGGGGACAGGATGAGGGTTATTTGAAACTTCTGTTAGTTGGCAAGACATGCATGTGTTTAAATGAGTTTGAATACATGTCTGTGAGGGATGGGGGATAGTTGGAGTCCTGGTATGATTATGACTGACTCCAGGTGATATAGCCCTGCACCATGAAGGCAGCTTACAGCCAGACACTGTTGTGTCAGTGTTGAAGGGACCTACATAAATACTCTCAGGTATCTGAGATTCAACTCAACAAATATATTTTCACTAAATTTGGAATATGCAGAGGGGCCGTAAGTTTGACACACCAAAGTTTGACTCAATGGTGTATGACAGGAGCTGTATATAATGAGATGAAAATCAGTTTAAATGATACAAATAGTCTCATTAACTATATATGATCAGGATTAGAAAAAAAGAAGCAGAAATAATAGGGAATTCATGGACTATATATAACTGTTGCTATGTGATTTTTCAGCTACAAGCGATGTGATGAGGTGATCTGGGTGAAGACCAATCAACTACAGCGTATCATCCGTACTGGTCGTACAGGCCACTGGCTCAACCACGGCAAAGAACACTGTCTGGTGGGTACAGATAAAACCGATTAATTTGAGCAATTATAAAACTTAGTATTTAAAGTTTTGTGTTATTGATTGATTATGGTTTTCATTACTGGTTTTTCAAACATCATAGAGCATTACCAGTAATATAGCATGGCAGAGGATACCAGTAATGGGTTCACACTCCAAGTCCTGTGATCTTGGGAATAGAACCTATATCCAGCAACAGTGCTGGCGTGTAAAACAGGTGAATACTTTAACCACTAGAATAGAACCTGTAGAATCTATCCTCAGCCATATTTTTTATGACATGTGTGAATGCTTTTTCTAAATTATTTCATTAGATTTTTAACCACTAGAATAGAACCCGGGTCCTAGCTGACGCAGAATGAATCTTTAACCACCAGAGATAGAACCCGGTCCTCATCGGTGGCCAGTAGTCAGAACCCGGTCCTCAGCGTGACTAGTGTGAATGTTCCTCAGCTCGATAGTGAATGCTTTAAGGACAGAATAGAACCTGGGTCCTCAGCGTGACGTGTGAATGCTTTAACCACTAGAATAGAACCTGGGTCCTCAGCGTGACGTGTGAATGCTTTAACCACTAGAATAGAACCTGGGTCCTCAGCGTGACGTGTGAATGCTTTAACCACTAGAATAGAACCTGGGTCCTCAGCGTGACGTGTGAATGCTTTAACCACTAGAATAGAACCCGGGTCCTCAGCGTGACGTGTGAATGCTTTAACCACTAGAATAGAACCTGGGTCCTCAGCGTGACGTGTGAATGCTTTAACCACTAGAATAGAACCTGGGTCCTCAGCGTGGCGTGTGAATGCTTTAACCACTAGAATAGAACCTGGCGTGTCCTCCAGCCTGGGTGCGTGCGTGTGAATGCTTTAACCACTAGAATAGAACCTGGGTCCTCAGCGTGGCGTGTGAATGCTTTAACCACTAGAATAGAACCTGGAATGCTCCTCAGAATAGAACCTGGCCGTGCGTGAATGCTTTAACCACTAGAATAGAACCCGGGTCCTCAGCGTGACGTGTGAATGCTTTAACCACTAGAATAGAACCTGGGTCCTCAGCGTGACGTGTGAATGCTTTAACCACTAGAATAGAACCTGGGTCCTCAGCGTGACGTGTGAATGCTTTAACCACTAGAATAGAACCTCCCTCAGGTGCTTTAACCACAGCCGTGTCCTCAGGCTTGACGTGTGAATGCAGCGTGTGAATGCTTTAACCACTAGAATAGAACCTGGGTCCTCAGCGTGGCGTGTGAATGCTTTAACCACTAGAATAGAACCTGGGTCCTCAGCGTGACGCAGTGAATGCTTTAACCACTAGAATAGAACCTGGGTCCTCAGCGAATGGCGTGTGAATGCTTTGAATGCCACCACTAGAATAGAACCTGGGTCCTCAGCGTGAATGTGAATGCTTTGACCACTAGAATGAACCTGGGTCCTCAGCGTGAAATGCTTTAATCACTAGAATAGAACCTGGGTCCTCAGCGTGGCGTGTGAATGCTTTAACCACTAGGTTACTCCAACCTAGCTAACTTACTATATTGAACCTATCTGTGGAGCTGTATAAACACCCATGAATATTTACCCAGGGTGTGATTGGATGATAAGATGCCCGATATAATAATATCGGATGTAAAAATTCATATCAATACAGTAGTTTTATTTCACTTAATATTATCACCCTTTTCTCAGCTTAATCACATCCCTGAATCATTTGTTTGTAGATTTCAGACAGCGAAGATGCCGATATTGTAGTATGGCTGAAGACCAATTCTAACTCGGATCTTCCTGGGTCATAAAAGGGAGAAACATCCTGGAGATGGACTGGTTCCAACATGTGAATAAACCTAGTGGTTATACTGACTGCCCTAAGTCCGATCCCCACTTGGGTACAGTGTGTTTGTTTGTGGTGCCACCTCTGTGATAAAGGAATATTGCTAAAGCGTGTAAAACAAACTCAACTCACTCGTGTGAGCCGATATGTATGGCTGGAACATTCCAATGGACAACCATAAACAATACTGACTGCCCTGTCCCATGTTTGTTCAGGTCGGAGTGAAAGGAAATCCTAAAGGTGTCAACAAGGGCCTTGACTGTGATGTCATCGTGGCTGAGGTGAGTAGACGCTGGTCATGTATGATGTTGAGCCAGCTCGCAGGGTGTTCAAACAGGAACCTCATGTCATGAGGACAACATTTGTCTGTGACTGGTTGTAAATTGAACAATATGATGATAGCTGTCAGCTGAATTGAATCTGTAGAGAGATGAGACATCAACAGCCTTAAGTTCCAAGTTCTCATGACTATGATAAGCTTTGTCTGATATTGGTTGCAGTTAACATCGTTATCAGAGAGGCAATTGTCTGGGACCAGGAAGTGTTATGTTGACAGAGTAGACTGTAGAGATTAACGTCCAGCTGCAAGTCTGATGAGATTGTTAAGAGACTGCTTGATACCAGGAAGTGTTTTTGTACAAAGAAGCTGTTTGTCTGTTAAGGTATGAGCCAGTCACTATTCAAGTGAGATTTATGGCATCATAGAGGTTAGTGCTCGATACCAGGAAGTGTTTTCTACAAAGAGAGTTGTCTGTTTAGATTCGAGCAACAAGTCACAAGCTTGATGAGATTTTTTGTATCATAGAGAGACTGTCCCCGTTACTAGGAAGTGTTGTCTACAAGAGAGTTGTCTGTCTGTAGGTTCGAGCAACAAGTCACAAGCCTGATGAGATTTATGGTATCATAGAGAGGCTCTCCCCGGGTACCAGGAAGTGTGAGCTATTTGGCCGACCCCACAATGTACAACCCAACTGGTAGGTGGTACACCTGCATAGTCAAACCTCAAGTCACAATTGTTTATTAAAGTCAAAGCTTTAACACAAAAATATGTATGTTTAGTTTAAGGATGTATAACATGCCTACTGAAGTCCAGATTTGATGCTACCCGTGAAGATCCAGGTTAGAATTGATCTAAAGTAACCCATGCTTGTCATAAGAGGCCACTAACGGGATCAGGTGGTCAGGCTCGCTGACTTGGTTGACACGTCATCGGTTCCCAATTGCATAGATCGATGCTCCTGCTTTTGATCCCTGGATTGTCTGTTCCAGACTCAAATATTTACAGACCGTGCCCTATAGCTGGAATATTGCGGAGTGTGGCATGAAACTAAACTCACTCAGTCACTCTATATTTGATGAGATGGTTTGAATATTTAAACTTTATTATCGATGTCAGGTGAAAACTGTTTTAGAAGTCACTGTTGTTCTAAAGATTGGAACCAGTGAAGGTCTGTTTTCAGAATTGGTCTTCGGCAACCCATCCTTCTTGTAAGAGAATTGGGTGGTCAGATTTGCTGCCTTGGTCGACACATGTTATTGTATCCCAAGTGATAGATTGGTGCTCAAGATGTTGATCACTGGATTGTCTGGTCCAAACTTGATTGTTCACAGACCACCACCATATAGCTGAAATATTGCTGACTGCAGTGTTATTATCAACAAACAAACAAAAGTCTCAGGTTATGTCCAAGCTGATATGACAGAAATAAAGTTCCAATCTGAATCAACATGGAGATGTAACATGAATGTGTTATTTAATCCTTTCCATGATCCATTTGTCATGCTGCTTGTTTGTAGGATCACCCTTGGCAACCAGGTGGAAGGTGTGAGGTTGAAGGATCCAGATGTCGTCAAAAATTTCAAGGAGAAATATCCTGATGGTAATTGCTTGACACCACCCAAAAACAGGTGATAACGCCCGGGACCTCGCGTGGACTAGGTACTGATGAGCAGGTAACATGGGATTCATCTAGCCTGCTGATGGAGATAAGAGAAGGAACAGCCAATCAGCTTCAAGCTTGCTTGGATGAAGCCAATCAGATTGAAGCATTCCCAGTATCACATTCAAGCCCTTTGGTTCAGGAAACATATACTGAATCATGTTTGCCATGATTTTGTATTTCAATGAGACACTCACAACAGCCCAGTGCTTGTGTAAGTTGCGGAATTCCTACAACTGGATGTAACTTGTACATACCAGCTCGCTGTGTTGGTGGAAGATGATGATGTACATGGTGATGATAATGATAATAAACATGAACATGAAGAATAATGTTTGTGTTGCTGAAATAAGTCTATGGATGAAATCACTAGGTCTTGTAACACAAAAATACTCTTGTTAAGATAATATGTAGTAGTAACATGACGATTCACTTCACGCATCACCAGCAAGATTTGCACCATGCCATACATGATGTATTTGTTGTATTAATGATTCAGATTTTGACGTGTATCGATTATATTATTTTGATGTTGCACCAATTCTCATATAAAAACTGTTAATTAAAGCCTGTTTATAATCTATGACGAATATGAGAGCGCCCACATAACAAGTCTGGCTACTTTTACATTTTTGCCTGAGATTAATACATTTTGCCAAATATGATTAGATAACACCAGACCATCGTAGTGACCAGTGCCAATCAGAAACACCGAAACACACGTCGGCACCGTGATTCCAAAAGTAGGGTCGTGGATTTTGCTGAAGGCGAGTTTGAGAACCCCAGGCATAATGAGAGCCTGTAGTGTCGGAGTACTGTATTGGGACAGAGTACTTTGGGTGCATTTGCTAAGTTGCATTCTGTGTGTCATAAACTTATTACTAAATTTGTGAAAATGAGAAAACATTTGCTGTTGATAGTTTATCTGCACTGACACCTTTACAATATTAGGTCTTTTCTTGGCTTCCTGTGGTGAAGGCGAACATGCGTTGTCCAATTGTCCAAGTCGCCACAGTTTGCTGTGCAGAGTTGCCTCCCTTGAGCTTGTCCAGTATATGATTGTAGATTCAATCGTGGTTCAACCTGATACTGCATCAAGATTTGTCAGCACTCGTGGGTTTTACAAAGTACTTACCTTCATGGCAGTGTTTACTCACTCACTCACTCACACCGGTCTTGATTTTGTTGTGATTAATAATAAAACAGAAGATGGTCATTTAAAGAGTAGACTGACATCTGTCTCTGAAACGAATATATTGTACAGAGAAACAATTCTCTCTCTTAAATTAACTTAATAAAATATAAAAAGGAACCAAGAAACTTCCTTCAATTTCAGAAACAGAAGTAATTTGGACATATAGACTTGCATGAGCGTTCATGGATATATACTCACATGCATAAGAAACGCAAGTTTTTTTTTATCCAAATAGGAAGCAAACTAAATTGATATGCGTTTTCGTCATATAGTGAAGGCTGATGGTGTTTTCAATATTTTTTGTTGCGTTTTGGAAGGATCGAATAACACATCAAAAGAAGAATCACCAAAACGGACCACACCCATGAGGTGAGGTGAAATTGGGTTTAACGTCGTGCTTGAGAATATTTCGCTCATATGACGACGTGCATGCGTGTGTGTGTATGTGTATGTGCGGCTGCTTGTACTAGCCCAGACTTAAGCTGGTTTTATAGTGCTAGCCCACTGTGATACCATGCCGCAGTGAAGCATATGAATACCCCACATGAATACCCCACTCATGAATACCCCACTCAGACACATTATACTGACTCCGGGGCCGACCAGTCCTAGTTGTACCCATTAATGCAGAGCGCCAGGCACCACACCAATGAACATGTGGGTATCACATGTATACTGTATACTCGATGCGTGTAAGCATATTTGTTTCAGAGGCTGTATGGGACTATACAAACAGGTATATCTGAGATGTATTTCAACGACAGTTTTCAGCATAATAAGGTTTTGATTTTGGAAAAATCCAATTATCAATTGTCCATAAGCTTTTCTGCGTAAGTTGGGGAGTGCTCTAAATTGGTGTGTCCCACCTGGAGAAGAATAAGATAAACTGAACAAATAATAATAGTGATAAATACTTGATTTTTGTTGCATGTTTTATTTATTTTTTCCACTGGAACATGACAAGGATGTACATTCATTGCAGGGGCGGATCCAGGATTTTGGTGAAGGGGGTGCACATAAACCATGAAGTCCAAAGGTTAGGGGGAAATGCTTCTCAGGGAATCAGGGAAAATTGTTTCGGGGGAGTTTGTGCGCCCCCTCTGGATCCGCCCCTGCGTTGATCCCGTCCATGAAGTATATTTTTCTCAAACTCTAATACTTGTAAATAACAAATGGACATATCACAGACACATATGTACATATCACAGGAAATAAGATGCGACGGTTGGAACATGACAGCTTCAACTGTCTCCATGATGCCAATTGATAAGAAGTAACCTTTTAGATGATGACTTCGTGTTCTGGGCCCCGTTCCTCAAAGCGATCGTAGCGCTACGACAGTCGTAAGTCTATGTTAAAGTATGGGAATTACGATCACCTTAGCGCTACGATCGCTTTGAGGAACAGGGCCCTGATTATTTCCTGTTTTGTTTGTTTGTTGTTTAACGCCACAGTCAGCCATTTTCCAGCTATATGACAGCGCCTACATAGTCGAGTCTGAACCAGACAATCAGGTGCTTGACATGAGCATCGATCTACGCAATTGGGATATGATGACATGTGTCAGCCATGTCGGTGAGCCTGACCACCCGATCCCGTTAGTCGCCTCTTACGACAAGCATGGGTTTCTGAAGATCAATTGTATCCCGAATCCTCACTGGTAGTTTATTTCATGTGAGGATAACGGAGACAGAACCTTCAGTTCCAAAGGCAGTCATGTCCATCGTCAAACAGAAACACTTCACACCCTCCCCTACTCTTAGAGGAGGGAGGCTGTGTGCAGCCAAGTGGTTATTATGTTCACTTTAATATGCTGAGAGTTGCCCATTTTAGGCATCCCGGGCAGTGTCATTGATGGAATACTGTTAATACTTGCGAACACCCAACCTCAATCATTGTAGTTGCTAGGTTCAATAAGAGTCTTTCTGAAATACTGAATGTTACACCATAGTCCGCAGAATGTACATTTGTTTATGCAGCTCTTCGGAAAAATATACATGGGGCAGTGGGGTAGCGTAGTGCTTAAGGAATTCGCTCTTCACGCCGAAGACCCAGGTTCGATTCCCCACATGGGTACAAAAAGTGAAACCCATTTTTGGTGTCCCCAGCCGTGATGTTGATGGAAAATTGCACAATGCGATGTAAAACCATACTCACTCACTCGGAAAAATATAAACTTCAGCACTCCATGATTTTTGGCTGTGGACTGAATAGTCATGGAGAACCTGCTTATGTTGACATAAACTAACTGAGCTAGTAAACAGTAGACATGTTGATCTCAAACTAAAAATCTGCTCCCCTTGATCTTGAAAAGCATTTGGTTCCTCCGATACGACATCTTCTTTGCCATCATGGTTGTCACCCACAGGAGTCATTAATGAGTCTCCCTTTGTTTTGATGGCATTATACTCCTAGGCCAAATGTAGAGATAACATCATTATCAGGTAATTTGATACACCAGGCCTTATCACCCATACTGCATATCCTGACCATGTTGAACATCAGTGCTTGTCACCGTCCATTAAACCATGCGGTTATTACTCATGCAGTTGGTCTATGAACATGCGGACACTGTTTCAACAGCCGGGTAATCCTTGTTTGTTTTCAGCAACCTGATACATTCTGTGTCTTGTTCCACATTGACAAGAATCTCTGGAGGGTGGGAGTTGTCATACCAATTACTGGATAACGCTTTTACTGCTGCTGAGAGATCCTAAAAGATAGGGACTTTTCTAACATTTGGCCTAGGACTAATTACACACTGTCAACATGTTCTCGAATAACGATCACGATCCACATGTAACAATTCTCTTGTCCCCTCCACCACACCACTGCCAGGCGTTATGAACAACAGCTGCTTTTCTTAACAGGTTTCGGAAGATTGTCTTCTTGAAGCCATGACTGTGTCAGACTACTTTCCCGGTATCCCTTCAACAGCTTGACCCCCATCGACGACATTGCCTCTCCTACACCATCGCCTGCAACAAACATCTACATGTAGTTCAGTGTGTGACCGAATAAAACTTGTCAGAGGCAGGTATATGTGTCTTCACGCACGCACACAAACATTGAAACTCTACCTACCTATATAGGTTATCTGTTAGATAGCTAGCTAAAAGCGACGTAAAACTAAACTCACTCACTCCAGTGTTAGAGGATTGTCGGGCATTAAAGGCCCACGGTAGAGGGTCAGTATTGACCTCTGTGGGGTCATTAACATCTTTAAAGTCCTACCAACCCTCTCACTGTCTCGCTGACGTCCTACCTGTCTTGGCTGAGATGAGGTAGGCGCTGTCGCAGTTGTGGCTCATACCGAAGTTATGGACACTGCTTTTGTCCACGTAACTTTCGAGGTCGGTCTTGTTGCCTATTAGGAACTTCAGAGCTGAAGAAGACATGGCAGCGTGTATGTTGGTAGTTTGGGATAGGATTTAGTTATTTCTTCACGAAAATGTAAAAATACATTCTAGTTATTTTACGATGGACTGTAAATATCGAACAAATTGGTGGTTGATATAAAGAACATATCACCGTCATGTTTGTTGTTTAAGGCCGCACTCAGAAATATTGCAGCTATATGGCGGCGGTCTGTAAATAACTGAGTCGGGACCAGACAATCCAGTGATCAACATTATGAGCATCGATCTACGCAATTGGGACATTTGCAAATTGGGACAAGGTCAGCGAGCCTTACCTCCCGATCCCGTTAGTCGCCTCTTACAACAAGCATGGATTGCTGAAGACCAATTCTAAAACCAAATCTTCACGGGTCTTTCATAATGGCATCCGTAAAATAATCCACTTGAGAGTCTAGACCAAGTAAAGCATTGCAAACGTGGCAACGACCCACGACGTCAGACGACGCTGACGTGCAACCATCCAACCTGCGGTCGCCTACCTCCAGATCCAATTTACCGGTACGAAAAATACGAAAAATAATATCCTGCTTGATACCTCTTCTGACAGGGTCAGAGTCACGCGGTCAGCAGTAGGACACTGAACGCTAAGAACCGGTATATCGGACAACATTAACTCGTTTGCTCTTTTGGCTATTTTAAATCGAAACGGATGCAAAATGTCTAGATGTCTAAATTAAGCCCCGAAAGATATATGAGATTACGCGAAGGTTAAAATACACCAAACCTTCGCTTCCGTTTCACGGCATGTCATATTTCATAATGAATTAGATAGATCCTAAATTAGGGAAAGTAACAGTAGGTTCATCGCTCACCTGTGGGGTGAAAGTAGGCATGGGTGCATCACTGACCTGTGGGGAAAGTAGGCATGGGTGCATCACTCACCTGTGGGGGAAAAGTAGGCATGGGTGCATCACGCACCTGTGGGGAAAAAGTAGGCATGTGTGCATCACTCACCTGTGGGGGGGAAGTAGGCATGGGTACATCACTCACCTGTGGGGGAAAGTAGGCATGGTCGCATCACTCACCTGTGGGGGAAAAGTAGGCATAGGTTAATCACTCACCTGTGGGGGAAAGTAGGCATAGGTTAATCACTCACCTGTGGGGGGGGAAGTAGGCATGGGTAAATCACTCACCTGTTGGGGAAAAGTAGGCATGGGTGCATCACGCACCTGTGGTGGAAAGTTGGCTTGGGTACATCACTCACCTGTGGGGAAAAAGTAGGCATGGGTACATCACTCACCTGTGGGGGGGGAAGTAGGCATGGGTGCATCACTCACCTGTGGGGAAAAAGTAGGCATGGGTGCATCATTCACCTGTGGGGGAAAGTAGGCATGGGTGCATCACTCACCTGTTGGGGGAAAGTAGGCATGGGTACATCACTCACCTGTTGGGAAAAAGTAGGCATGGGTGCATCACTCACCTGTGGGGAAAAGTTGGCATGGATGCATCACTCACCTGTGGGGAAAAGTAGGCATGGGTGCATCACTCACCTGTGGGGGGGAGTAGGCATGGGTGCATGACTCACCTGTGGGGGAAAAGTAGGCATTGGTGCATCACTCACCTGTGGGGAAAAAGTAGGCATGGGCGCATCACTCACCTGTGGCGGAAAAGTTGGCATGGGTGCATGACTCACCTGTGGGGAAAAGTAGGCATGGGTGCATCACTCACCTGTGGGAGGAAAGTAGGAATGGGTGCATCACTCACCTGTGTGGGGGGGAGTAGGCATGGGTGCATGACTCACCTGTGGGAGGAAAGTAGGCATGGGTGCATGACTCACCCGTGGGAGGAAAGTAGGCATGGGTTCATCACACACCTGGGAGGGGGGGGAGGCATGGGTGCATCACTCACCTGTTGGGGGAAAGTAGGCATGGGCGCATCACTCACCTGTGGGGGGAAAGTTGGCATGGGTGCATGACTCACCTGTGGGGGCGAAGTCTGCACTGTCCTGGGACCATTTGGCGAGGTAGGAGAGTGTGTGTGGGTTGTTGACGTCGTACATGAGGACGACTGCGTGTGCGTTGCGATAGTAGTTGCGGGTCAACGTCCTGAACCGCTCGACTCCAGCCGTGTCCCACAGCGAAAGCTGGAAAATAAGTTGAAAGCTGCTTGACAATACAGCGTGTAATGTGGGCCTATGCTGTCTACAACGACTGGTTGATGAGGATTTAACTCATAACAGGTAGACTCAACAAACAGTTAGTGAACGATTTAAGAAAATCATGTGAACGATTTCACGTCGAACTCTAATTTACACAGTGAACGCTTTACGGCGGTTATTCAATAAAGTTTCCAGTGACAAGTAGTCTGTCTCACAGTCAGTGAACCACATTAATTTCCCTACTGCCAAGCCCTCTCTGCAGTGCTAAAGCCCTAAATAAAGCAAGTCTAGATTTCCTCAGGTTCAGGTTCTGAATCTCTGGTCTCCCTGGGGCTCCTTTTCAATATAAATGGGCTTGTTTGTTACTATCAAAATTATATATATTCAGAGACTAAGCCTTAGTCTAAGGGACAAGGTGTGCTGTACTGCCCCAAAATAGTGTATTCACAGAGAAACCATTTAGAGACATCCGTATTTCAGTCACGTAAAGCTGAATCAACTTGATAATTTTTTTCACCATTTTTTTGTATTACATACTAGTAATTAAATTTCTTAACGTGCGGATTCTCTCCGTCAACTTCCATAACAGAGTGGCAGTGGTTTGTATTCTTAACTTTTGTTTCAAAATGATCATATCAGTCGAGAAACAGATACTAGATGTGTGTGGCATCACTTTGGACGGCTCATTAAACGAGACACATACTCACCCCCGTGTGAGCATGTCTACACCTATCTAAGCAGTGCCGTGAAAGTGTGGTTTCATTTATCAGATCATCATCTATACTCTTAAAAAAACAACAACTCATATGTGATTTTGAGAATATTGGACTCATGTAGCTGCGGCAAAAACAACACAAATCTACTCTTTCTTTCCAAAACGTCATCTTTGGGCTTCAGCGCCAAAACGCGGCAATTTGAACTTGTCCCCTTGTTTTAGAAGTGTTTGAAGAAAAATTCGCTAATACGTCACCAAGAAAACATGCAAAGCAAAAAGCACGTGCAAGTAAGCGGAAAACCATGGGGTATCGATCATTTTCTAAAAAGGTAAACGTTGTGTTTAAGTTTGTCATTCGTTTTTGCCTGGAAAAGAGGAAATCATCAGGCCACGACTGAGTGCCGTCAATCGAAAAATCGCCATAGACCACCTTGAAGCTGGGGAGTCGCAGTCTGCAGTTGCCCAACATTTCAACGTTCACCAGAGTACCATATCTCGCATTTGGAAATTGTTTCCTGCAGACCAATTCCGCCCCAGAAGCGGCCGTCCTAGAGTTACCCACCAAGCCCAAGACCGCTACATCCGGGACATGCCCTAAAATGTGTTTTCACATATTAAAATATCAAAAACTTAGAAAAATAAGGGGTAGTGGAACGTTATTTGATTCAAACATTAACTGCCCGTGTTATGTCATCAGCATGCACGGTATTGACAGGTGAAATTGACACCTGAGCACAAGCTCGGGTGAGGGGTCATCTCAATACATTTTTTTCTTCATAATGAAGATTGGTTATGTAAGGGATTATGTGATATCCACATTTCGCACACCAACAACACGCACGCACGCATGGACGTGTGTGTGTGTTTGTGTGTGTGTGTTTGTTTTGAAATAAACATACGAATTATTGTGCATGAGAAAGAATCCCATCACTTGTGTTATCTTATCGATTGATTGTAGAAATGTGCAACGTTTTAATAAATGTTTTGCATGTCAACAGTATATTTCTTTGCAAAAATATGGATGTAATTCGGTCACTTTAATCCAGTTGTGAACATTGGCCAAAGATTTAACAAAGTCACTGGTATAGCTTCTCTAGAACAGATGTATTGTCAGCGATGAGATCTGGCTATGTCAAGTAGAAACGGATGAGCAATGATAACTTTTTATCTTGTTGTTTGTTTGCTGAAGAGTCACTGTATGGAAATAATCAAATAAACAAAGTAAACTTATGATGGCCCGATGTGTATAAAACCAACTGTGTGAACGAGACTTAAACTCGATGCAAGTACAAATTTTATTCAGCTATAACAGACATTGGAATGAAGACCAGTAGAACACTTAATCCGAATGTGACGAGTCTGAATCCGTGTCCTCATGCACGGGGATCACAACAGGTGTCACAACACTGATGTCCACTCCGTCACGTTGACGGTATTGGCGTTCAATGTCAATGACGTGGTCCTCTGCCTTCTGCCACACTTCAGGGGTTATCCTGCTAACCGATGCATGGATCAACTCCTTCACTTGTGAGAGACTTGTACTGAATGGGCTTCCTGTTCATGCGGATCTACTCCATCAACTGTATCTTTGTTTCTGCCGGTCTGTAGTGAACACCACAGGATGGGAGGAAATCCTGCATCGCCTGCTTTAGGGTACTCATTGTCGGTGTGATGCTACATGGTTCCCGCACATTATGGTAGCTGGCATTGTCCATCTCTATGACAGTGGGCCGATAAAGATTGGGCAAAAGCTGATGTTCCATCCAATCCATGAAAACATCTCCGTTCATCTCCTGATGGTAATCTCCACTTGATTTCTTTGCCTCAGAGACCAACTCGCAACCGTCGATCAAACCTGTGTCTCGGCTTCCTGCATGAAGTAAAATCATCCGGTTTCCCTTCCCAGATGGTACCACGGGGGCTCTCTGTCGGTCTTTGGGTAACCACATATAGTCCATAGAATGGTTCTTGTTTACCCAAGTTTCATCCAGGTAAACTATCTGGAAGCCAAGGGCACGGTTCTCTGCCACAGTTCTCAAGTAAGAGGATCTCATGGACACAATAGAGTACTTCTCCCTGAAGACAGCTCTGTCATCACCGCGGGCTTTGTACTTGAACCCCATCTAATGAAGGGCAATGATGAGGGTGGTTCTGGAGACGTTGATACTGTCCTGAATTTCCTCTCTGATACTCCTACATGTTGGTGGAATCTTCTTCTCATAAAGTTTGGTTTTACGTCCCGGTTTTGCTTTTGAGACGGTCCCTGTCTTGTCTGATTTGTTTACAATATTGTAAACTTGTTGGTAAGACATACCAACAGCTCTACAGGTTCTGTAATAAACCCTTTCTAAACTGATGAAAGGTTTACCTCTGTCTCTCTCAAGCGCAAAAAACTTAAAACCTTTGCAACAATCGACTGCAAATCGTTGGCTATAGTGAACGCTGTGATAAAGATGTGCATGCATGACGGGAAACTAATTTATTAAGACTTAACATTTATATCAATTTTTCTTCAATGAAGAAACGATAATTAAGTCAAGTAACACAAACATTCAACATTTTATTTATTTAAGAAAAACGTTAATTTATATTTTTGGACCACCTGTATTATCAACATAAATTTAAAGACTATTTCAGATTTCTCATGTCAAACACTGAAAAAAATCTTGAGTTGTTGTTTTGGTACCATATTCTCTACTGTAAACTGTCCTTTAAATGCATGGAAATGTTAAATCGATTGAAATAAAA
Source organism: Haliotis rubra (assembly GCF_003918875.1). Classification (NCBI taxonomy): domain Eukaryota; kingdom Metazoa; phylum Mollusca; class Gastropoda; order Lepetellida; family Haliotidae; genus Haliotis; species Haliotis rubra. Next base: position 107,058 of record NW_025766988.1, on the reverse strand, counting down.
ATTAGGTACACTATAGGCATACAGTATATATTGACAACATAGTACATTTATCACCTTTATCAAAGTATTAAGGCTAAAAAGCATTTTTCTAGCATTTCCGACAGTACTTTAGTACACGTGTGCCTCCATGGCGACACGGCAAGTATGACCCGAAGTTTTGAATACTCGATCACGAGGGCCCGTACCTCGATCGGAAGAGAGCGGGACTTCAACCACGAGAGTCGCGGGTTCGAGACCCAATTTGGAAAAACACTTGCAAAAGTTCCTTCACTATGAAAGTGCACGTGAGGGAAATTGTGACGTACGTCCTTACATTCTAAAGGTGCTACCAACCCTGTAATTATTTCTAACGGCAGCATTTTTATTTTTTGTGTTTCTCATCGCCCGACCGACCCTTCTAATTTTATTGCCGTATCCATATCAATGATGACGTCGACATGCATATGACGCCGTCTCTATATCAGTGATGACGTCTCTACATGCATATGACGCCGACTCTATATCAATGATGACGTCGACATGCATATGACGCCGTCTCTATATCAATGATGACGTCTCTACATGCATATGAAGCCGTCTCTATATCAATGATGACGTCGACATGCATATGACGCCGTCTCTATATCAATGATGACGTCTCTACATGCATATGACGCCGTCTCCATATCAATGATGACGTCTCTACATGCATATGACGCCGTCTCTATATCAATGATGACGTCGACATGCATATGACGCCGTCTCTATATCAATGATGACGTCTCTACATGCATATGACGCCGTCTCCATACCAATGATGACGTCTCTACATGCATATGACGCCGTCTCTATATCAATGATGACGTCTCTACATGCATATGACGCCGTCTCTATATCAATGATGACGTCGACATGCATATGACGCCGTCTCTATATCAATGATGACGTCTCTACATGCATATGACGCCGTCTCCATATCAATGATGACGTCTCTACATGCATATGACGACAAAGGATGACAAAACCATCTGCAGCCTCTATTCACACACTTACAGGAATCAGTTACACATTATCCTCACAAACAGCAGTCTAAGTAAACTTAGACTAAGTATTTTTCGTTACACTGCTCAGTATAAGTTTACTTATACTAGACAAACAGGTGCGTTCAGTCAATTTCTTGAATGCAATGGTTGAATGGAACAACGTCCACGTAGATACACATATCTTCGGTATTTTTTAGGAACGTCATTGAATCTTTTTGCGACATCAGTCAACATTCATGGCTCATCAACATTAATACGATATAGGATTTTGTCAATGTTCTGTATAATGTTCTAGACAATGTTTTGGATAAAGTTCTGGACAATGTTCTGATACTTTTCAGGAAAATATTCAGCATAATGTTCTGGACAAGGACTCTAAGGGTGCGGGTTCGAATCCCGAATGGGACTCAACCCCAAAAGTACTAGAATCTGTACTTTACTAAGAAAGTGTAATCCCAAATATAACATATGGTACATTTGACCACTTTCTAAAATGGCTTTGTGTATTTTATAGCTTTCGGCCGTGGAGCCGTGCCAGTTAACACTTATCAGAAGGGTACACAAAGTCCGCAGTCTAGACTACCAGTTGTCCGAATTCCGTTTTCGTGGAAGCCTCGGTGGCTGAGCGGTCTAGGCGTCTGGCTTTGGGTGTTGGCGATTAGGTGCCTGACTCTAAGGGTGCGGGTTCGAATCCCGGACGGGACTCAACCCAAAAAGTACTAGAATCTGTACTTTACTAAGAAAGTGTAATCCCAAATATAACATATGTTATTTCTTGATATTATTAGTTCTGGATAATGTTCTGATACTTTTCTGGAAAATATTCAGGGCAATGGCTTTGGATAGTGTACTGGACAACGTTGTGCATACATTTCTCACACTGGACAATATTCTTGGAAAATGTTCTTGACAGTGTTTTTTATAATGTTCTGGACAATGGACCCCTGATATAGATGGCAAGCAACTGGTGGTATTAGATTCTTATTACCCCGCCTCGGAGTTGAACACGTAATGGAAGTCCCCATTCTCAGCAGAGCATATGAGCACACTCACCGACAGCACACCCCGTGTCCCCGGTGTCAAGGTCATATGTATTAGTTATTTACTGGGTGAATGACACTTTGTTTACTAATCCTTTTGTCACAAGGTTTGGAATCAGATACCGGTGTGTTTAAATCACCATCACCACACACATAAGTATTAACCAATGAGCCAAATGCTCGGCGTTTAACGTTACAAAGACTTCCCTATTTCAACGTTCAAGTAGGTTGAAAGGGTTCAAATCCGGATTCGCCTTAATAAAGTGTTGTCTAGCAGCCGTAACTCCTCCATGCACGATGCACACAGTCAAGACTAGACTAATGCTTAGTCTCTGAATATATATAAGTTCGACAGTAACAAACAAGCCCATTTAAATTGAAAAGGAGCCCCATGGAGACCAGAGATTCGGAATCGGGGGAAAATCTAGACTTGCTTTATTTAGGGCTTTATTACTGCAGAGAGGGCTAGGCAGTAGGGAAAATAATGTGGTTCAGGGACCGTGAGAGAGACTAACTAACGCTTTGTCCCTGACTATATAATTTTGACAGTAACAAATAAACCCATTTAAATTGAAAAGGAACCCTCGTGATTTGGGAAATCTTGAACCTGAAGAAATCTAGACTTGCTTCATTTAGCATTGCATTGGGGAGGTCTAGGCAGTAGGGAAAATAATGTGGTTCAGGGACTGGGAGACAGACTAAGTCAAGACACAAGTCGAGCGTTGACTTAAAAAGAACGTCCACCGACACCCGGACCGTATAGAGAATACAGGCGTGTATATGCATATGAAAAAGCCTGCATGACCCGACCTTCAATTTTCTTCAGACTTCGTTTACAGGTCAGTCATAGAACAAGACAATAGGACATGTCAGCTAAAACCGTGTACTTATTTCATCGCAGAGCCCGAAGTGAGAGAGTGAGTGAGTGAGTTTGGTTTTACCCCGCTTTCAGCAACATTCAAGCAATATCACGGCGGGGAACATGTAGGGAGTTGGACCGGTCCTCGGCGTGATGAGCGAACGCTTTGACCACTAGGCTACCCCGCCGCCCCTTTCTTCAAGGAAATAACAGTAAAGTATAACAGGAACTACACACCAGTGTAAAGGACCTAATTTGAGAACATGAACTAATTGAAAGTCGGATTTGAACCTCTGGATATTATCCAGGTGTCATCATTGGTGAAGAATTTGACGATTCAGCTGCATATGCTAAGAACTAGTATGTAGAAGGATAAATAGGTCACACACATACCTTAGCTCGCTAACAATTAAAACAGACAGGTATTAGGTCTTTGAAAGACATTTAGAAGGGATACACACGAGGAAGAGAGTTTTTTTATTATTCTTTATTATGAGGGACACAAGGTTTCGGAGTATATCCTTACTCCTTCATCACTCCGAAACGTTGTGTTCGTCATAATAAAGAAGTTGACATCCATAAAAACTCTCTTCCTTAGACAGATATTACATGTAGTTTGTGTAATTAGGTGAAATTATTTATCAGTTGGAAGTACGTACTCTGTGGCATACGGTCGTACATATCTCACGTTATTCATCCGCCGTACATCCCAGCTTAAACGCCTGGATCACAAGGTAAAAGATATCACATGTCACCGAACTCCCTTTATCATCACCAAAGCTGACGTGAAGGTCGGGAATTTAATCGAGTTATCTGACACTGAAAGTACGATCATGCCACACTATCTATACTTGTTGTCAGCTGTTCGTCTTTCCGTGAGGCTTTGTGAGTACAGAAAGGATGACAGCCACAGATCAGATATCCATGACATTGTCACCGTTAGTAAACATCGACAACATTAATATTCTTTCTGGTCCTTTATAAGGAAATGGAAACATTTATATACCTTACTATGTGCTAAACATTAAATTCTACTTAAAATATAAGCTGAGACCTCCAGACCCTACTCACTACAACCATACTATTCAACCTTACCCCTCCAATTTCATATTCCCTCCACAGAAACTTTAATGACATCTTAAGTATCTACATAATTGTTGTAATCTCATGATGTTATATTTATATATATGTATACATGCGTGTATGTATGTGCATATGTATGTATATGTATATATGTATGTGTGCGCGTGTGTGTATATGTTTGCAATACTGTCTTTTATGTCATATAGAGCCTTGCAAAACATCACTGAAGCTATATACATATATATTTGGATGTTGTCCTCTTTGCCATATGTATTTTATGTGAGACCTGAAATGGAATAAAAAAAAAAATAATAATAATTTGTTTATTCTTTCTGGTTTTAAACTGTCTGGGACCATGGGGTAATAAGTAGTAGACCCGTCATTTGTTGTGGGGGAGTGGTTCGGGTGAAATCAAGGGAGGGTCACCATAAATATGAGTCCCTGGGGAATGTTACAAACAATTATAGATTAAAAAATTGGTTAGGGTAATGAAAACAATGGATATGTTATAATTAATTTTAAAGTACCTCCTTCGCCTACCCATTACTGAAGTATTCATAAAAACTGAAACACATCATATTCATTTCCATTGACACTAACACAACACAGGGTTAAGTGTAGTACCCACCTTGACTTTCTCTCTTTTCGTCTCAACGATTCGTGTGCAGCTGTCAACTCCTATTGTGGACCTATTCCCTTTATGAAAAGTATTATCCTTCGCTCGGAAGAACAGAGAAGATTTCCCCACTCCTGGTTCTCCGAGTAACACCAGTTTAAATGTTGGGTAGCGATCGCTCGCCATTTTGACACACATCTAGCTCTCTCCTTCCCATTCACCTGTATGTATACAGCCTTTAGGTTAACATACTTCCTCTGCACGCGGTTTGGAGTCGTGGTTGTGAAAGTAACCCCTGACATGCGAGCTAGCAACGACGTGACCATCTGATTGGACGGCTGGATAATGTGACTGGGACTAGGATGTTGTTTACCTCCACTGCTCTTTATAATGTTAGTCGATTTAGTTCCTGGTTATGTGTGACACAACGTTTAACCCACAACACTTCACTACCGGGGCTGTAGTGACCTGGGAAATCAGCAATGATAATTTTACTTCTGTGATAACTTTTTTATATCACTGTAACGAGGTTAGACTGTTATTGCACAGGGTATTGTTGCCGTGGAATATAGTGTGGTGTAGTGCAGTGTAACCTATTGATGACCTGCTGTCTGACTAAATATAGCCCACCGCTTCCTGTTTGCTAGTTGCAAGCCAACTGGACGTGACGTCACTTAAGTGATCGGGTAGCCCAGTTGTTACAGCGTTTGATACCTGCTGTGACAAGCTGACAGATTATAACGTCTTTTTATCAAAGAAGTGCGCGCGCGTGATTGTGTGCATGTGTGTGTATGTATGTGTACAGACACGCACGCACTCATGCATATGCTATACGATAGCTGTATGTAAATCGAGTCTGGACCCGACAATCCAGTGATCAACATCATAAGCATCGATCTACGCAATTGGGATACGATGACATGTCACATTTCCAGGAAAGAAACTCCGACTGACGGTGAACGGGTAAGGGAGCGGTGAGTTATCAGAAAACGCTCCCTCCATGAAACAAAGGTGAAGGTGAGGTGAAATGGGGTTTAACGTCGTGCTTGAGAATATTTCGCTCATATGACGACGTGCATGCGTGTGTATGTGTATGTGCGGCTGCTTGTACTAGCCCAGACTGAAGCTGGTTTTGTAGTGCTAGCCCACTGAGATACCATGCCGCAGTGAAGCATGAATACCCCACTCAGACACATTATACTGACTCTGAGCCGACCAGTCCTTGTTGTACCCATTAATGCCGAGCGCCAGGCAGGGACCAACAAGTACCATATTTTAACGTCTTGGCATGACGCGGTCAGGGATCGAACCCGCGACCTTCCGCTCTCCGGGCGGACGCTCTAACCACTACACCACGGAGGCGTTCCCATGAAACAAAAGAAGTATTCCGATCCTTTATAGCTGTAAATTAAAAGAACTGTCATTAAATTTGATCATGTCCATTTGAGCAACACTTGCTTATAATTGTGGCTGGGTAATTTTGCTTACAAATGTTCTACAACATAACACTTAAGGTAGTTGTGTATCTCGCGATCATTAAAATTTTCAAACTTTTAAATCAAATTATATTTCTTGAAAGAAAACCATGCAGAAATATTTTCCTGCAGAATCAATGGAAGTAAAGATATGCTATCAATAACTTGAGATATTGTTATTTGAAAATCAAACATGATGATATCAACTGAGAGGTATATTGTCCCCTCAATGGTGATAGCTTGAGGTTTAGATAGGTTTAGACTGCAACCGCCATTAGAAGAGATACAGCTCGTCCGCACAAAGTCCACGCACTGAGCACAGATACTGCGAATCCCTGATACAATGTTATCATGCATTATATGGTGTGATTCGTAACATGGCTATGAAGCGCTCGTAAAATAGCGTATTTCTGCTCTACTGTATTCAATATCGGGCAGTGGCCTGCAATAGTGTGAATCTGCTGAACTACCGAGTAAGAGAATGGGGATGGTTTTATGTTATAACAATATTCCACCAATATCACGGCGGAGGACACAAGAAATGGGCTTCACATAGTACCCATGTGGGGAATGTTTACCCATGTGGAGAATGTTGTACCCATGTGGAGAATGTTGTACCCATGTGCTTGTAATGCCCCTGGTTATAATGCCACTCTGGATATAATGCCATGTTTTTGCCAGAACGTATTTCCTGCCTAAATATTACCCTGGTTATAATGCCTAAATGGATATAATGCCACTTGCCAATGTTTTTCTCCCTGGTTATAATGCCAATTACACTGGCTGCATGTAGCATACATACCTTAAGTCCTGTGACTCCCACTCAGTGGAGGATGAGATTCATATTTTGATCAGTTGCCCTTTTATTCAGATTTACGTTACAGTTTCCTCATGCAGTTGAATCAGCTAGACTCTGCTTTCTCGCTGCTGCCTGTCGTTCAGCAGGCTGTGTTTATGCTCTAACATACAGCAATGGTTAAACTTCTTGCCGCTCTTGTCAACCGTTTGTATAGGAGGAGACTATATATCTCTTTGTACGGGGTCTGGGTGGGTCTGGGTTGTGAGTGTAGGTGGGTATGAGGATAGAAGGGTGAGTGAGTGAGTGAGTGAGTGAGTGAGTGAGTGAGTGAGTGAGTGAGTGAGTGAGTGAGTGAGTGAGTGAGTGAGTGAGTGAGTGAGTGAGTGAGTGAGTGAGTGAGTGAGTGAGTGAGTGAGTGAGTGAGTGAGTGAGTGAGTGAGTGAGTGGTGAGTGAGTGAGTGAGTGAGTGAGTGAGTGAGTGAGTGGGTGGGTGAGGTGAGTGGTGAGTGGGTGAGTGAGTGAGTGAAGAGTGAGTGAGTGTGAGTGTGTGTGTGTGTGTGTGTGTGTGTGTGTGTGTGAGAGAGAGAATCGGTATGATGTTGCATGTGGATGTATGTGCAATATACATTTTTATCAATCCTAAATGTTTTACTGTGATGTGTGTATCATAGACCAAATGGCCGGATGCTGTGTAAACGTTTTAATCGTGTCATCATGTACTGCTTATTAATAAAATATTTTTCTTCTTCTTCTTAATTGGCTAACTGACATGACCCACATTAATTGAACAAACTCATTAATGTTTGAAATAGTCAACACATGTGACCATACACTTCCTGCCACCAACAAGTCACCTGCAGCCCCTAGATGCTGGGATTATCCAGTCATTCAAGGCTCATTACAGGAGACATCAGCTCAATCACCTTGTTGATTGCATAGGGCCGCTAACTGTCCTACCTGGTTATAAAGCCACCCTGGATATAATGCCACATTTTAAACGGTGGATAACCAGGGTATACTGTATATTAGAATGCGAGCAGAATGGCGGCGCGGTTACCAATATGAACACTAATTACCGGCCACGTTACTGAATATGGTACATGTTGTTTACCTGCCTAGGGGGTGGTGTTCGAACCACACACACACACACACACACACACACACACGCACGCACGCACGCGCGCGCGCGCACGCACACACACACACACGCGGATCCGCCAATGTTTTAGAGCCTATATTCATCTCACCTCACCACAGTGAGTAGAATCCTGGGACGATATAAATCATACAACACAGACATACACACTTGGTTCCAGAATAAATAAGTTTAAATGGCAGAAACCTAATGTAGGCCGTGACTGTCAACTGTCCCAGTCCTGGCACGTCTTATACACTGCAGCACGACATAACATCACACCGAGTGTAACTTTTCATCATAACACATACCCAAGTCGCCTAAATTGAACCACCTGTCATCGCGTGTTTCCGTCATTCAAGTATGATAATCAGATGTAATCGGTTGTCAATCCGTCACTCACAGTCTGACGCCTCGGGACATAGTGCTCACGTCGCTGGTCCTGATCGCCGAGGATATTATTCATGTAGACGTGTGCACTGATTGTCTCGGGTGGAATTCGTTTGTCGTGCTCACTGAAGGGAGCGAACTCAACCTCAATACGTAAATTGAATTCTACTGACAGTGGAAGAATGTCGAGTGCTTGTTATGAATCAGACATAACATGGACAGTTGTCTACCATGTCGGATCTCGTCCCTCGACATATCTCGCTCCTTCACACGTGACTTCTTAGTTAAAATGGCTTTACACACAAATATATAATAATGGCAGGAACCGAATGTAAGCCAGGGCTGTCAGTTGTCCCAATTCTGTAACGTCTTTAATATTTATAAAATCCTCTCTGTATACGAAGGTACATTTCTTTGTTAATCCGGACGAAGGTATATTTCTCCATATCCAGACTTTTGTTAATCCGGACGAAGGTACATTTCTCCATATCCAGACTTTTGTTAATCCGGACGAAGGTACATTTCTCCATATCCAGACTTTTGTTAATCCGGACGAAGGTACATTTCTCCATATCCAGACTTTTGTTAATCCGGACGAAGGTACATTTCTCCATATCCAGACTTTGTTAATCCGGACGAAGGTACATTTCTCCATATCAGACTTTTGTTAATCCGGACGAAGGTATATTTCTCCATATCCAGACTCTTGTTAATTCGGACGACGGTATATTTCTCCATATCCAGACTTGTGTGAATCCGGACTGTTCAAATGGGAACCTTACACTTTGGATTAGACCCCACTCAGTCAAAACCCTTCGCATTTCCAAAACGAGGCTTACATTGCCATGTTCATTTTACTGTCACCTTTTTCTACACACAAAACCTAACTGACCATTAAAAGAATACAAAATTTAGTGCATAAGAAAAACTACAGAAAGGAAATGAAAATTGAGATTTATAACTTAGGTCAAGTGCTACTGCCAGCCCTTGGGGCTCAATATAAGAGGTTCCCTTTAGCTGTGCTTCACTTAAGAATTGAACTTTACTTTGTGTGAGTTTGAACCTTCATAGTGTGGGGCCAAACTGTGTGAAAGTCGGAGCTTGCGACGTCAAAGTTCGTTCTTCATTCGCCTAAGAACGTCAGTTTCGCGGTCATGTGACCAGCCTCTAGTCCAATGGATAAGCCGTATATCATGTAAACTTCAAGCAGAAATGTTTAGCAATATCTAATTTCACAGTATTAAAACATAACACAAATGATTGCACATTACTTTAGTGAGTGAGTGAGTGAGTGAGTGAGTATGGTTTACGCCGCTTTTAGCAATATTCCAACAATATCACGGCGGGGACACCAGAAAATGGGCTTCACACATTGTGCCCATGTGGGGAATCGAACCCAAGTGTTCGGCGTGACGAGCCAACGCTTTACCCACTATACTACCCCACCGCCCCCTTACACATTACTTTAACATTAACCTCTTCTCATCATGTCATTATCTATATGTACCTCTATAACAAAACCTGGCATATCTGAGTCAAGTGTTGCTCTAGCTCGATGGCAGCTCGGAGCGCTAGCAACCTCGTTACATGAGCGTGTATGTCTGTAGACAATATATGCGTACAGTATATCGTAAAACCCATGTCAATACAATAGATGTAGAATTGGGAGTCAACAACAATGGCCTATTCATGGTTAGTGGTTGTGTTTGTGAATAGCTGTTGACACCCCAGCCCTGAAATGAAGGGCCTGGCTCGGTCTTTTCAACATGTGTACTGGTAGTTTGCATTTGTTGAAGGCTGGTCATTGCTTAAAAGAACCACTAAACTTTGTTTTTGTTACTCTTTAACCATTACATATGAAAGATTTGTGGTTAGTCTTATGCGGAACACCAAATTTATTCTTTAAAAACTTGTGGTTAATTAATACCGAGCGATTAAAAGTGGCCAAAAAGTCGCCTGCTTCCCTCTCGCCCGCCAACGAAACCACAGACAGGTTACGTAACTCTGTCGCCAGAGCACTGCAGTGACGTCATATGAGGAACGATTTTCAGTTAGTTGTATAGAAAAATGTAGCACGCTCATCATTTTGATGATTTATCGACATCAACGAAGAGACATGCCGAATCGTTGCTTTGTCGTCAATCGTTGGTTTCACATTAATTTTAGACTCGCTGTGCGCATGCGCAGAGCGTGTAAAAATATCCTCAGGCCATATCCGGTTTGGTCGTAAGCTTTACCGATAGTGTAAAACGCACTCTAAAGGAAGCAAAAATCAAAACAAATATATGGTTTTATGTCGAATTTAACTAATCTCAATTCATTTATGAATGGAAGGGACCGGAATCAGTTAAATAAATAGCTTAACGTTTGTTAACAAGCTCTTGTATAAACACATCTCACCACCACCCGTCCACCGTCCTTCCTGCACATCCCCTTCTCTAGCCGAGAGCCGCCGGCTACCCTTCTCACAAGTAAAACACATCTCTGATGCAATGCCACCAAAATAGGACATCAAATATTGAAAAGCATAGGGCAAATTGATGTATGTACTCAACTATGAACAGTTGTCACGCGTAAATAATTTTATACAGCATTTATTTAGAGCGTGTTTACAATATCGCTAATACGACCAAACCGGATATGGCCGGAGGATATTTTACACGCTCTACGCATGCGCACAGCGAGTCGAAAATTAATGTGAAACCAACGAAATTGCTCCTAGGGTCGGGCGATGGTGTCCCCATGCACAGATTTCCACAGGACCCCGCAGTTCGTGCTAAATGGGTTATGTTTGTGAGTGCGAAGCGAGCGTTGTGGAAGCCTGAAACGATATCTTACTTGTGTTCAGATCGCTTCACGGAAGTTAAAGAATCAAAACTACTTACTAGTTGTAGTAAAATATGCATATGATTGATGACCATAAAGATTTTCTATGACACAACTTGTAACATAACGATTTCTTCCTCGGAAGTGAGGTTGTGGTCGAAGTAACAATAATATTGTAAGTAGTATTATATTGACACCCACCTCGCTGCCACGAGAGAAATTGTTATGATATACGCTATGTCATGCAAAATCCTATTGGCCATCAATAAAATACATATTTTACTACCAGTAGAAAAGTAGTTTTGATTTTAGTAACTCGGTGAAAACAAACCTAAATACCATTTATCCTCAGACTGGCGGATGTTCCCGAAAGGGCGCCGCCGCCATTTTTAAAAATAAAAAATCTGTTAGAATTAATGAGATTATAGTTTGTTTTCATCAAGTTAGAAAATCAAGACTACTTTTTAAAAACAATTTCATTTTGACACTGAGATTGACACTGGGCGGTTTCAGTTGAGTAAATGTACTTAAAACATCAAAGGTTGCGATGTTTTCACGCTAAATTGGGATGCCCTTTCCAATCACTGTCGGCTCAGTAGATGTATTTACTATCTAAACATTCTGCAATCCGATAGTCAGCTATGGATGCCCACTTCCAATCACTGTCGGCACAGTAGATATATTTGGTTTAAGCAATACTTTTATTTCGTCAAAGAAACCTGGATAGGCGAACAAGCCTAGTGGCTTATATAGACGCAACTCCATTATATTGTTCCAATAGCTGGATACATAATTGAAATAATTTGACAACAAAAAGAAAAATACTGTGACAAAATAACAGATAAATGATTGAATAATAAATATGTTCGGTATAGTGTTGGATATGCCTAGCAACGAAATGAGCAGCCGCAGAAAATCAAATATATAAAACTTGCCTTACATTGAATATAAACGTAGATTTGATAATTACTGTAAGCGGTTACTTTTAGAAATGAACTGTTGTAATGAGTTCAGAATATCACTGATAGTTGAGTTATTCAATGCGCCGTTACCGTATAAAGTAGTTTTCACATCGTATCCTTGAATATAAAAATACATCCTTGTTCTTAAATTTTGATAGTTCCGACATAATAGTAGATGTATTTATTATCTGCAATCCGATTATCTTATAACAAACTAGTTTTCCCCATAAGATTTTAGTTGGTGCCGTTTTCGCCATAAGATTTGTAGCCGTTTTCGCCAAGTCGAGGTTCCGTTATGTCCAAATGGTGCCGTTTTCGCCAGGTGCCGTTTTGCTGTGGTTCCGTTTTAGCCTGCACCCATTTCAGCGATATGACAGCGGTACATGAATAATCGAGTATGCACATGTCAATCCACGGAGTGATATCATGAACAACGAACCAAACGGAAATTGTTCTAGGGTCGGCGATGGTGTCCCCATGCACAGATTTCCATTATGACCCCGCAGTTCAGCAACGGTTATGTTTTGTGAGTGCGAAGCGAAAGGAAGCCTGTTCATGTTCATTTAGTTCAGATCGTTTTACGGAAGTTAAAGAATCAGTGCTATTGTTGTAGTAAAATATGAGTATGATTACATCATAAAGATTTCTCCAGCGACACAACTTGTAACATAACGATTTCTTCCTCGAAGAGGTCAGGTCGAAGTAACAATAATATTGTAAGTAGCATTATATTGACACCCACCGCGCCACGAGGAGAAATTGTTATGATATACGCCAGCGTCATGCAAAATCCTGTTAGCCATCAATACAATATATATTTTATTAATAGCAGAAAGTAGTTTTGATTTAGTACCTTCCGGTGAAAACAAACCCTAAATACTATTTATCCCTCGTAGACTGGCGGATGTTCCCGAAAGGGCGCCGCCATTTTTCAAAAATAAAAAATCTGTTAGAATTAATGAGATTATAGTTTGTTTTCATCAAGTTAGAAAAATCAAGACTACTTCTTTAAAAATAATTTCATTTTACACAGAGATTAGACACTGGGCGGTTTCAGTTGAGGTAAATGTAATTAAAACATCAAAGGTTGCGATGTTTTTCACGCCAGACTGGGATGCCCTTCCAATCACCGTCGTATTCAGTAGATGTATTTACTATCTACAACATTCTGCAATCCGATACGCCAGCTATGGGATGCCCACTTCCAATCACCGTCGGCACAGTAGATATATTTGGTTTAAAGCGCATTTTATTTCGGTCAAAGAAACCTGGATAGGTTGACAATCGCTTCAGTGGCTTATATGGAGCGCAACTCCATTATATTGTTCCAATAGCTGAGCGTTAATTGAAATAATTTGACAACAAAGAAAAATACTCGTGACAAAATAACAGATAAATGATCTGAATAATAAAATATAAAAGTCTGGTATAGTGCTGGATATGCTCTAGCGTCTAAAATGAGCAAGCGCTGAAAATCAAATATATAAAACTTGCCTTTATATTTTGAATATAAACGTAGATTTGATGAATTACGGCATGGAAACACTTTATGAAATGAACTGTTGTAATGAGTTCTCAGAATATCACCGATAGTTGAGTTATTCAATGCGCCGTTACCGTATAAAGTAGTTTTTCATACCGTATCTTTGAATATAAAAAATATCCTTGTTCTTAAATTTTCATAGTTCCGACATAATAGTAGATGTGTATTTATTATCTGCAATCTATCATCTTACATAACAAACTAGTTTTCCCCATAAGATTTTTAGCTGTTGCCGTTTTTCGCCATAAGATTTGTAAGTCGTTTTTAGCCAAGTCGAGGTTCCGTTATGTCCAGCCTGTTGCCGTTTTCGCCAGGTGCCGCTTCTTGCTGTGGTTCCGTTTTAGCCTGCACCCATTTTCAGCGACATGACAGCGGTACGCATGAATAATCGAGTATGCACATGTCAATCCACGGAGTGATATCATGCTAAATCCATCTACACAATGCGTCAACGAAGTCAACGAGTTTGATCCCCACCACCGTTACTCCAACAAGCATGGGGTCTCTTAAAGATGGGGTGGTGGGGTAGCCTGTAGAGTTAAAAGCGTTGGCTCGTCACGCCAGCAGACCCAGTTCAGGATTCCCCACATGGGCACAATGTGTGAAGCCCATTTCTGTTGTAAATAATCGAGTCTGGACCAGACAATCCAGCGATCAACAGCATGAGCAACGATCTATGCGAACTGGGATGACGTATCAACAAGTCCAGTGAGCCTAACCACACGATCCCGTTGGGGTCGCCCCTTACGACAAGCATTGGTTGCTGAAGACCAATTCTAACTCGGATCTTCACGGCTTTAAAAATAGAATGGAACCCTCGAAATATATATTTTTCATAAAATTATCAAATAGCGTCAAAGATATGCCGCATCTATGGCTGGGTAGGAGTTGTAGTGATCTTGATCACTTGTAAATTATACTCGTTCCAGTGGGCCAGTCATGATTCCATTACATTTCTATACTCCTATGCGCGGATACATTTGTTATCGTCAAACATATGCGAATTTATTATCACCGTGACGTGTTATTAATTGTGCAATGATTTTCATTTTGTATCGACAGCAACATCAGCAGTCCAGCAATGAATAATTACTGAAACTAGTATTTTCCCGAACATCTGTTCCTTTCGAAAAAGCATTAAAAGTACAAGAATAAAAATTCAGTTTGAAAACGGTTGCTATTTTACTTGCATTCTTTGTTGCCAGTACACAACAACATATCGCTCTCATTATACATTACCTTAATATCGCTACTAAAGTTTCTCACATATGTCTTTTCCTTTTCCAGACCTTCAACTGGTTACAGAGAGTCGGGGGGTTGATCGCTGCTTTAGTTTCAGGAATCACTTCCAACACTGAAGCTGGAGTCGCACCCAGTTGCGTCTTTTCCATGCTGTCTGTTACCTTCTTGGGGCGCGAGTGATTTATCAGGGGAGTGTTGGGTAAAACCGCAAGACCACTTCGATCTGAGCTTATTGTTAAAATTGTCAAACCCGCCTAGGCTAATAATAATTACACAAATAGTATGCGAGTGCTATCCTATTTCAGCCAATACGCATTCAAAAGCCCAACCATTACAAAATGTTTAAACAACCTTTGTTTTGATAACCAAAAGACACGCAAAAACCAGGCTTAACTGTGAAAACAGGTGCGAAAGAAATTGTGCGTGGTTCACGGGAGACGTATTCGCATCGTGCCTCTTGTGCTTTGTCGACTGAGGTTACAATTCATGTCCCTTTTAAGTGTCGATACCAAATACTTCTTGTTCAGTTGATGGGCGTATCATGAACGAAAATAAAACCCCTGACCGAAGAGAGTCAGTGAGTAAGAACCACAAAACGGTCCGTTCAATGTATTAAGAAGCATACCGAACAAATCGTAACCTACAGGTAATCATCCTTGAGCCGCCAGTTTTCGCCAGTAAATATGTCAATGCGGTTCCTGCACGATTTCTTCCGCATCTTGCTTTTGGCAAGACAACATCTGCTTCACATTGGTGGAGCACCTTTCGGCTTCGAATCCATGTTTTAATGCAAATGATTTATCAAGGTAAAATGATTTGAAACAAAACTACCATCACGGCTTTGAGATGGTTATCAGTGAACTCCACAATGTTGCTTTAAATAGCTACCAACAATATTTTTATTCGTCGCAAATGTGTTGAAAGTGGCATTTATATAAGACTCTGATTGCAATGCATACAGGTGATGGAGGAAGTTCACACCTGACGCGCACTCCGTAGAGGTGACGACGGCTGGAGTCTCAACCAGCGGGTTTGCCAGCAATGCTCACTCTGGGCGAGACGGCTTTACCGATATGGACGACCTTTTCTGGCAAGAGTTCCGCCAATCCCCGCTTGAAACAAAATGCGTGAAAATAAAACGAAAAGATTTCCGCCCGTATCACCAAGCAGCCACGGCTCCACTTAGGGGACTGTCTATAATTTCGCAGCGCGTGTGTGCGTGTGTGGATGATGATTTTGGTGGAGAAGCACGTACAATGTGAATGACCCCCGCCCCAAATTTATGTTCAAAATAATATCCTCTCCATCCATACTTCTTCTAAGCGTATAGCCTTTAAACACATATTTACAGCAAATTTCATAATATGACCTCCTAGCTCCCCAGAACAAAATTATAGAATCCCCCTTAAAATCATCACCACACACACACACACACCGCCATAAATTGTGCGAACGGTCCCACAGCTATGCCTAAGAATACATGGTTTACATAAAACAACCTAACCTCAACTAACCCGAACTCATCCCCCTGGATGAAGCGAGTTTCAGGAACTGTCCATCCGGCCCCGGAATGTAGTAGTTGAGTGGTTCTGTCTGGGAGAGGAAGATCTGCGGCCTCGACCCCCACCCAACATACCAAAAGACGTTAAAATATGGTACTTTGTTGGCCCTGCCTGACGCCTCGGCATTAATGGGCGGTCACAACCGGTCGGCTCGAGTCAGTATAATGTGTCTGGTGGGTATTCATAGTTTCACCGCGTACGGTATCCGTGCGGGCTAGCACGAAACCAGCTTTTGTCTTCGTATGAAGCGCCAGCGGAAGCTTATATTACAATACAGACCTTAAAAATTCGGACACTTGATGCGTCGGTCTGAGCGATCCCATGCATTTCAGTGTAACATAAATAATTATGAAGCGGATGGATCTTTAAAATTTGACAGGCAAATGTGAAATCACATTGCCCGGCGCGCACATAGGGCTCTCCGGGTTCAATTTCTCTCAATCACGGTTTATCCGATGACATATCATGATTTATCAACCTGCGCAAGGACCCACAATGCGCAAATTATTTCACCCCACCTTGAACTGTCCACCTAAATCGAAGGCGCAAAATCCTCATCGTTTGCAGGGATAAGTGGCCTGATTTTGATATTTTACAACAACCGCAGAGCCCAGTCTAACAAAGTGACCATAGTACTTGGCGTATCGTAACTCCATACTTTCAACATAGACTTACGACAGTCGTAAGGTTACGATCGCTTTGTGAAACGTGTCCTTAGTGCCCAGATTGAGCTCTATTAAGGCCAAGATAGTCCCAAGCGCCATACAACTTACGATAGTTTTATCGTATTTTATCATGTAAGGAATCTTACTTTTACACTGCCAAAACCTGCCATGACATTTTAACAAAACGAAGAAGACTTTACATATGTAACACATAATATTTCAGTATTTAAAAGTACATGTTCATACTGCAACTATATATGTATTTTACTCTTTCTGATCAGTTTCATCAAGCGAGACTATATAAAGGGGAGGGCTACTCCTCTGAAAGCCCTCACATTGGCTATGGCAGCGTAGTTTTAAGATTGAGTCTTGTTTATTTCAGCTGACATACGCTGAGCGTTGTGACAACTTGAAAACCTACATGTATAAGATAAGCTGTCCTATTCTGTCACTTCATTTTAAGTCAAACAATTGTTACAGTGTCATATTAGTACAGTAGATTTGTAGTAAAGTTTCAAGTCGGCATGTTGTAGCTCACTGGCTTCAATTCTCAGCGTACACAGCTAGCAGACTAAATTCATCGCTAAAACTTCTTTCACTTATTCATTTAATTTTAGTATACAGTATACCTTAAGAAAGTGTGCCGAAAAGAATATGTTAGGGTAAAATGGTGAAAATGACATATCGCCGATGGTGGTGGTAGGGACAATAGGCCCACCCCTTAGGCTAAATGCTCCAGGCAAAAGCCCTCACCGGGTCTAGACAAAAGGTCCTCAACGAAGAGGATGTAATTAAAAATACCAACAAATCTTTTGCAGCATGGATTTATTCTCACACCTGGCAATGACTGGTACTGAAGTCTGTCATGATTTCCAATCTGTCTTTTGTGCATATCCGCCCTACTTACTGGCGCTGGAGTCGAAAGTCCCCAGGAGGTCCTGCAGAATTAGCCAGGGGCAGATGGCGTAGTCCTACTAAATCCTTCCATGCTGCCCACACCGGATGGATGGATAAGATGCAGACTTCTGTGGCGGCGAATATTTCTCAGGTTGTCAAGTCGACCAACTTCGTTTAATATCTGATAAGTTGAGTGAAGAGCATTTGCAAGTATCTTCCCAGGCTTAAGCAAGAGCCACAGGAACAAGAATCAGCATACAGTTTATTCCTGAACTTGCGGATGCTGACGTTGGTAGTGCCAGAGGGATGATTGTGTTCCTTTGTCGTTAGTTCATCTTCCATATTCAGGTTGGTGGATTAATACCTGGACAATCAAATGCCGATCTACTGGAACACCGCCACCAGCACGACTTTTGTTTGAACTTTTCTTGGTATACATATATCTAGCGCCAGTTTGACACCACCTTTATTGTTCCTATCAACCTCCATGATGCAGTGTGATATGTTAGATATGACCATCTAAAACCTTACATATTATGCGGGGAAGGATGATTTGATAATACATCATTAATTGATAAGCTACCTTAAACATGCCAAATGAGTACCGCCCAACAAACAAACATAAGAGTGAGCGACCAATTTAAGTCGCGATGTTGCTTAACATTGCTAAAAAGGCTGAAACCAAACTTCACCGTTCCACTGATTGATTGATTGTAAAATTCACTGATAAATACACTGGCTGAAGCATCGTTAAATCCTGTTTGCAGCTGGAATCCTGAATCTCAAGTCACTGTGCGCGCTGGAGCAATGACGCAGGCACACGCCAATTAGTACAAATGGTAAAGACTGACTGAATGAGTTTGTCCGTACTTTTCTTTAGTAATTGTCTCAGCACATACTTGTCGCACAGTCTGCGGAGCATTGTACCCATGTGGGGATTCAACCTCGGCCTCGGCGGACGAACAACCACCAGACTACCCCAACGCCTTCAACAAACAGTAAAAGAAAGCAAGAAAGATGATCAGCGTTGTAGAGATCCTGATTTTATATTGTACTTTTATTAAAGTTCTCATAACGCTATGCTGATTGGTTGTTACTTCAGCATTTAACGGCTGGAAACAGATGTAAAACAAGTGAGACTGTAATAAATAATTTGTCTGTCTGTCTGTCTGTCTATTGATTGTGCACGAAGGTGGTCACCACGTAGCCCGTTGAACTCTAACTGAATCAGCGTTACTCATTTCCCCCGGCGAACGGAGTATGTTACATTGTCAATCGGATGGGAGCGCAATCTGTCAATATTTAGGCATCGCGGAATTTGCTCACGCGATGCACTCTGTTTTCTACCAGATGATGGACCCTCAAATAAGTTGCAGCCGAAGCTATCACGGTCGCAGGCGACGCTGCTGACGCCACAAGAGGAGGGCTAGACTCCATCAAACCGCCATTGGGAGGTTACTGGCATACATGCCACAAGTTATCATCAGTAAAATTCACAAAAAAGCTGTTCTGACTTTACATGCAATGGTAATATGTTACCAAGATCTGATTTTAATGAGACTTTGTGTTCAACAACCCTATCAATCAGAGCAAGTGAGTTTAGTTTTATCGCATCTCTCAACATTTCCGGCAGTCCTTCCGGCGGCGCACTTCACCGGTTCGCCAATCAAGGTGAACAGTGACCTTCGAACGAGAATTTTTCACTCCATCCGCGGAATTGGAACCGGCGACATGTGTCAACCGTCAGCCAAAACCATTCACCATCCTGCTATTCTCCTTACTTTTTATGGCAGCACTGGCTGCTGAAGACCTATTCTACCCCAGATCTTCACGGGTCTTATCAATCAGAGACCTTCTGACAGGATTTCAATCTAATGACCACTTATGCACATTTTTTGTGTATAATCTATGCTAAATATGCAAACCAGTTTTAGCATGAAGATGACAAACAAAGTGACATTGTCTTTGAGTGTTTTATATGAGCATCACATCCCTAAGGTTCACTGGTGTCGCTTCCTCTTCTTGGAGCCTGAACAAACCTAAGACCATTTTACAGTGGTCACCTTTTCTGAATCACAAATGGTTAAACATTAGCCACCTGATGATCAAGGGAACACACAAATACAGGCCTATACTCCTTAAAAATTCAGGCCACAGATACCATGGTGGCAATTGTGTACAGAGTTGTGGAGCAAGGCCTTCTGAGTAGAGTATGATTTATACAGCTTAGCAATATTCCAGCAATATCACCATGGGGACACTGCTTCACATTATTGTACCCATGTGGGGAATTGAACCCGGTCTTCGGCATGGCACAAATCCAACACTTTAACCACTAGGCTTACCCCACCACCCCTCCTGCTGGAAGAGGGTTTGAATCTCATATGGTTCCGAAGGAAGAGCCTTGTCTTCAGTTCCATACCCTTGCATTCAAGGCCCCAGGATGGGAAAAGTGGTGGTAGCCGGCTGTCTGACCATCATGATGTAGCTGACAGATGGGATTCCCACATACATTAATGTTACATGTTGTCCCCACTGTTGCTGTAATATTGCTAAAGGTGTCACAGAACTATGCTCATTCACTACCTACTCAGGCAAAATTGAAGAATGATTCTTCCACCAACATTAGGCTGACTAGCCATCCTATTAGCATTCGAGGCATAAAGCCGTTAGGTAACTGCTTTCTTGCTCTTCTAAAATATTCCCACCAGGTTTTTTAACCAACAATGTCTACAAATGTCGTTACAGGTAAACTATAAAACTGAAAGCATTGCTGTGTTTACCTTTCTTTCTTTTCCTTTTTTACCCTGAAACAAAACAAAACAAGTATTATTAAAGTACTGGTTGTCTATGCATGATACTCATTTTCATTTAATCACATCCAAGTTTTGTCACATATCCAAAACATAGTTTTAGCTCGCTTCACAGTGTATGAACTCATTTCATCTGTTACTAAGGCGAAACGGCACGCTTCATGCTCAAGAAACCGCGACGTGACATGCAATAGCCTCGTTCAGTCTGTTTCGTTCTGGGTATATGAGATATGATCATAATGCAGAAAAGAAACGATAGATTTTGACAAAATGATTTGTTTCACATTTTGAAAAGGTTTAAAAATATATTAAAATGACGGCAATTAAAATGTACTCATTTACGATTGCATTGACGTATACCCCATCTCCGGTTGCATTGCCATGTTCTAATACCGCTCTATCGCCCTCTAATTCATACCCTTGTGTTTCTGTGGTAATTTCTACTATTGTACTCTTTCCTTTTCTTCCCACCAGGAGAAAATGACATCATATGTATAACGATGATGATGACATGATATAGACAGACTGGTTCAAGTTCTATCTTTTTCAGATAAACATTATTCCTTTGTTTTTCAAAGTAGAATAAGAATTTAAAGTTATTTTCACATGATCTTACTGACCATTTTTCAATATTTATTTATTGTTTCATTAGATATTTATATAGCTACATTATTATCCAGGCAACTAAAGCATGCTCATGATACAATATGTAATTAAAAAGTTCAAGCACAGCAGATGAGAGACACTTGTGTTGTATACTTATAGCAAAGCCCAACTACTGTAACCTATTTCCAAGTGGCATGCAAAGATGATATAAGGCAATATTTGTATATGTTCATCTGATCTTCTTTTATTCTTGGTAATTAAAAGGCCTCAGGCCTATAGTACATTGCAAGGCCATTTGTTTTTACGACGCTCAAGGAACAATATGCTTTCTATGTACAACATTTGAAAATATACATGACAGGTTTTCATCTTTTTAGTATTTGAATTGTTTAGCAGTAATGAAAACATAAGCCTATTTTGATGGACATAATATTTTCTCTTATATACTTGTTTCCTTTTAAAGATTATTGTAGTTAGGGCATAAAAAGAAGAAATTGATAATTATCTTCAATTGCATTTGAATTACATAATCGATTAATGTTCTCAGGTTCTCTGTCTGCATTACATATCTACCCTTCTCTATTAGACTGATTCGAGTTTGAGTCTACTGCTTAGCAATATTCCAGTAATATCACTCATGGGGACACCAGAAAATGGCTTCACTCATTGTACTGCAGGGTATTCAAACTGTCCCAAAAGGACGAGTCAACGCTTAACCACTAGACTTACTCCCAATCACTCTTCGATTAGAGTTCATGAGATGAGCATCAGAATCATGCCAAACTTACTCTATACTTTTAACATTTGCAATGATAGATAGAATCTCCGGGTAGTGTCACATGTGCTCGAAATGAGATAATTTTTCTTGCCAGTTTTGAAAAATACATATCTTAGGTCTTTGAGTAAATGATTTCATAATTCTGGATGTAATTCCAATTCCGGTTATGTTAATAGGCCTTCCATCCCCAATAATATCTATGGCATAATGCTCTGATAGTGGGAGATTTTATTGAAAGTATTCTCTGAGATTATTGAGGATGAATATCTAAATCCATTAGAAAATAAGAATTAGTTTTATATCAGTAACTCCAGTTGTCCATTTTATCCAGTATAAAAGCATCATGTTATAACATTTCTTTTGATATTACAGATTATGCATATATCCTTTATCCACATTTAGATAAGAGTATATATAAAGCGAAACCTACCACTCCTGATAGATCATGATATTTATGTTTCTGTCACCCATAGTATATGGGTGACCATTAAGAACATGTGACCATTATGTCCACATATTATGTTAGCATATTGCCACCCTAATTAGCCTGTACCTTTTGCTTTAGTTCTAATTTTGCTTATTGTTTATCACCAAAGCTGAAGAATTAAACTGCATGCTACCATGAAGAATTCCACCCAGGCGAAGTTAAGTACAATCATGCAGGGCTCCAGATGAGGGTTGTAATAGCTTATGCACGCATATATAATATGCAAGATAATGGTAGGAAATAATTTCAGGGAAAATGTAGGCAGATACGCCATCTCACAGCAATGGTATGGTCTTAGAACTAGCTTAAGAAGATTTGGATCGCCTGGTGCCATTGTTTCTGTTGTTTGTCGACTCGTTTACACAAGAGTAGCAATAAGTAGCAAGTGTTGAGTATGAAAATCTAAACACAGGATTACTGATAATTCATTAAATTCCATTCAGTTCTAACAACACTTATTCTTTTTCCAGTACTCCCATATTTAAAAGAAGGGAGTAATGTGATTCCGATCATACAAAATTATCTGGTTCTGATCATGTAATGTTATCCTTCCAAATATGGTACGTTGCTATGTACTGCTCTGATAGCCATGCACTTTACCTGGTCCTGACTTCTTTCTCTGTTCCTGTTTCAGGCTTAATGCTCACTAAGTCTGCACTGCTGATCTCAGTAGTTTGACATTGTTCAACACCTTCAAGGTAAAGCCTCAAAAACATGTAAGTCAAGTCATGCAAAGTCAATTGTTAATACCACCTATGACCAAAGGCACATTCAGCATGGTGGGAGGGGGATGGGAACTGACCCAAGTCCTGATAATCCAGTGATCTAGTCTAGCATGAGCATCATCTTGTTTTGAATTTGGGATACGATGGTCTATGCTCAACCAACAGATTCTTAATCTCACCTGAACCCCTATTAGCTGTTTTAATGACAAGCATGGGATTTAAGGAATAATTTGTCCAAGAATGCCTTCACGAAACAATTTGGCACAGATGTCTGCAAACCACATGTCATCTACTAATTTTTTCTCGTGTGTTTAAAGTCAGACCTATTTCTACACTGAATATTTTGAATTTATTTTGCCGATGCCTTTAAAATTCCATCTGGTAGCAGGAAGTTCTAACAGACCCTACTAAGTGAATTTTTGATTGGATGCCTGAAAGCATCTTGTGGGTATTTATCACCATGGAATGGGATTACGCCTGTAATTTCCACATTGATATTATGGGTGCAGAATCTGAAAGGGATCATGAAAATGTCATGTACTTTGGGATATGCATCATGTATGAAACATACCTTCCTTTTCCAGCCACACAACCTGGTTATACTAGCCTCGACATCTGAAAAATACACACAGTATCATTACAGATATGGAAATAATGCTTGAACACTGACTGACCTAGTATATATGGCGTAGGTCTCGAGTGAATGTTGTTTGTGCCATAGTCAGCAATTCTAATAACTACATCACATGCCCGTAAATAATCAACGGTGAGTGCTTTGGTTTTATGCTGCATTTATGAATATCCCAGTACAGAGGACTGGGGACTAGTTCTTCACATAAGGGAGGTGAGACCTGGGTCTTCAAAGAAACACTTCCACCACTAGTCTACACCTCATCACCCCAAGGAAAGCAAGGGGCTGCCAGCATGAACAAATTGGAATGATATCAGCCAGAGTCTCCGAATCTTCCCACCCAATCCATAATGGCTAACTCTTGTAATGAAGTTGTATATATACTGAAGTAAAGATTGATTAGGAAATATTTTTCCAATGTCCTTACATTCCTATACCTGTGTGCAGTATATATATTTTGATCATATAGGTGATAAAATGATCTTACACGCTCAATAGGAAGTGGTGAATAAAAATGTCCTCCTCTAATCTGTGTAGGCGAAAGCATATGGTTGCTCTTCTCTCATTCCAGTTGGTTCTGTTTCAGAATTTCAGTTTAGCAAACCTAGCTTACACTTTTCTGCTCAGTACTTTTCCTTTTGCCTTCTTGTTTTCCTGACATTCTGTGGAGGTCTGTAGACTCCTGGAGAGAGACAACACACGGCAAAGAGCACTGAATAAGACATGTTTACCTTCAGAAACAGTTCTGATTGATTCGCAACCCTACACCGTCATCTCCTCCAAACCTCACGAAACAGCAAAGAGACAACAGAATGCTGCAAGCTATGTTCAATTCATTCCTTTTGTGTTTGTAATGCATGTTCCAATCAATCAGAGTGAATCTAATAACGTTCAAATGTTATAAGCACACAGTTCCACGCTTCATCTTGTCCTTTAAGACTGAAACGGTGTACACAGATACCCGTATCAGCCGATTAAGGGGGTAAGAAACAGCCATGAAATGTTCCTACAAAAGAAATGTTGTTTTTACATTGGAAATATTAATAGTCTCACGGAAATTGCTTATAAAGACTCGTTCATTTTGTTTCTCTTTGGGATGATAGTGCATGTTAATTTCCAGTGATAACATAAGAGTTAGGACTGGCCAGATTTGTTAAGCAGGGACCTTGGATTTGATACAAGTAGTTCTTGATAATTTTATCAATTTCAACATGAATACTGTACGCCTTCACTTCCTCTGGACCGTCATATAGACTGGTCCTTTTCAGGTCCCGTAGCATGTTACTGCTAGGTGTTAACTGCTCTCTTCATAGCGCATCTGCCTGGCGCTTCGTTAATGTCGATCTATGGCTTGTCGTGCCTCCAGCTGGAAACAAACCAGACATCTTAATGCTGATTCAGCAGCAGAGAGGAAAGATATTATATGTGTTTCAAATTGATTTGAATACTGAGAATAAGAGTCTAAGTTCCACTTGAGCCATTGTAGCACATCAATGATGCTTTGTGAGACAGCATTCTGATTATTCCCTAGTACCTTGTATTGATTGATTGATGCACGTGTTTGGGACCATCCGAAGATCTGGGTTAGAATTCGATCTTCAGTATCCCATGCTTGTTGTAAGAGGTAACTAGCGGGATTGGGTGGTCAGACTTCGCTGGAGTTGGTTGGACACATGTCATCGTATCCCAGTTAAGTAGATCGATGCTCAAGCTGGTTGAATGCTAAGTTGTCTCGGTCGGAGCTTCGATTATTTACATGCAGCCACCAGTATAGCTGGAATATTGCTGGAGTGCAGTGTAAAACTAAACTCACTCTCTCTTCTTTCAGGGCATGATTACTGCGTTTTAGGCGGCATATCAATTATGACATACAAGCTGGTAAGAATAATTTTTTTAAATATTCGGCTGAAAGTTTATGATATTCAATCTTAAAAGAGACTTACTGTATGTAGAACAGGTGCCAGTTTAAAGTGCAACGTAAGCTTTTGATTTAGTAGGCTTTTCTCCTCATCAGCTGGAGTCACTTTCTGGCCCGGCTTCATCAAGCTGAGAACAAAAGGAATGAAGGACATATATACTGAAAATACTACAGCATGCAATATGCCTCAAACTGCAATCACTGCAGCAACATGAATATCAAGAATGGGCTGGCAGAGTTCAGGATGAGGTCTGTGTCTTCCCAACTATCCCTCGGGATTTAGCTGTGACAACTTTCTTTCGAGATGCGGTATTGGATGCGATACTCTTGTCATAGGGAAATGTTGTCATATGTTTGAGCATAGGGAACTACTGATATTGAAGTGCCAATATATTCTAAAGGCGTTGCACATATTGATATAGATATGTAAATGACAAAATATAGTTGCGAGCAGCGATTGAGGTCTCCTTGGCTTTACTTTCTATCTATTGTATCACGGGGGCTAGATATCAAATTTCGTCCAAAAGTTCGGGTTTAAGAACCACGATGTTTTGACGAAGCTTGTGCCGATCTTCAGATGCAGCGATTTGTTTGACCCAGGGTAATGGCCTTTAAGTAAGTTCAGGAGAAGCAAATAGTTCCCTCTTTAAAAAGGGCTATCTGGTTGTTTGCTTCCAGTCTACATTCAAAGTTTAATTTAGTGTTCTGGAATCGCCAGGGCATCATCTACCTATACTGGCAGAATTTGCACATTTCTGGGGAGCCAAACTATACCAGAAAAGTGCTGAACAACATGTATTAAAAACTGAAAACAAAATAGCTTTGCCAAGCCCGGTGCGTTTTGAATGCGACTTGACCCGTCCAGGCATAATTGTTGGGAATTCGGATTGTGCATCTGTACAAGAAATTTAGGAAGTGTTGGAAACAATTAGTTCTTGAGATATTTGCTGGGTCAAGCGTTGAGAATCTTGGATTAATTTTTGAATTATCTCCCCTTTTGCTTTTTGGGCCAAGAGCCTGGGGATACTTAAGGAATATCTACGCAGCAGATGGCATCTGTGTGATTTTTGTGATTAAGCCGCATTGGTGGGCATTAGTTGAGTGTAATGTTTGGTACAAAAATGCAGTGAATAATAATAATAATAACTGAGCGAGTTACAATAGGTCTCTCCTGCCTAGAGGCAAGGAGTCTTAATGAATGGCCTAGTGGTTAACCTGTAATGCAGAAAACCTGGGTTCAATTTCTACGGCGGGCACAGTGTATCAAGCTCATATTTCTGGTATCACTCCTTAAATGAGCATGGGGAATATTGCCTTAATTGGAATGAAACTACACTCACTCCTCATGTTCCCAGCCTATGGGAAATTGTTGAACACTGATTGTTACATTAATATCAGTAGCTGGTGATGCGTACTCCACCTTGCTCCACGAGGTTCGCACGCAGGGTTGGCTTTTAAATCTAAGGGATCACTGGCATCTGAAAAACAAAACAGAACAAATAACAAGATGCATATATGATGCATAGCTCCTTCTGAATGTTTTGTCAGGCTGATTCTGGTTTCACAATGTAAAAATTCAGTTAAATATTTAAACATTTTCTTTTCCCAGTATCTGGCGCAGATATCTGTCTCACCTAGAGCTCCTGTTATTTGCTGTTTTGGATAAGTTTATCCGTCCTGATACTTCAACTTCTGATCTATAAGGTCTCATCTTCCTCAATACCTATCAACAGATAGAAATGCAACATCCGAAATATATATAATTTAAACATCCAGCATATTCAAAATTCATTCTCTGCTGAGATTCTTTATACAAAGTTCTCACGTAATGTCAACACTTATCAGTGCATGTGTCTGTTTGTACAGTGACCTGTGACATGCCAGTTTTATAGTGATGGCGGTGATGCTAATGTACAGTTTAACATGTATACTTCGTTCCGACACACAATACACCGCCTAAACTGAGTCACCTAGTCCTATGCAATACATGATCAACAACAAAAACATATTACTTGGCGTATTTTGCTATGATGCAGACAGTGACTTTGAACCATGACCTTTGTTCATCAGGCAAACACGCAAGACCAAGCAGGCGGACGGTTACTGCTTAAAAAAACATCATTGCTGATCCTCACCGTTCCTGATTTCCACAAGCCTTTCGACATCTTCGTATCCCTTTCTATTGACTGTCCACCGTGTCTTCTTCAACAGGAGCGAGCGTGGAGGTTTGTAGGAGGAGTAACTCAGGGCATCTGGTACTTCACTTCCAGGAAACTCACCCCTGAAACCACAGTTTACATATATGATACCATGTCAAAGCTATGAGAAATTTAACTCATACACATGATTTCCTGGTTATAGACAATCTTACAAAACCTGTCGATATGTTCTTTCCACCTTTCATGCATGCTTTAAAGGTATTTTAACTAGGTAATAATTTTAAATCATGGCATTGGTTGGTTTGTTTGATGCGCCACACTCCAGTTAATATTCCAGCTATATAGCGGTGGTCTGTAAATAATCAAGGAACTGGACCATTACTAATCCAGTGGATCAACAGCATGAGCATTGATTACCAATGCAATGGGATACTATGACATTTAATGGAAGCCAGATCAGCTTAGTCTGAGGCGAGCCTGATGGTTGCCTCTTATGACAAGCATGGGTTTGCCAAAGACAGCTGGATCTTCATGGGTATCAGATCATGAGGTGCGCTGCGAGACCTTGTCACGAAAAGACACAAAATCACATGGTATTGCTGCAATAAAATGAAGAAGTAGGAGAGAGTGAGTTTGGTTTAACTCTGCTTCTGGCAAATGTCGGAATCAGTTACCTTGGCAGAAATAGGAGAAATGTTAGTATTTATTGTATGTACAGTTTTAAGTACTCACTTTTGGAAGTGTCAAACTCTCCGTCTTTAACCCTCTGTAGATAATGTGGTGACATGTTGTACAGCATCCCCAGCCTTATCCTTGATGTCCTTCAACAGTCCAATGGCAGCTGGTAGATCTCGCTCCACTATCTATTTAGATCACAAATACAATAGGCTTATTGTCTGGGTATATAATCATGATAATATTTCACTAGTCAATATTGACAAGAGTTGTCTCACAATCTATACCAAATTTATGCTAAACTATACCAAATTTAGAGATTAATTGAATATATGCCACTAAAACTGTAACAAAATGACACATGTCAATAAAGTTACTGCCATTCATATATTTTATTCTAAAAAATGACTTAAAGGAGATAAACATTCACTTCCCAAATATTGATGAATAGATTCAGAAATGGCTTGGATCACAGAGAATGTTCACCACCACAGGGACTTTGACAAAAATGAAAATCACACATAATTCAAGGCCTCACAATCAGTGATTGGTTTGTTTTCATTGTGAGTTTGCCATTTTAGCGGAACAGCTAAACTGCCAATACAAAATTCTAGCGTTGCAAATCACCATATTTCCGTTAAGTCATAACAGGAGACTGGCAGAAATATATCATGATGTAGGTCTAAAAGTGGCGAGTTTCAAAGGTACAGATAGAAATCAATGCACGATACGCAAGATCAGTTCAGCGTTATATTATCTGGCACAACATTTTCATAAACATCAACTAATACAACTTCAGTAACAAGAATTGGTATTTTTGTTCCCAAAACATGTAAACAACACGCACGTGTTCGTCCATCTTGATTACAGCGCCCCTGACGGAGTGTCAACGAGGGAGTACTTATTGCATGAGTAAATGAACTTGGAAAATAATATTACTTAATTCATGCAACTTTCAAAGGGCATTACGTATTTTCATGTTATGAACAATACTATTATAGTACAGTTTTAGCTCTTTTCGGTTAACGTGTGTCATATAAAATATCACCACATTGTGGTTTTTTTACACAATCAGGTCTCATTTTCAGTAAGAACAAAATGGCTACTCGGAAAAGGCACAAGTGGGCAATCGACTTTTTAGGTGGTGGAAAGTGAGTTATTCTTTACCATTAAAGGCTCACATGTGTAGAATTCGAAGTTGTCTTTCACAACCGATCTGGTAATTTCTTAGGTTGATTCCCTTTTTTTGCAGTAGATAATAAGATATCTAGGCCAAATTGGCAAATCCTAAATCCTGATGGCAGTAATGATTTGTTTGATCCAATTTTGAGTAGATTTCCGAGGCAACAGAAATCCAGAAAAATGAGTCGTAGAATGTAGTTTCGTGTACCATGTGGACAAATATATTTATTATTATGTTGTTATCTAATGTGGTGTAGTGCAAAGTCGTCTAGTTATATGTTGGACTATGCTGGTAGGTCAACTGAATTGAATATTCTGGAATAAAATCACACTGTTCAACATGAGTATCACAATCATGAGGAGAATGATCGATATAATGAAGATTTACTTGTTACTTGTGTCTGAAGGTTCAGATCCGGATCGTCAGTTGTACATTTCTTGTGTTATGTTTACATGTATTAAGCGTTGTGTAATATATGTACTTCATATTTCAGGTCACGAAGCGATCGAGCACTTGTTCAGTTCACAGAACTACAACCACCTGTTGGTTATGTTGACACAGTCAGTGTCAGTGAAAAGGCCAAGGATGCCGACCCAAAGCTCATTGTAAAGGTATTACTACCTTTGATTCATTCATCTGTGTTGAAAATGTTGAAATGTCATACTCACATTTCCTTGATAACTGCTTATCCCAGTCAGTGTATTGACACAGATGTTAATAATCATCAAAATATTTATTTTTGAAAACAATGGTATGGATATATTTGAATACAAGCATTGTTCTTTAAATGAACATCACATTCCAAGTCTTAATTTGTTTTCAGAGGTCTTGGGACATTGCCCTTGGTCCAATCAAACAGGTCCCAATGAACATGTTTATCATGTGGATGGCTGGCAATTCCATCTCCATCTTCCCAATCATGATGGTGGGAATGATGTTCTTCCGGCCGATACAGACACTCTTTGGAATACAGAACAGTAAGTAAATTGTAGATGTAGAACTATGGAACTTGGTGTAGAAACATATCTCCTCTGTCGTCTGGAGGATAAACTGTCTTCGCAGAGTGTGGAAGTGTACAAGTTCAGTCACCTTGCTGTTATGCCGAAACATGTAAGACAATGGGCCTTTTTTTTTCCTGCAATGCATGTTGAACCTCTTTTACTTAGCCATGAAATACAACTAATTCACCTTGATCACCTGGATTGAGTACCATGTATCAGCATGCTCTGTCTGAACATGATGTAAGGTTCTGATTGAAATGAATGGAAATATTTTCTTCTTTATATTTTGTTATTGTCACTAGTGTGACTGTTCATACAATAGCAAGATTAAATTAACCAGTCATATGAACACAAATTGTTTGATAGCAGTAAAATCGTTAGTTGGGTCACATCGGGAAGATACGTCGGCCTTCATGTGGATATTAGCAATCACAACATGTATTGATACCGGAGTATTGTGACTTCTATACTTTCAAGACATATGATATCAAAGCCATATCATTGAGACGCGTCGTGTCGTGACACAACCAACAAGACATGTCATATCATGGCCATACTAATGAGACGTGTTGTGTCGTGTTGTGATACAACCAATGAGACATGTTATATCATGGCCATACTGTCGAGACGTGTCGTGTCATGATACAACCAATGAGACATGTCATATCATGGCCATACCATCGAGAAGTGTCGAATCATGACACAACCAACAAGACATGTCATATCATGGCCATACTGTCGAGACGTGTCGTGTCATGACACAACCAATGAGACCGTCATATCATGGCCATACTATCGAGACATGTACGTATGTCGGTCGCCGATATCGCGATGCAACCAACGAGACATGTCATATCATGGCCATACCATCGAGACATGTCGCGTCGTGATGCAACCAACGAGACATGTCACATCATGGCCATACCATCGAGACATGTCGTGTCGTGATGCAAGCAACGAGACATGTCATATCATGGCCATACCATTGAGACAAGTCGTGTCATCAAGACATGTTGAGACATATTATATCATGACCATACCATCACAACATGTCCTATCATCATGAAGTCTCCTGGTTCTGATGTTACTTTTACCTTCCAGCATTTAAAATGATCGAGGGGGACCAGGCAGCATTTCAGAAGTTTGTGTACCTGCTTGGCAACCTCCTGTGTCTGGCCATGGCAATATACAAGTGTCAAGTGATGGGGCTGCTTCCTTCCCATGCATCAGACTGGCTTGCTTTCGTCCAGCCTCAGGAGGTTTATATTCTTATTTGCATTTTATATTCTTATTTTAATGCAAAACTTCAATTACTTTATAAAATGCTTTTTCTGAAGATAATAAGATATAGCTAATGTCATCATTTTGAGTCTTACCAGACATGCAACTTAGTAGACACATCATTCCAGGGATGACAGTTGATTGGGAAAGTTGCATCTTGTCTCATTGTTTTGATGAGAACTTTCCTCCTTTTAATTAAGTTTTAAGATTTTGTAAACTATAAGTCATCTTTCCTGAATGTTGTTAGATGTTGGACTGTTTATGATTTTTGTTATGATGTGAAATTCAAAAGAATATTTTTATTTATTTCCAGAGAATGGAATGGTCTGGCGGTGGAGTGATGATGTGAATCTATCTGTGTCCTGATGAATCTATCTATTATCTATGTACCTGTCTTGTCAATAAATGTAACATGTGTTGTCAAAAGGGTGTTTTACATTTATACTTGACCATGATGGATAAATGCTTAGTCAGCATTTTATCCACTGATTCTGTATGCTCTCCTATTCCTCCTTGCTCTGAGGGCGGTGGGGTAGCCTAGTGGTTAAAGCGTTACAAACTCGTCGGGCCGAAGACCAGGTTTGATTGCCCACAAAGGATACAATGTGTGAAGCCCATTTCTGGTGTCCCCGCCATGATATTGCTGAAATATTGTTAAAAGCGGCATAAAACTAAGCGNCACTCTCACTCTTTGCACTGAACATGCTGAAGTAAATCTTGGTTCCAGGGGAGAGCTGGTCATTATGGACGGTTGATGAGTACTTATTATACATGCATGGGTTGCCTTTAGGCCAGGAGGAAACTCTCATAGTGTAATTACACCTAGACATTTTCGAAAACAGGCAAATATTTGTGCCAAAATTATTCTCTTATTCATGTAATAATAAAAACCACACCCCAAGATCAACTTCTGGCTGAGTTGTGAATTTTGAGTTTGATTTCCAGTCGAATTTGCTAAATGTCATTCTTGTATGCTAAGTAATTAGCACAGTACCTGTTGCTACCAAACAACATGGACCCACCTGTAATCCCTCCAGGTCATTGTGGGTTTTGTGTCAAGGCAATGATTCAAGAAGGAAACACTCAGCTATGTCAGGGTAGAGATTACGATATGGTAGAATCTCCAGTTCTACCAGTAGAGATTGCGATCGGAGTCTCTACTGGTGGAATCTCCGATCCTACTAGTAGAGATTGCACAGAGGAGGTCTGTGTCTACACCAAGTTCTACATCCACAATATATTTACTGTTCTGTATTCCAAAGAGTGTTCATTATATCAGTGGGTAAGACTAGGTTGTAATCACAGTCACGCCTGATTGATTTGTCTGACAATTGGGATGTATGACTTTTGGGACGTAAACCCCCTCCCAGGAATCCAGTCATTTCCCCACCTGGTCAACACTTGGTCAATTCTTCACCTACTATATCCCCACCCCATCGGAGATTCTACCAGTAGAGACTCGATCGAAATCTCTACTAAAGTACTGTCGAAATGCTAGAAATATGCTTTTTGACTTTTATGTAAAAATCAGAGATATTACAGTTGCTTAAATAACAAATATCACTTTAAGAAACATCTACCTAATGTAGACCGGGGAATAAATTTTGAGACATGCCCTAAAATGTGTTTTTACATATGAAAATATAAAAAACTTAGAAAAATAAGGGGTAGTGTGTGTGTGTGTGTGTGTTTGTTTTTTTGAAATAATCATTAGCATTATTGTGCATAAGAAAGAATCCCATCACTTGTGTTATTTTATCGATTGATTGTAGAAATGTGCAGCGTTTTAATAAATGTTTTGCATGTCAATAGTATATTTCTTTGCAAAATATATGGATGTGATTGGTCAATTTAATCCAGTTGTGAACATTGGCCAAAGATTTAACTAAGTCACTGGTATAGCTTCCCAGTTTTGCTTTTGAGACGGTCCCTGTCTTGTCTGATTTGTTTACAATATTGTAAACTTGTTGATAAGACATACCAACAGATCTACAGGTTTTGTAATAAACCCTTTCTAAACTAATGAAAGGTTTACCTCTGTCTTTCTCAAGCACAAAAAACTTATAAACCTTTGCAACAATGGAAGACTGCAAATCGTTGGCCATAGTGAGCAGCTGTGATAAACATGTGCATGCATGGCGGAAACTAATTTATTAAGACTTAACATTTACATTAATTTTTCTTCAATGAAGAAATGATAATTAAGTCAAGTAACACAAACATTCAACATTTTATTTGTTTAAGAGAAACGTTAATTTATATTTTTGCACCACCTGTATTATTAGCATAAATTTAAAGACTATTTCAGATTTCTCATGTTAAACTCTGAAAAAATCTTGAGTTGTTGTTTTGGTACCACATTCTCTCCTGTAAACTGCCCTTTAAATGCATGGAAATGTTAAATTGATTGAAATAAAAATTAGGTACACTATAGGCGAGTTGATATATTGACAACATAGTTCATCTATCACCTTAATCAAAGTATTAAGGTTAAAAAGCATTTTTCTAGCATTTCCGACAGTACTTTAGTAGGATCAGAGATTCTACCAGTAGAGGCTGTGATCGCAATCTCTACTGGTAGAATCTCTGATTCTACCACATCGCAATCTCTACCCTGACATATCCTTCCTCTCAATATTGATCACTGTTTGTTTGTTGTTACTCCTTGTACCACGCCTGAGTGTCGGTTCCTTTGATCTTACCCGTGGTGTATGTGCTGGAAGACAACAGTTTTGTCTTGAAGGCAGATTTCGTCTGCCATTGGCTCCTAAAAGCCACGCCCCACGGCAAGAGGACTGAACTCAACATTGTTCAACATTGTACACAACTTATGTCAGTCAAGGTTTGCAACAAGGAAATGTAACTTCTACAGTTTTAATGGTTTCAAATGAATTTACAAGCTGAAATTGACCAACTCTTTTATTTATGAGAACAAAATGCTGTAATAAAATGAAAAACGTATACATGTACTTTATATGTCCCCCACCATTAGAGTGTCTACATCGTACTCATTCACTGTTTGTGAAAGAGTGAGCTGGGAAAGTCCCTCAAATGCATGAAATTCATTTTCCATGACTGATGCGATCTGTGACAGTGTGAAGTCGTCTATGTCCTCGTCCCACACTACCTGTGCCCTCATTTTGGCAACTAGACTGAGAATGAAACGGTCGTTAAAACTTTAAAATTTTCCCGCTTCCCATACATAATAGGCGTGGTACAAGTCAGTTAGCTCATCCAATCCTCGATCTGTGCTCGTATACACCACAGTTTTGCCGGAGTTGATTGACAGGTGTTGAGGAAGCTCGAGCAAAGCTCTCGCGTCTCCCACCTGTCAATTAACTCCGGCAGAACTGTTGTGTATACGAGCACAGATCTCGGTTTGAAATGATCTAACTAATACATAGAACATTCACTGCCCAAGGATTGTACTTTTGAGTTTGTTTGCTTTAAAATACAATTTGGCTTCATTTGTTTACTGCTTCAAATCACAAATTCTGAAAAGTGCCACAGAACAGAAGTGTTCCTTCTGTAGTGCACTTGTGTGGGTGTAGATTCCATGGACCTAAAAAAATACCCTCAACAATATAGCTGTATAACTTCAAATCAGATCTTCCCATGTATATTATTTATCCAGATGCAGAAATCAGATTATTTACTACATCTTGAGAATTCAGATAATTTGGTACATCAAGCACTTAACCTGCCACCTACCAAATAGCTTATTTTGCTTCCATGGTCCTTCAGGTTTATGTATTCAAAACACAAGGAAGCTTATTTGACATTCAGTTGTTTCTTAATTCACACAAATAAACATATACAATCTACAATAATACACTTATATGCAAGTAATATTAAACATTTCTTTTGGCTATTTAACTAGGTGTGGAAATAATGTGATTGAATCTTGGCATAGATGTATACTTCTTTGTACCGTTTAATTGCACTTGTAAACCAAGATCTTGAAATGCTAGAATCTAATAATCAAATCTAAAGGTAGAATATCCTCCAATGACAAAGGGACACAACTCTGCATGGTACAGTTTTTTACCTGAGACAACTGGGCAGTCTAGAAAGCACAACAATACGCAGTTAATATCTAAAGACATTTATTATATAAAGGCACATTGACTTTATTTGTACAAAACTAAGGGCACTATTTGTTACAATCCATCTGTATGATTCTGAAGTTATATCTACACTAGCTTTACACTTTAACGACATCACTACTGAACATATAAATTAAGATATTAAGACTACATGTAAAATGCAGTAATGTTAAAAATGATTCTAAAAACGTTTCTGTTGGAGGGAACTCAACATTACAGAGGACGGTATCAGTTTCATACAGCTGTAACTATGTATCACAGACAATAATAAATAGATCTTTACACAAAGTACGGCTACGTATCACAGACAACAGGATAAGACACTATGTACAATATATTCTGAGAAAGGCACACACTAATTTACTGTCACTAAACAACAGCTGACTGGCCTGGTCTTATGGCAAATGTACAGACCCGTGCAAAAAGTATTCGGACACTTGACGTAATTTCCATAGACTTACATGTTAATTCAGTGTAGCATAAATAATTTTCATGAAGTGAGTTTGGGATGGATCTATGTAAAATTTGACAGGCAAATTTGAAATCATCTCTGCTCTGTGCACATAATTTCCGTTCAATTTTCCGACCACTATTTAACTAATGACATCACATTTACCAACTTGCGTATGGTTCCAAAATGCACACTCCCATAGGCTGCCATGTTAGGAGTTCACGGCACTGTACATATGTTGATTAAATTGTTTCTATTCGATAAATAAGCAACCGAAAATTAAACAGAAATTATGTGATTATAGGTAAGATGATTCCTCACAGATGTGCAACTTTGACTTGGATCTTATGAAAATAAAGTCATGAAAATTATTTATGCTACACTAAATTAACATGTAAGTCTATGGAAATTACGTCAAGTGTCCGATTACTTTTTGCATGTGTCTGTACACGCATTCAATACTCAGGACACAGATCACATATTTGTTAAAATAATGCAGTATCTGACAGCACTTTTATTCGACCAGTGATACTTCAGTGATTATGGTATGTCCAGGCAACGTTAATATTCCAGTAACACTTAGATGTATTCAGCCCTTCTTTCAGTGACACTCAGGTGTTCTATCCATAAGTCAATGACATCAAATCATGCACGGTACATCATTCAGTCAGGACAAGGCATTCATTCATGATTCAGAACAAAGCTTCAGTATCATTCATTCATTAGGTCAGCTGGGTTGAGTTCAGTATGTGCCCTCCACCTGCATCTCCCTCTCCACGGCCTCCAGAGCTGCCAGACATTCCACTGTCAGGTTCATCTGGCCGATCACCTTTGTCTCGTCATTCACGTCCAGAACTGAAAAGTCCAGTACAATGATGACCACAGGATTCAAAGGCTAAAGTATACATGTGACAGAGATCTTAAAAATTGCCTCTTATGTAAAGCATGTTTCACTGAAAATCAATTCTAACCCAGATCTTCGTGGGTATAATTGGAAAGGAAGGTCCAAAGAGATATATTTCTCAGATATTTACAATTGCGGGTCAAACCCATTAGAATCAGTATGGTGCTGACAAACCATTCATCATAATCATGAACAATGTGGGATGTCAAACCCTATGCTAACACAGCAAAGCAAATTGCTGAGACAAACGGGCCACCAGTGTCCCCCAATACTTATCATGTAGATTAGATCCTTAATGACCATGTGATATTTGACTCCTGATGAGATACTCACTATCAATATCTGTATCCTTGACATCCTTCTTCTTGAGTAGAATGTCCTTGACACTGACATAGACCACACCCACATCCTCACAGTCTGCATCCTGGTCGTCCTCCGGTGGTTCACTGACCAAAGTGAACCTGATCCTGAATAGAGAGTTCAATTTAAAAGTGAGTGGGAGTGTTTGGTTTAATGTACCTCTGAATAGTTTTTGGGGGTTATATCATGGCACCTGAGTGAGTGAGTTTGGTTTTACGCCGCCTTCAGCACTATTCCAGCAATATCATGGCGGGGGACACCAGAAACGGGCTTAACACATTGTACCCATGTGGGGAATCGAACCCAGGTCTTCGGCACCTGAGCTTGATAGAGGAGGAAAGCCCAAAGATATGCTTGTCTCAGACATTTACCATTTTGATGAAATTAACCAGTATGGGTATGGTGCTGACAAACTGAAAAAAGTAATGACGACAAAATGTATTTGAATCGATGATCATTGAATCCATCTACAACAAAGGGATGTCACTCTATGTTAAGATAAATTTGGACACTCATGCCTGAAGTTCAGTTCAGAGAAACATGCATCTGTTTCAGAGAAAATGTAGGCATACAGTGAAATTAATGTTTAGCGTAGAATAATCATGGTTTCAATTAATTT
The DNA here is from genome assembly GCF_003918875.1 of Haliotis rubra. Classification (NCBI taxonomy): domain Eukaryota; kingdom Metazoa; phylum Mollusca; class Gastropoda; order Lepetellida; family Haliotidae; genus Haliotis; species Haliotis rubra. The sequence continues at coordinate 68,245 of NW_025766988.1, read as the reverse complement.
CTAAAGGCAATGGAGTGCAAAAGTATTTGCAACATTTTAGCACGACAAAAGTGTTACCAATTGGTGGAATGTTAAAAAATCGCTTGAAAGAATAAATATAATAACCATAAAATAACTATATTCCATTCTGTGTAAAATACAATGACTAGATAGTACTAAAGATCAACTTCAATATTTTTGAGCAGATTCTAGACCATTATCTAGAAAGTGATCTACACCAAGGTTTCAAACTATGCTTCAGCCATCCATGTACACCTGGCCTCAATTCTTTCAACATAATCCGCTGTAAAGTTCTTTCTAATATTTTCCAGGATATTTTGTCACTGCCACCAGTATACAGGGTTTCAGATCAGTTGTCGTTCAACTTGTCCAGAGTGAGTAAATACTATTTAATGCCACATCAATAATCTTGCTGTTATTCAGGGCGATCACAATGTCTTGAAAACCTATCAGTATTGGTACTTTTTTAATAAAGATGTTCTTTCAAACTTTAACAAAATGATAAAAATGACATTACACCATTTCCCTCTTGTGCACTGACTGAGTTTGGTTTTACGCCGCTTTTAGCAATATTCCAGCAACATCACGGCGGGGGACACCAGAAATGGGCTTCACATCCCTCTTGTGCAATCACTGTTATATATATGCTACCAGTAAGAGATACCATCCAGTTCTACTCCACTGTTTTACACTAACACTCATGACTAAACCATAATCATAACTGTCTCCTGGATTCATCCTTCAGAAACATTACACCACCATAAACACATTGTATATCACAACACAAAGGTGGTACAATCTACACAGAACTATCACTACAAGAAAAGAAGGTGATATAACCACCTTCAGTAACATATCCACTTTGTAAATGCCATTCAAAAGATCAAGGACTCTGAGCAGAGAGACACACTGACCTTCCTCCATCTGGATCATCAGGCAGCAACATACTGGCCAGGTACTGCCTCCTCTCGTAGTTCTTCTCCATGTCCACTTGTATAGCTGTCAACAGAGGTTTCATCTCAGTTACATTACCTTAGATGCACAGGTACACGAAATCCTTTCCAAGCTGTTTCTTTGAAGATTAATGCAATACTCCTGCCATATAAGGTAGCCTGGTAATGATGAAGTATGGACCAAACAAACCAGTGGTTGATATTCTGAGCCTATACCAATGCCATCAGGGTTTTGTGACACACAATTTATCACATCATTGAGTTTTTCCACTCGAAACAGCCTCAAGCCAAAGTGAGTATTGTAGACCAATATTAACCAGAACCATGCTGTTAGACAGTGAATTGGGTTTAGCACTGCTCTGAATAGTAGACAGGTCAATTACCACGTCCTCCTTACAACCTTGGGACTGGTCATTTATTAGAGGGCTTGGTTGGTCACCAGAAATGGAACTGTCTCTGACAGTTTGTAACAAAATATGAAGTGCTTTTTCATTTGTCTTTTCGAGGATCAAGAAAACTATGTCCCATGACATAGAGAAAGTCATACACATATAAAACAAAATGTAGGGGAGGGATACTAGTTTTTGACCTGTGACCCACCAGAAAAATCAATGACTGGTCTGCAAGGAATGCAACTCTACAAAAGCCTTGAAGAACCAGCACGGACAGATGTCAGACTTGATCTAAATCTTGTTGCTAGACAAATATGAAATATCATTTAAAACAAACAGGATTGTCACTGACTAATCAGTCTCGAGTTGTGTCTGATAAAAACTGACAGGCACATGAGTACATGAGAGTACTGACTTTTGGTGAAGTTGTACGTGATCTGCTGGTATGGTTTAGGTTTGGGCAGTGAGAAGGGTGTCTCTGTCTCCTGGGGGTCCAGGCCGAGGAACTTGTACTCCACAAACAGCTGCTTGATGTTGTCGCGGGACATCATGGCGCAGTCCTCCTCCAAGGTCAGGTTGGAGATGATGACAGTAACAGTGTTCCCCTGCAACACATCATGTCTGTACTGCAACAGTGTGCATGACTTGTGTTCTAATAATCTAGCATTGAGTTTCATTGAGTATGTTATGTTTATTAGTTTTCGAGTTAGATTGCAATTCATTGGTCCGCTTTTGAGCCAAACAGACTATAGTCACAACCATATGCCGCCGTCATAAACGACATTAACCTTGGTGTACCGCTAAGTATTCTTACGCGAATGCTTGATTATCTTCATATAAATTCACGTACGATTTGCTTCTTTTTTAAAGAGTAATTTTAAGAATGACATATGCCAAAGGCTCGCATAATACAATTTTTATTCCATATATATGATATATATGATACGGAAACAACAAGGTTAATAATCTCTATGTGTTTAAGGTTGGTAAGTCACTGTTCAAGCCATCTATCACGGTATCAATCTATCAAGGTATCTAATGTGGGTAAGTCACTGTTCAAGCCATCTATAACGGTTGTTGATGCAGAAAAAATGTTCACTCCAATTAGTTTATAATTTCATACACTAAAGATATTTGTTGTCAAAAGGTTATATTTTTATGTTGCAAAGTACAAAGTTCTAAAATAGTGTAGTAATTTTCATTGTAAAATTTAGTTCAGATGAGGTTCAGAAAGTCTAGCTTGGCTATAACTGTTTTTAGTTTTCCAAAAAGTATTATCATGATTGTCATAACAGATTACTTCCCCTTATTGTGAGTGTTGCTCCTCATCAGAGCACATGGCTTGTCACTGCCTCCATGTTGGAGACATTCAGCTGTTGTAGTTGGCATGAACACAAATGTGAGTAGCATTGTTTGCTATTGTAATATATTTCAAGGCATAATAAGGTAATATTATTTGAAGGTTTTGTTAATTGTACATTTTATTCATTTATCTTGTAACTGTTAATTTGAAGTAATTTACTTAGACTTGTCATGTAGTTTGAGTGTTAGGAATAATTGAGTGTTAGGAATAATTTACTTAGCAAGTCTGTATTTCTGCTTTGTAGTTTTCTGAACCTCACCAAGCCAAAGAAAGAAGTCAAAGTGAAATTGAACGTATACCAGAATAAATTATTGGTGCGAGTAAAGAATTTTTGTGTCTTGCATCCACATCAGTTCAGAATTTTTTCTACCATTGCCATATGATGTTGGAGCTGAAGAACGTTGACCATCAGAACTTTAATGCCAAATAACGTCAGTAGTGTTACCCTAATTGGACTTAGTGAATATTTGTAAACATTTGTTGCCTGCATAATGACCATCATAGTATAGTGTAACGTGTAATGTGCTATGATGGCAACGGCAGGGGATGATGTGTTTTATCTGCAGGAAGAACAATCTAATTTGACATTGAATGAACAATCTGATAATGTGGAACACAGAGTGCAAACTGTAGAGACTTCTGGTGAAGGTATATCTCCAGTTGACCAGTTCGAGGCTAACCACACTAATGCTAAGTCTGTCAGAGAGTCAGGAAGAGTTAAAACTTTGACTGAGAAAGGGAAAGTTGAAAGGTTACAATGGTCAAAGAATCGACAAATTGCAGCGCTTTCAGCCATAACGAAGAAGAGAAATGAACTTTCCAGATTAATGTTGAACAGTGGTAGTGACAATTTACATTCAGTGAAGTTTTGTTTTGTGGAGTTGATTGATTTGTGTAAACAGTATCACACTTACTTTGCTTCCTATTATGAGCAGCTTGATTCTGAGGCAGATAGAGATTGTGAGAGAAAACGTTATGAAGAAAAGGATATTTCTATTTCTAGCTTTAGAAAGGTAGTTGAAGGTTGGATTTCAAATGAGAGACTATTGTTAGATAAGTGTGATAATCTGTCAAATAGGGGTTCCCAAGCTTCAGGAAAAACTACAAGTTCAACGAGATCGGCTCTAGCTAAGGAAAAGGCAAAATTGGCTGAACTTCTTGCAGAAAAAGACATGTTGGAGGAAACACGTAAAATGAAGGAGCTTCAGTTGAACATAGAAATAGCTAAGACTAGGGCAAGAGAGAAGGTTTATGCTGATATAGACTTGGAGCTTCAGGGTGATTCTAACCTCAATGTCCCCAGTCAGGGTGTAGGTGCTGTTAAACACGAAGTTAAACATGAAGAACCTCAGACAGAATACAAGCCTCAAGGTCTGAACCCAAATGCAAGTTATTTTACTCCTTCAACACAAGTTCACCCACCTTTGACTATGAATACTATGCATTCATCTGTTCAGCAAACATTGCAGCCTACTCAGAATGATGTGCTACTGCAAACCCACAGACAGATGACAACTGCCATGTTTCTTCCACAACCTGAAGTACCCAAGTTTAGGGGTGACCCAACAGCATACAGCTCATTCATGATGTCATTTGATGCTAGGATAGTTCCTCACACCACAAACAGTATAGACAGGTTGTACTACCTGGACCAGCAGCTGGAGGGGGAACCAAAGGAGTTGATAGCTGGATGTTTGTACATGGCACCAGTGGAGGGATACATGAAGGCTCGGGAGTTGCTTGCTGGAGAATACGGGGATCCATACAAGGTTTCTGCAAGAGAGTCTGACGTCAATCAGGTACTTTCATGGCCAGATATTAGGCAAGAAGATAGTCAGAAGTTGAAACAATTCTCATTCTTTCTCACCAAATGTTCACATGCTATGAACAATATATCTCATATGACCGTCCTGAACCATGCACCCAACTTGCAGGCTATAGTACAGAAGTTGCCTCAATACCTCCAGAACAAGTGGCGAGATCACATTACTAAGTGTAGGATCCAGAACAACAGGATGATTGGATTTAAAGATCTCGTGGAGTTCATAGACTTTGCAGCCAAATCAGCGAATGAGCCCATTTTCAGTAAAGAAGCAATGAGTAAAACAGAAAGTAATCGTGGACATACTCCTAGCAGAGGATTTAGGAAGGACAAGCTGATTGCTAGCAAACCAAGGTCTAGCACTTTCAAACAAATGTCGGACAGAACTACACTGATCACAAGAAGAAAGTATCCTGTCACTTCTGTTGGAAAGCACATGACATCGATGACTGTGAAGCCTTCAAGCAAAAGACACTGAGCGAGAAACGCGTACTTACTTGAGAGAAGAAGCACATGTGTTATGGATGCTACGGATACAACCACGCTGTCAAAGGATGTCTAAGAAAGAGAATATGTAGGAAGTGTGGAAAACGTCATCCAACAGCACTACATGACGATAACTTTCAAATGAGACACAGCAGTCAACATTCAACAGACACCAAGTATCAAACAGAAGGCAACGGCAACCAAAAGGATTTAACAGAAACAGTGTCATCTTCTTGTAACAGTACCAAGTCTGACTCGGTGGAAACTGTGCTACAGTCGATTCTACCTGTCATCGTGACATGCGCCAGCAAGGTAACAGTAAAGCGGTGAAGACTTATGCACTCTTAGACAATGGGAGTACTGGTTGCTTCATCACCGAGACACTCAAAGATCAACTTGGCGCATCAACAACTACGACAACTCTGAAATTACAGACTATGCATGGTGTAGATATGGTAGAAACCTCAGCTGTAACTGGCCTCACTGTAACTGACAATCAGGACAATCATCCAGTCTATCTTCCTAGGACATTTGTAAAGGAAATACCAGTTAATCATAACCAGATTCCTGATCCAAAGTTTCTCGGCGATTCTCTGATCTTGAAGATATGGCAAGTAAATTACCTGAATTTTACCCGAACTTGAAGTTGGTCTCCTAATTGGAAGTAACTGTCCTTCAGCCTTACAGCCTCAAAAGGTGATTCCATCAGATGGGGATGGTCCGTTCGCAGTGTTGTATAAGCATGGCTGGACGATTAACGGGCCTCTACATGTGAAGTTTAATAGTGAGAGAAACACTCTTGTCTGCAACAGAGTCATCCTTTGCGAAAAGAGTTCTGTGAAGGAATGTCTAGCTCCGGGAGTACTATCGTTAGGATCTTGAACGAGACTTCAGTGAGCAGGATCTCGGCAAAGTACCAGGGGAGAAGGGCTATTCAAGAGAAGATAGGAAATTTATGGAGACAGCAGAGGAACAGGTGAAATATGTCAATGGTCACTATGAGCTTCCATTACCATTCAGAGATGATACATTATGTGCAAACAACAGGACTCAAGCACAGAGCAGAGCGAAATGGCAAAGAAAGAAAATGCTCCAGAATGAACAGTACTACAAGGATTATGTAGGTTTTGTTGATAATCTCCTTGAAAAGGGCTTGGCATTACAAGATACCTGAAGGTCAACTGTCAGCTGAATCACAGAGAATTTGGTATCTTCCGCACCATGGAATCTATCACCCCAAAAAGCCAACAAAGATCCGTGTGGTTTTCGACTGCAGCGCCAAGTATGAAGGAACATCATTGAACAACAGGCTTCTGCAAGGTCCAGACCTCACAAACTCTTTGATAGGTGTTTTGACAAGATTCAGAGCTGAACGGATAGCATTCATGGCAGACATAGAGTCCATGTTTTACCAGGTGAAGGTGCCAGTGACTCAACATGACAGCCTAAGATTTTTGTGGTGGCCCAACGGTGATCTCAACGCTGACTTACAGGAATATAGAATGGGTGTACATATCTTTGGAGCAGTCTCCTCTCCCAGCATATCCAACTTTGCATTGAAAGCCACAGCCAACAGGGCAGAAGAAAGGTTTGGCAGTCTAAGTAGCTGATGTAATCAGAAAGAACTTTTACGTTGATGACTGTTTAAAATCTGTAGAAAATGACAAGACAGCTATAAAGCTAATCTATGGCGTGAGAGCCGCATGCGCAGATGGGGTTTCAAATTAACCAAATTCACTTCAAATAGCAGAAGCGTTTTGAAGTCAATCCCAGTTGGTGATCATTCCAAAGAGATTCAAACCCGTGACCTGGATTATGATGAACTGCCAATTGAACGTGCTCTTGGGATGAAATGGTATGTAAATACAGACACATTTGGATTTTCCACCGACTTCATTGAGAAACCAGTCACACGTCGTGGTCTACTATCCACGGTTTCATCTCTGTATGATCCCCTTGGTATCGTTACACCTATCATTCTTCCGCTAAGCCGGATACTTCAAGAATTGTGTGCCAACAATGATCTGGACTGGGATGATGATATACCAGGAAAGTATGAAGTCTCATGGAAAAAGTGGTTGAAGGAGCTCAAGATACTTGAAACTCTGAAGATTGAACGATGCCTGAAGCCTGCTGAGTTCGGTAAAGTTGTATCTAAACAGGTTCATGTGTTCTCTGATGCCAGCTTTCGGTAGAATGCGGCTGTGTAGCTTATCTTGGCTTTCTGATGCTGAGCAAAATGTCCATGTTGCTTTTCTAATGGGGAAATCAAGACTGACTCCTGTGAAACCTGTGAGTATTCCACGTCTCGAGTTGGCGGCCGCTACAGTCGCAGTTCAAATAGCTCAACTTATGCTGAAAGAACTTGATACAGATATTGATAAGCGTGACCTACTTCACAGACTCAACGACTGTCCTCCATTATATCAACAGTGAGAAGAAGAGATGCCCAGTATTTGTTGCTAATCGTGTGAGAGATTGATAAGGGACTACTCTGGGCCAAAAGATTGGAAGTATGTAGAATCTGATGAGAACCCAGCGGATATAGCATCCAGAGGAGCTAGCACAGCACAACTACTGGCTTAATCAGACTGGTTTGAAGGACCACAATTCCTCAGGAGATCTGAATCAGAATGGAATCTGAAGCAACCCGGACCGGCAGAATCTGTTGTAGAGGAAACAGTTGCAACTTCACGCAGTGTATCACCAACCAAGATGCAATGTGAAGGGCTTGACACTTTGATTAAACATTATTCAAGTTGGTATCGTCTTAAAGCGGCGTAGTCATATATCTCCAACTCATCAACAACATCAAAGCTGCATTATCAGGAAAAGAAAAGGTAAAGTTGAATCGGGGTATATAACAATAAACCGCTTTTCACAGTTGAGAAACTTGAATGTGCAGAGAATATCATCATGAAGTTTGTGCAGTCCAAGAGTTTTAGACAAGGAAATCCATGTACTTACAGCAGTTGAGCGAGGCCGAGTACGAAGCACAGCTTCGGTCTACAAGCTGGATCCATTCATCAACAATGGGATTCTCAAAGTAGGTGGCAGACTCAGCAAGTCTCAGATCCCAGATGAAATGAAGCACCAGATTCTTCTACCAGCAAACATCATGTCACAAGCCTGATCATACAAGACATACACAAGAAGCTTGGCCATGTGGGGCCGAAATCATGTACTTTGAAGCTCACGAGAAAAGTATTGGGTCATCAGAAGCTGAAGCATTACCGTGAAACATACTGTCCCATTGTGTCACCTGTCGAAGACTGAAAATGCCTCCATGTGAACTGAAGATGTCCGACCTACCATTCAGCAGAGAGTGAATCCAGCCGCGCATTTACATACTCAGGTGTAGATTTCTTTGGCCCGCATACCATCAAAGAAGGTAGGAAACAGATGAAGCGCTATGGAGCACTGTTCACATGTTTAGCGGTAGAGCCATACACATCGAAGCGGCCAACTCTTTGGACACAGACTCATTCATACATGCCTTGCGCGTCCGCTTTATAGCAATTACCATCGTGGACCTGTCAAAGAAATATGGTGTGACAATGGCACCAACTTCATTGGAGCTGCCAGAGAATTGAAAGAAGCACTAGCAGAACTTGATCAAAACAGCATCCACTCTCACCTACTGCAAAGCCAACATCGACTGGAAGTTTAACCGCCATCAGCCAGTCACATGGAAGCGAATTGTTGGCACGCATGATAGGTTCTGTGCGAAGATTCTATCTCCCATGCTGTATGAGTTCGGGGACCGTTTGGATGTGAAGCATACCGTACACCTGCTATCTTGAGTAGAAGCCATCGTCAACTCCGTCCACTCACCACAGTTTCCAGTGACGCCACTGACCTGAACCCCTAACGCCAAACCATTTGCTCATGATAAAATCCAACGTTTTCATCGGCTCCACAAGGTAAATTTCAATGTGATGATGTCTACATCGTCCGGAGATGGAGAAGGATTCAGTATCTACAAATGTATTTTTGGACAAGGTGGAGGAAAGAATACCTGTATTCCCTACAAGAGAGACAAAAATGGAGTACACCAAAACGCAACATTGAAATAGATGACATTGTACTCATCAAGGATGAAAATGCACACAGATCATGCTGGCCCATGGGACGAGTGATCAAAGTTGAGCCAGACAAACAGGGCTTTGTGAGAAGTGTGATACTGAAAACTCAAAGTACAGAACTGCGCAGACCTGTACACAAACTAGTACTATTACTTCCAAAGACGAGTGAAAGATATGCTGATGAGTGAAATTTTGTGAAAATTGACATTGTGTATGAATATATGGCCAAAGTTATGGGCTGTATGGATCATTGTTTCTGCATTGTGAGAAGTTTGTTAAACAATGTTGTTTAAGAGGCCGAGTGTGTTGATGCAGAAAAAATGTTCACTCCAATTAGTTTATAATTTCATGCACTAAAGATATTTGTTGTCAAAAGGTTATATTTTTATGTTGCAAAGTACAAAGTTCTAAAATAGTGTAGTAATTTTCATTGTAAAATTTAGTTCAGATGAGGTTCAGAAAGTCTAGCTTGGCTATAACTGTTATTAGTTTTCCAAAAAGTATTATCATGATTGTCATAACAGATTACTTCCCCTTATTGTGAGTGTTGCTCTTCATCAGAGCACATGGCTTGTCACTGCCTCCATGTTGGAGACATTCAGCTGTTGTAGTTGGCATGAACACAAATGTGAGTAGCATTGTTTGCTATTGTAATATATTTCAAGGCATAATAAGGTAATATTATTTGAAGGTTTTGTTAATTGTACATTTTATTCATTTATCTTGTAACTGTTAATTTGAAGTAATTTACTTAGACTTGTCATGTAGTTTGAGTGTTAGGAATAATTGAGTGTTAGGAATAATTTACTTAGCAAGTCTGTATTTCTGCATTGTAGTTTTCTGAACCTCACCAAGCCAAAGAAAGAAGTCAAAGTGAAATTGAACGTATACCAGAATAAATTATTGGTGCGAGTAAAGAATTTTTGTGTCTTGCATCCACAACGGTATCAATCTATCAAGGTATCTAATGTGGGTAAGTCACTGTTCAAGCCATCCATCACGGTATCAATCTATCAAGGTATCTAAGGTGGGTAAGTCACTGTTCAAGCCATCCATCATGGTATCAATCTATCAAGGTATCTAAGGTTGGTAAGTCACTGTTCAAGCCATCTATCACGGTATCAATCTATCAAGGTATCTAAGGTTGGTAAGTCACTGTTCCAGCCATCTATCACGGTATCAATCTATCAAGGTATCTAAGGTGGGTAAGTCATTATTCAAGCCATCTAGCATGGTATCAATCTATCAAGGTATCTAATGTGGGTAAGTCACTGTTCAAGCCATCTATAACGGTATCAATACAGAGATGCCAACCCCAATGTGTTGCAAATAGTAGTTTCAAGGATCAAAATTAGTAGTTTGACCATAAAATTAGTAGTCAACTAAATACTCAAAATCATGATGGATTCTGGGAAAGATAATATGACACTAATCAAGAGTGAAGCTTTAATTTCAAATACCTCCAATAACAGATTTCCAAATTATCAGCATTACATTTCTTCTTGTCGTCTCTTTTTGGCGAAAATGTACTTAATCGACAAAAATATATGTGCAATCTTATTGGCGTAGTTTGAGGCTAAAATTTGTAGCGACTACAATAAGATCATAGAGGTTGGCATCTCTGTCAATGGTAGGGTACTCACTCTTCAAACAGTCTATCATGGTTTCAATATGGTACTCACTGTTCAAGCTGTATCATGGTTTCAATATGATACTCACTGTTCAAGCTGTCTATCATGGTTTCAATATGGTGTCACAGTATCAATGGTAGGGTACTTACTGGCTTGGAGGCTCTGATTTTCCTCTTGGATGGCAGTGACTTCATCATCACAAGCCCTTCACTGTCTGACTCTATCTTTATTGGCTCGGACTCGGACTCCGACACCTTCTCTGATGGTGGCGAGGAGTGTACCTCGGGCTGTGTTTCTGTCAGTGTGTTGCCCTGACTCTCCAGTTCTTCCGTGATCTCTTCATCAATTGAACCTGTCGACACATATTTCCAATGCAGGAGTGTTTACAATGGTCAAGGAAATTCTTTTGGCCAAGAACATGAGTAATTAGAAGCAGACGTGACACAGAAAGAAAAAATGGAGAAGACGTGACAGTTGCAGGCAAGCAAAGACAAAACTTACTCTGTATTAATGAGTCCGATGGTTTTAATGCCATGTGGAATCAACACTGTTCCCATTATATAACAGCATGTCAGCTGAATGTGGGAGGACAGACCAAAGTGACAGGTGCTTAAAATGTTTACCAAATTTAAAAAAAATAAATAAAATGTTCGAGCAGAGGCATGGGGCATTAATAATAATTTATATTGCGTCTAACTCCACACTAGGTATGCTCACAGTGCTTACAATCAATAACACCGCACATTATTACCCCAGATAATCCAAGCTGCCTGTTAGGCGCTAGAAGGTTATAGTCACATGACTTTATCCAATGGGTACCCACTTTCCTGCTGGGTGAACAGAGGCAATTTTGAACAAACTCACTTGCCTAAGGTGAGACCACATGCATCACATGTGCTTCGTTGTGGGGCAGGACTGAAGTCCTAGAATCTCTTAGGAGTCAACACAGTCACCCATCCAAGGACTCTCTGAGCTCGACATGCTTAACATCACCGATCTGTGACCTGAGATTTGTGCACAGGACCACACGCCAACACATTCATACCACATTATCGAGTTACCCGGGAATAAAAAAACCCATTATAATTTTTCTAGTGTATCCAAATCCAAGGGACACAACTGCAGTGCCTCAGACAAATGGTCAACTTATTCACCCATATTGATAAAAGTGACCAAAATGTAGTAAGTGAGTGAGTGAGTTAAAGTTTATAGTCACAGCGGCAGTATTTCAGCCATATCGTGACTTAAGACAGTTAAGTTCATGACAAATGTGCAATTTTAAAAATCTGTCAACGAAGGACAGTAAAACCAACTAGTATATCACAGTAATAGGAAATGAAACTAGCGTATATCTCTAAAATAGGAATTCAAATTAGGACAATACAATATAAAATAAGGCTGAGGATCGCCAACAACTGAAGGTAGATCACCACTCTAGGGACCATGGGGACTTAAAGTACTTTGGCTACCTGCATGGACCCTAGCTGGATTTATACCATCCCTTCAGCCACTGGCGACTGTACTGATATTTAGCCATAATAAAACAAATATTCTATGATTAAACTGACTTGGGAAGTTTTGGGACTTACATACCCTCTCAGTAGGACCAAAATGTAGCAGTATCTTACCTCAAAATATCCTACCAGCATGTGACATCTACAGATGCCAAATGGATGGTAGACATGAGGACATGAGGAAGGTCACAAGGGAATTACTTTTCCACACACAACTTATTTGCAGAAAAATCATGTGATGCCAAAACTTACCACCATAATAAACATAAATTGCTCAGGGAATTTCATACACGTTCAGCCAGTCTAAACTGAGTCCGTCTTCTAAACTTACATATTTTCCAAAAGTATCACGTCGAACATCCACAGATATGAAACCATGAAACCATCTTATAGGTATGAGATATGAGTAGTAAGCAGATGACTTCACTCATGACCTTAGTGCTGTGATATTCCTGCTCAAGTATGATCTTGAGAATACACAAAATATGCATCAATTTGATGGCAAAATGGTGCAACATTAGGGTATGTCAGAAACATTTTAGAACTCATGCATGTCAGATACCTTTTACCTTACTTACAACTCACTTTAAAACCTAGCTAATGATTATTCACACATTACATGCATTTTGAAACTGCTAGTCATAAGATAAATGATACTTAATGGCTACCCGTCTCATAATCTCTGCTTGCAGTTGGCTTTCCTCTGTAACTTAGCATAAGGTGCCTGATTTGCTTCAGAGAGAATATCGTATACAAATGTACAAATCATCCCAGAATCTATAACTATCATTAGGGCACTAATCAACCTTACTGACCTTCATCTTCAAACATTGTGTCATCCATTGGCTTTGGCGAAGGCTGAAAACACAGACTCTGGCAGTGAGAAATCTAAATACAATCAACAGTGAATAACTATTTTATGACATAATGATATATCTCCTTTCTTTTATGACAAATACTCTGGACACATTAACACCAATGCCTCTTTTCAGAAGAGGAGTTTGGTTTGGGTTGTTTAACGCTGCACTCAGCAATATTCAACCTATATGATGTGTCAACCAAGTCAGAGCCTGACCACAAGATCCCGTTAGTCGCCTCTAATGATAAGCATAGGTTGCTGAAGACCAATCTCAATCCAGATCTTCACAGGTTAGAAGAGGAGTAACAATTCCCACATCATCTACCACAAACTGAGAACAGGATTTGTCTTGCTCACGAAACTCCAAACAACAGCTGAAACAGTGTTTGGCCTCATACAAGAAGGACCCTGATATATGGACTGTCATAAATAGACTGTCAGCTGGAAGGGATGTACTAAGGAACTAAGATGTTGGACTGTGTTTGAGGATAAAGTCAGATTGTGTGCTGGTGAGAAAACTACTTGGTCAAATATCATGAAAGGACAGTACAGTTAGATTGGCATCTATCTTTAGCATTGTTTCATTCCAGTTGATTTCAAAATGAGTGAGTGAGTTAAATTTTATGCCGCAGTCAGCAATATTCCAGCTATATGGCGGCGGTCTGTAAATAATCAAGTCTGGACCAGGCAATCCAGTGATCAACAGCATGAGCATCGATCTGCGCAATTGCGAATCGATGACATGTGTCAACCAAGTCAGCAAGCCTGACCACCCGATCCTGTTAGTCGCCGATTTCAAAATGATGACAAATGAAAATATACAAAACATATTGGAGATAACAAATGAGACAATTCTGGCATATCTACATCTGAAATCCTTAGAGCTAAAATCAAATTAACTGTGATATGAAAATACATGCTGAAGCTATATTTCTATGGTAAAATCCCTGTCCAACGGCATTCATTAAAAAATAACAGTCAAGTTATGTCATGATGGGGACACCAGATATAGGATCACAATACCATAGAAACAAACTCAGAAGTTTGGCATTATGAGCCAATGGCTTCACCACTGGGTTATCCTCATTAGTCAAAGTCAAAGATGCATATTGTATATTGTATCATTAAGAACTCTTATCTAACCTTAGCAAGCTTATTGACAAGAGGCAGCACAAGGAAATAAAAGTGCATACCTTAGGAGTTACCTCTCCAGCTTTGGAATCTGAAAGAAACCAAATAGTTTGTAGCGACAGTCATCCTCAAGATATTAAACACAATATCACTATTGTAGTGTTTTGCACACTGTAGGGTGTGGATTTAAGTCCTATTGAATATGTTCATTACTGTTATTATAAATAAATATCAATTCTTTTAAATATCAGCGCTTAAAAAGAGCTTTCATTTATTACAGATATCAATTGCCATTTACTTTAGTATGTTACCATATATCAGTTCAATTAATATGTTTCAGAAACGGTGTTTGTTCACACCAACAACATATTATCTATTTTACATTTTAAAACTTAACATTCCTTTATTTAACTCAATTTCATTACACCGATCTCCATCTGCAAAGAAAGGTTCACAAAACTGAAGACACCAGAGTACCGTAATGTTATTGTTCTAGTGCCGACATCTTGTGTTATAATCTTCTCATTAGTACAGTTAGTGAACAGCTACTCAAAGCAAACAGTCAATATATATACAAAAGGTGATTGAATACAAGAGCGTTGTCATATGTACGGTTAGTGATGTTACCAGAGACAATATTCATACAATACATGAAGCTATACACTGATTGTTGTAGACAGTCAACACAGCAGTGTTAGTGGTAAGCTAATGCCACGTTGTGTAGGGTGTTCCTATATCACCAGCAGCTGGGCATCCCCTGTTCTCTTCCCACAGAGGTTATTTGTCATATCTTCCGACGAACCTCTGTTCTAATACGCCATATTTCCTGTTTTTTGTAAAATCCCCTAGCCGCAAAAAAATCGCAACACAAATTATCTCCCTTCTTTCTATCCATCAGAACACGTTTTACATCGACTTAGATCCAACTTGACTAATGCAGGCAAATATGGGGCCACAAATATCCTTCCTCTGCCGGGGACTTGTGTTGATGTGACACATAAGACATTTAATGGCTAGCTTGTCTGTTGTCAACGAGAGGCAATGGAGACGCCATTGATCAGCCATTTCATGACTGAGTTCTGTCTAGAAGAAATGTTTGCGCATCGCGCATGGGAGGAGGTTCTAGTTTTCTCGAAGCATACGGAAATTACTGAGGCTTTGCAAATGATCACTATTGAAATAGCGTCGCTGATTGCACAACTAAATCTGATTGCAACCAATCACGAATCCTGAACGCTCGCACCATGAAAGGGCCGTATTAGAACAGAGGTATATACAGAGAAGATATGACAAGTGCCTCTGTGGGAAGAGAATGGGCATCCCTTGACCAGACAGGAGACATACATATATTGGATGATGATGGATGAAGTGAGCTTGATGATGTGTATTAGGAACAGATGTTTAATTTTATTGACGAAAACAAAATCATTAACGAAGGAAACAACCTCATCTGGAAAGATATTGAACCATGGGGTTGCAACTTGTCCTGCAACATTTCAAAGCAGTCTGTGACCAGCCACTTGTTCAAAGCCTGAGTGTAGTCAATTTCTGCTTGAAGTAGTAAGTTCAGTACTGGTAAATAGACGTTGACATATTAACACTTGTATGTGGTGATTATTATGCTAAGAGCCAAGTTCAGATCAGCAGTGTCAAATGTATTTGGCACATACTAGTATTCTGAAAAGTTCTGAACACATATTTGTTTCTTGTCTAAAGTCAGGCTCAGTAATATTTATGCACTATGATGTTGACCTATTGACCTATTCTGCACCCAGTGTCAGATTGATATTGTAAGCATGATCCAGTGCCTAGTTCAGCCTGCACGACACACTGTCTGCTTGCCAGCACTTCTCCTTGACATTATTTCATTTTTTTTTGTGTTATTATATGGGCAAAACTAGCAGAGCTTCCTAAACCTAACAGAAATTTATTAGACACAGGTCTCCTACAAGTGTCTCAGTTAACAGTCTTGCCCAACAACAAAGCACATGTGATACACGTGGTCTCACCTTAGGCCAGTGAGTTTGTTCAAACTTGCTTCTGTTCACCCAGCAGAAAATGGGTACCCGGTGGGATAAGCCATGTCACTATTAACCATCTAGTGCATCACAGGCAGCTTGGATTATCCGGGATAATAATTATCAGATTGTAGTGCTTTGTGTGTGCCCCTCCGTGGTGCGGAATTCAGCGCATAACAAATGCCCTTATTATAATATGGGCAATAATTAGCTGAGCTCACTAAAATGAACAGAAATTTACTAGACACAGGCTTACTACAAGTGGCTTAGCTGACAGATTGCAAGTTGCATCAAAGACCATGACCGAAACACCAAAGCTACAAAATGAATATTTGATTACTATAACAAAGTACATATATTTCAACACATCCCCTTCACCACAATATCTGCAATGTCTGTTAGCCGTATCCTTGAAGCTATGGCTGTACGGGGTTATTGCCAGCTGAGATCTATTACACATACCAACTTCCCAATGAATAAACACATATATAGTGTATAACAGGTACAAAGCTGTTTATACAAGCACTGAACATGCAGTATTAACTTGCACATAACAGTTAACACACTTAACTTATACATGTTAACATCATTTCATGCCATTCTTTGTTTATCAAAACAAAAAATCCTGAGATTTTGAAAAGAGTCATTGTAACAAAACTATTTGCAGTCAATTGTTTTCACTTTTACTGATGTTAGAGTTGACAGTGGTTTGAATCAAACATGCTTCAAACCATGTTGAACTGTTTTGTTCAATAGAACGCTTGCAATTACTGTATATTTATTTTTTGAGGACCCCCAAAAGCAGTCTGAAGAAGGGGTTGGCTTTTCTACAGGATACACTTATACACTTTTGTGAAACCTTTTCCGATGTCTGATCATGACGAAAAAATGAGCTTAAGATTGGGGACCCTTACCCTACGGAGCTCACCTGGAAACTTGACCATGTGCATGTCAACAAATGCAGCCAATTCAGATAGTTTTGTCAGCACAAACATATTAATAACAAGGTCCTTATGACATTTTATATACAGAATAATCTGCTGTCCATGCAACACTGACCATCACTTGGCATTCATAAATATTTGGCTATTCTAATGCTTTTGGTTGAAACTTAAAGTACTAGTTTGACATCAAAATACAGTAGTTTAAGTAAAAAGACAGATACATTTAGCTTCATATCTGTGTAACTGTAAAAATATCTGGTGAGCAATTTGAAAGGATTTGTGTTGTCAAACATGATAGATGAAATATTGACATAGCAACCACTTTAATAAATTTTTATATGACCAGTCTGAAATAGACAAAATTCCTGCTTGACAATGATACAAGAATCTGTATCAAACCATCGCACTCTCGTAATAAAGAAGTTGTTATCCATAAATTTGTCTGTTTTGTACTTCCCAGCTTCTGAAATGCCACTGAATGAAGTGACCAGTCTGAATTGCAGATTCTTGACATGCATTCCATGACACAAGATCATCTACCCAGGTGAGATAAAATTGGAGGTTCCTGAATTTTAGAAAAGACTACGCCATATATTGAAATCTAAACCAATCAATAAACAATGATGGCAATGAACATGATGAAATATGTACACAGCTGATGCTCTGAGGCTTGATTTTCAGCTGATTGACAGCTGATTGACGATGTCAGTTACATTATGTAGGACATCCAGGTGCTAGCGCAGCACATGAAGTGTTATTCATGCCCACGTTTATAACATATTGACTACAGGTGGGCCTGCGTGCACATGCTTCCTACCACTTCGGGATAATTGTGTCCGTGCCTTGGGTCTGGGGACGGGCTTTCGCTTGCCTAAAACAGGAGTTTACACTGACGTCATCAGAGACAAATAGCTTATTGATATGGAGGTGATTTCTCCCCTTTATCCCTCTTTCTTTCATCAATACAGATCAATGCATGATGCTGATTTTAGAGGAATTAGTTCGTGAGATCCACAGGCAATTCACAGAATCATTCATGGCAATTTGCCATGGTAACACTCACAAATACAGATATCACAGAGACTTGAATTTGTATGATATAAAAATTCATCGATAACGAGCTTGACACAAAACAGTTGCCTTTTATCAAAGAAGTACTAGTCACAAACTAATTCCTGAGTTAACCTTATAGAAGGCTCATATCCTCCGATTGATCTAGTCCCTGGATGTTAATAAAAGAAGCCCGAGACAGAGAAAATGAACTCACTTCTCAACAATTTGAGGCCAGAGCTTTAACTTGCTTTTGAATATTTCTAATTTTGGCCCAAAAATTCAGTTCTGCAGGTCAGAAAAAATACAACTTTTTCTTTTCTAATTTACTCTTGCAACTTTGTCATAGACTGCCCTGTTTAGAGCTTGAATATTAATAAAGTTGAAATTATATATTTTCTTATGCACATTTTATAATTCATAGTTATTGGTATTGGTATTGGTATGAAACCCTTATTTTCTAAATAGTATTTTCACATTTCATGTGGGAATTGGCAGATTGATACACAAATATTTAAAAAAAGTCGTACCTGAGGTAAATTTTACAAAAGTGACAACACCAAGAATGAGTGGATGAGTGAGTGAGTGAGTATGGTTTTATGCCGCTTTTAGCATTATTCCAGCAACATCACGGCAGGGGGACACCAGAAATGGGGCTTCACACATTGTACCCATGTGGGAATCACATCAAGAATGAAGATATGATGCTCAACATAATCTGACTTGAACCATCAGATATCAATAGTTGTGTGTAGATGATATCTTTGAAATAATATACTGCAGTGCAAATGATAAGTGAATATGATATATTTATGTCATTGTCAAGAAAGAGAAGAAATAATCTGAAAAATAAAATAGAAAAGAAAAAATTCATGACTCAGCATGAATATAACTACCCCCCATTCTTCTTCAAAAGCAATGGAGGAAGAACAAAACTAAAGTGATATATATAAGGTACAAATCAGATAAACATTAAAAATGTTGTGAATGAGTAGGGTACTCAACTACTTGATGGATGTAGGATTAACGCTTATTTCAAATGAAAAATATTGGACCCAATAACAATATTGCTGAACTGGTCATATTGGTATACCTGACATCGCCTAATAAAAATTTCAGGGTTAGAAATATAATTTTCAAAACCATGTGGCAACATAAAAATGTCAACAGTTGAGTTTATCTGGTGCCAGAGCAGAAATTTGTTGTGCTCTGTTTTCAGGAATCAACACAAATTCAAAGATGGAAATATTCCAATTAATTTCGAAACCTGAACCAAAGTCAGCCAGTCAGCTTCAGCTTTGCAAAAAATAATGCATTGAGAAGTTATGCAAAATGGGAAACAATTTATTTAATTCAATCATTCTAAAAACTGCAAAAGAATGACAGATGAAAAATAACTAAGGTATAAAAATTCTGTTAATAAGATGTGAAAACTGATTACATTTGATCAAACATGTTTCCCATTTTGATAGCATCTTCTCTGTACACAGTACCTATATCAAACTAAACCAGATGAAACTACAATGAACACTGAAATCTGAGAGAACCTGAAATAAAACTCTGTAATGGTGAATGTAAGGACAAAGACCTAGGGAACTATAGGTCGAGTGCAGAGTGTGAAACCTCAGTAATCCATGTATTACCTTCATTCTATCATGATAGATACCTGGCCCCATTCATTACCATAGCTACATACTGAGTTTAATTTGAAAGGCAACTAAAACAACCATCCTGTTAAAACCTCTCTTAGGCCTAAATTTTTTGTTGTTGTGGTTCCGATTACCAGACCGACCCTTGAATTCTGGTGCTGACCCTATTTTTTTAAGCGATATCAATAAAATAAGCTATCAGATGCCATTGTTTTTTCCCAGCACCCAGAGACATCGGTCATTCTGATAGAGAAAGTCAACATGATGACCGAAAGGTTGATTGAATAAACAATTACACTTTGATAAATGTGTTATTAGTTTTGTACTTAACTTCTAAAAATGTAAAAAAAAATGTAAAAAATCCTACCTACCTACCTACCCTAAAGAAAGAGTGTAATCGGAACCACAACATTTTTTTATTTGTCCTTATTAGCTGGATGCATTTTGTACTAAGATGGATATTGGGAAGATACTTCGGTAAAACGCTTTAGTTGCAAATGGGTCCAGGATAATAATCAATGTGGATAATAATCAATGTAGAATGATGATAATACCCTGGATAGTCGA
The DNA here is from genome assembly GCF_003918875.1 of Haliotis rubra. Classification (NCBI taxonomy): domain Eukaryota; kingdom Metazoa; phylum Mollusca; class Gastropoda; order Lepetellida; family Haliotidae; genus Haliotis; species Haliotis rubra. Next base: position 47,781 of record NW_025766988.1, on the reverse strand, counting down.
GGGTGGAGTACGGGCTGAGCGTGCAGATAACTATGAGACTTCTGCTAACTCAAGCGGGGGACGTAAGCAGCTACAGTTGGTTACCTTCCTCCGACCCCGATTCAATCATCATGTGACGATTACGGGGGAAGGGGGAGGGTTTCGGCTGAAGCTCCTCCCCCTCGGTGTCATCCTCTGTGGTCACATGACCTCCACGATGATCCTGTGAGTCTAGGGGGACTATAAGACGTGAAGGGACGTAACTTTAGAGCTTATTAGTTATACAAAATATCATCATTGATAACATCTAGTATCCCATATCAAGTGAATGTTAAGCATTAAAAGCATCACAGCACAGCAACGTCTTTGAAGGTATCACTAGGATTTAAGAATTCAAAGTAATCCCGAAACACAAACATTAGGAACTATATTCATACAGGTTTCACACACAGGGTATCATTTTATCATGCAGATGATACATCCTCAAAAACCAGGTCACGGTGGACATTAACAATGAAACAGTATCCATGGTAATAATTGTATACACAAATTAAGATGAGGAAGTAGATGTGTCTTCAATATGCTTAGAGATGAAAAAAATATTAAAATCATTCTAGTTAGTAATATCAAGTCAATTAGTCTAACTGTGCCTAAATGTGACTAGTCTAAAATTTTGGAAGAGAAAAAATTATACCAAAAATTAGGATTCTGTATACCTTGTATCTTTCAAGTGTTAATAAAAACTGATTACATTTTCAGGAACCTTTTTCATGATCATTTTACATTTTAGATAACTGAATATATTGGAAACAAAACATAGATTCTGGTCGCAATTTTAAAAAGTGTAGTATCATTTACAAAACAATATTCCAAACAAAAAAAATTGATAACATTAACAGAAATTCTGCATGATGTAGTCAACATGATGCATATTCAGTGTTGGTAGTTTTCTGCTCAGAATATAGAGATTGTAATGGTCTCTTTGGATAATAAAGTACTATTTTTATCTGGTCCTCCCTTTAATGTCACCTTAAGCTGGCAAGGTTTGTACAGATACAAAACAACTTCATTCAAGGACTTTTCAAGATTTCTCATGGTTTCACATGTCATTTTGAAGGCCTTTTTTAACTGGGTTATTAGCCCCTGTCTGTCAATACATACATTAGTTGTAAGACCGAAAATGAAAAATATTTTCACCATAAAAAATACATTAATCATGGTCTTTGGCAGACCAATCTATAAATCACCTCAAACTTTTAATACATATGTTATTTTGTACAAATACAAGGTCTTTCATGCATTTGCTTATTTTCAAGGTTACACTAAAAGAAATATGCTTTTCAAGAGGGACCTTAGGTACCGTTCAAGCCTGTATGAAGTTTGCCTGGTTTCTGAGGATGAAAGGGTATTAACAGATCATGCAACATGCATTTTAGCATTTTGAGATTATTCATTTCCAAAAGAGAATGCAAAGTTCAAATTACACAGAATGCAAGGTCAAATTACACAGCACCTCAAAATGGATGTGCGTTGAGAGACTTGGCGGAGAGAGTTACGACACACAACACCTAACTTACTCTCAAGATCCTCCTCACTGGGGTGCAGGTACCTCAGTGGGTGGCACTTCCTCCTCCTCACCACCTCTAGACTCTACCTCTGTTACCATGGTTACACAGTCTTGTTAGTAATATCATTAAGTATCAACATAGAACTTCACACTTCCCAAATATTCAAATGTTTGTGGACCAAATGCATTTTCTTCAGCATTCAATAACTGGACTCAAGAAGGATGAAATTTATGTAGAGATGTTCTTGACAGCTCATCAATAGATCTTGGAAATCAGATCTTGAGTCGCCCTCACTGATACAAGAATCTGAGGTCATCCATTACTGCATCCACTTCCACAAAGCCGCATCACAGCTCCACAACAATTAATAAACATAAGTATGAGAGTTCACGATCATCGTGGCTTAAGATAAGCTTTGTGCAAGCTGAGCCCTGGTCATATCAGAATGACCTTTTAGCGAACTTTGACTGACCAATGAAATTACTCACAAAAGCAGCTTTCGAGCTTTTACATTTACAGCACTAGTTTCAAAATGGTTTTAGACTCCAGACTAAGCTTTGAATAATATTTTTGACAAAGTTCTTGATTAAAAAATAATTCTAGGCGGTCTAATAGGTTGCCCAGACTGGTACCGCAATACTCTAAGTAATAAAGAAGTTGTTATCCATAAATTCTGTCTGTTTTGTACTTCCCAGCTTCTGAAATGCCACTGAATGGAAGTGACTAGCTCTGAATTGCAGATTCTGACATGCATCCATGACACAAGATCATCTACCCAGGTGAGATAAAAATTGGAGGTTCCTGAATTTTAGAAAAGACTTCTGCCCATATATTGAAATCTAAACCAATCAATAAAACAATGATGGCAATGAACATGATGAAATATGTACACAGCTGATGCTCTGAGGCTTTGGATTTTCAGCTGATTGACAGCTGATTGGACGCCAAGTGTCAGTTACATTATGTAGACATCCAGGTGCTAGCGAAAGCAAGTGAAGTGTTATTCATGCCCACGCTTATAACATCATATTGACTACAGGGTTGTCCTGCGTGCACATGCTTCCTACCACTTCGGGATAATTGTGTCCGTGCCTTGGGTCTGGGGACGGGCTTTCGCTTGCCTAAAACAGGAGTTTACACTGACGTCATGAGAGACAAATAGCTTATTGATATGGAGGTGATTTCTCCCCTTTATCCCTCTTTCTTTCATCAATACAGATCAATGCATGATGCTGATTTTAGAGGAATTAGTTCGTGAGATCCACAGGCAATTCACAGAATCATTCATGGCAATTTGCCATGGTAACACTCACAAATACAGATATCACAGAGACTTGAATTTGTATGATATAAAATTCATCGATAACACAGCTTGACACAAGTACTAGTCACAAACTAATTCCTGAGTTAACCTTATAGAAGGCTCATATCCTCCGATTGATCTAGTCCCTGGATGTTAATAAAAGAAGCCCGAGACAGAGAAAATGAACTCACTTCTCAACAATTTGAGGCCAGAGCTTTAACTTGCTTTTTGAATATTTCTAATTTTGGCCCCAAAATTCAGTTCTGCAGGTCAGAAAAATACAACTTTTTTCTTTTCTAATTTACTCTTGCAATTTGTCATAGACTGCCCTGTTTAGAGCTTGAATATTAATAAAGTTGAAATTATATATTTTCTTATACACATTTTTATAATTCATGGTTATTGGTATGAAAACCCTCAGCTTTTCATTTTCTAAATTGTATTTTCACATTTCATGTGGGAATTGGCAGATTGATACACAAATATTTAAAAAAGTCTGACCTGAGGTAAATTTTACAAAAGTGACAACACCAAGAATGAGTGAGTGAGTGAGTATGGTTTATGCCGCTTATAGCAATATTCCAGCAATATCCCGGCAGGGGACACCAGAAATGGGCTTCACACATTGTACCCATGTGGGGAATCACACCAAGAATGAAGATATGATGCTCAACATAATCTGACTTAAACCATCAGATATCAATAGTAGTGTGTAGATGATACCTTTGAAATAATATACTGCAGTGCAAATGATAAGTGAATATGATATATTTATGTCATTGTCAAGAAAGAGAAGAAATAATCTGAAAAATAAAATAGAAAAAGAAAAATTCATGACTCAGCATGAATATAACTACCCCCATTCTTCTTCAAAAGCAATAGAGGAACAACAAAACTAAAGTGATATATATAAGGTACAAATCAGATAAATATTAAAAATGTTGCTTATTTCAAATGAAAAATATTGGACCCAATAACAATATTGCTGAACTGGTCATATTGGTATACCTGACAATGCCTAATAAAAATTCAGGGTTAGAAATTTAATTTTCAAAACCATGTGGCAACTTTTATAAAAATGTCAACAGCTGAGTTTATCGGGTGCCAGAGCAGAAATTTGTTGTGCTCTGTTTTCAGGAATCAACACAAATTCAAAGATGGAAATATTCCAATTAATTTCGAAACCTGAACCAAAGTCAGCAAGTCAGCCTCAGCTTTGCAAAAAATAATGCTTTGAGAAGTTATGCAAAATGGGAAACAATTTATTTAATTCAATCATTCTAAAAACTGCAAAAGAATGACAGATGAAAAATAACTAAGGTATAAAAATTCTGTTAATAAGATGTGAAAACTGATTACATTTGATCAAACATGTTTCCCATTTTGATAGCATCTTCTCTGTACACAGTACCTATATCAAACTAAACCAGATGAAACTACAATGAACACTGAAATCTGAGACAACCTGAAATAAAACTCTGTAAAGGTGAATGTAAGGACAAAGACCTTCTAGGGAACTATAGGTCGAGTGCAGAGTGTGAAACCTCAGTAATCCATTGTATTACCTTCATTCTATCATGATAGATACCTGGCCCCATTCATTACCATAGCTACATACTGAGTTTAATTTGAAAGGCAACTAAAAACAACCATCCTGTTAAAAACCTCTTAGGCCTTAAAAAAAAAAAATGTTGTGGTTCCCATTACCCGACCGACCCTTGAATTCTGGTGCCGACCCTATTTTTTTTAAGCGATATGAATAAAATAAGCTATCAGATGCCATTGTTTGTTCCCAGCACCGAGAGACTTTAGTCATTCTGATAGAGAAAGTCAACATGATGTCCGAAAGCTTGATTGAATAAACAATTACACTTTGATAAATGTGTTATTAGTTTTTAAAAAAATAAATGTAAAAAATCCTACCTTAAAGAGGTGTAATCGGAACCACAACATTTTTTTTATTTGTCCTTATTAGCTGGATGCATTTTGTACTAAGATGGATATTGGGAAGATACTTCGGTAAAACGCTTTAGTTGCAAATGGGTCCAGGATAATAATCAATGTGGATAATAATCAATGTAGAATGATGATAATACCCTGGATAGTCGAGGGTGGAGTACGGGCTGAGCGTGCAGATAACTATGAGACTTCTGCTAACTCAAGCGGGGGACGTAAGCAGCTACAGTTGGTTACCTTCCTCCGACTCGACCAATCATCATGTGACGACATGGGGAGGGGAGGGTTTCGCTGAAGCTCCTCCCCTCGTGTCATCCTCTGTGGTCACATGACCTCCACGATGATCCTGTGAGTCTAGGGGGACTATAAGACGTGAAGGGACGTAACTTTAGAGCTTATTAGTTATACAAAATATCATCATTGATAACATCTAGTATCCCATATCAAGTGAATGTTAAGCATTAAAAGCATCACAGCACAGCAACGTCTTTGAAGGTATCACTAGGATTTAAGAATTCAAAGTAATCCCGAAACACAAACATTAGGAACTATATTCATACAGGTTTCACACACAGGGTATCATTTTATCATGCAGATGATACATCCTCAAAAACCAGGTCACGGTGGACATTAACAATGAAACAGTATCCATGGTAATAATTGTATACACAAATTAAGATGAGGAAGTAGATGTGTCTTCAATATGCTTAGAGATGAAAAATATTAAAATCATTCTAGTTAGTAATATATAAATTAGTCTACTGTGCCTAAATGTGACTAGTCTAAAATTTTGGAAAGAAAAATTATACCAAGAAATTAGGATTCTGTATACCTTGTATCTTTCAAGTGTTAATAAAAACTGATTACATTTTCAGGAACCTTTTTCATGATCATTTACATTTTAGATAACTGAATATATTGGAAACAAAAACATAGATTCTGGTCGCAATTTTTAAAAATTAGTATCATTTACAAAACAATATTCCAAACAAAAATTGATAACATTAACAGAAATTCTGCATGATGTAGTCAACATGATGCATATTCAGTGTTGGTAGTTTTCTGCTCAGAAGATAGAGATTGTAATGGTCTCTTTGGATAATAAAGTACTATTTTATCTGGTCCTCCCTTTTATGTCACCTTCGCTGGCAAGGTTTGTACAGATACAAAACAACTTCATTCAAGGACTTTTCAAGATTTCTCATGGTTTTCACATGTCATTTTGAAGGCCTTTTTAACTGGGTTATTAGCCCCTGTCTGTCAATACATACATTAGTTGTAAGACCGAAAATGAAAAATATTTTCACCATAAAAAAATACATTAATCATGGTCTTTGGCAGACCAATCTATAAATCACACTCAAACTTTTTAATACATATGTTATTTTGTACAAATACAAGGTCTTTCATGCATTTGCTTATTTTCAAGGTTACACTAAAAGAAATACGCTTTTCAAGAGGGACCTTAAAGGCCGTTCAAGCCTGTATGAAGTTTGCCTGGTTTCTGAGGATGAAAGGGTATTAACAGATCATGCAACATGCATTTTTAGCATTTTTGAGATTATTCATTTCCAAAAGAGAATGCAAGTTCAAATTACACAGAATGCAAGGTCAAATTACACAGCACCTCAAAATGGATGTGCTTGAGAGACTTGGCGGAGAGAGTTACCACGACACACAACACACCTAACTTACTCTCAAGATCCTCCTCACTGGGTGCCGGTACCTCAGTGGGTGGCACTTCCTCCTCCTCACCACCTCTAGACTCTACCTCTGTTACCATGGTTACACAGTCTTGTTAGTAATATCATTAAGTATCAACATAGAACTTCACACTTCCCAAATATTCAAATGTTTGTGGACCAAATGCATTTTCTTCAGCATTCAATAACTGGACTCAAAGAAGGATGAAATTTATGTAGAGATGTTCTGACAGCTCATCAATAGATCTTGGAAATCAGATCTTAGTGCGCCTCACTGATACAAGAATCTGAGGTCATCCATTACTGCATCCACTTCCACAAAGCGATCTCAGCGCTACAACAATTGTAAACATAAGTATGAGAGTTACGATCATCGTAGCGCTAAGATCGCTTTGTGCAAGCAGGCCCTGGTCATATCAGAATGACCTTTAACTTAACTTTGACTGACCAATGAAATTACTTCACAAAAGCAGCTTTCTTGAGCTTTACATTTACAGCACTAGTTTCAAAATGGTTTTCGACTCCAGACTAAGCTTTGAATAATATTTTGACAAAGTTCTTGATTAAAAAATAATTCTAGACGGTCTAATAGATTGCCCAGACTGTACGGCAATACTCCCTAAGGACTATGGAAAGTCTCTTTCATTTCACCTGCTTATTTGGGTGAAGCAAGAGAAAGACAATGAAATATACCATGTTACCCACTCAAAATCCCTTTCAAGACCCATTCAACACGATCAGACTGTCACTTTTTCGATCTGGTGTTTACTCAGCTGATTGGTTGGACAAAAGTTCTTATGATGTGACTTTTAATGGATGTCCTCAAATATTTGTTTAAACAGTAGCGAGAACTAAGATCTGATTTAAATTAGATTAGACAATCTAGTCATAGACTGAACTAGAGAGGATGGACATTATGACAATTGTTTTTTTCCCAAGTACCAGATTTTGAAAATTTCTCTTTTGATGATATCCATTCAATGTCCAAGAAAATGGACATATTAGATACCCTGTTACTTGTTTCAAATTTGTTAAATAGCAGAGGTCAATAGAAACTTTTACAGATTTTGGTTGAAATGTTAAATTATCTACCAAATAAGGTGTTGATACTTTTTGTAAGTGACAGTCAAGAGATGCTGAAATATCACAGCATCATTGACAAGTGTTTCAGGTCAAATAATGTTGGTAGAATGACAATGGAGTGTTTTTGATATTCTGAAAGCTCAAGACCAGAGTGTTTGCTAGCCACACACTACAGCACAAACTCTCCTGGCACAATATCTACATGCTCCAACCATCACAGGCAACACCAGCTAGCATACAGAAGTTGGTCAACTATTCCAACACTAGCTTCCACAGCATGCCGGTAAGTTACTCTACATCTAAATGATAGATCACAACAACAGGCTGAATTATATCAGACTCAGAGGACTAGAGATGTACAGATACAAACGTGAATTCTCTTGATGAAACATATTTAGAATTCAGGGTGTCATTGTACAAAGCGATCTTAGCTCTAAGGTGACTGTAGCTCCCATACCTTAACATAGACTTAAGGTAGTCTTAGCTCTAAGGTGACTGTAACTCCCATACCTTAACATAGACTTAAGGTAGTCTTAGCGCTAAGGTGACTGTAACTCCCATACCTTAACATAGACTTAAGGTAGTCTTAGCTCTAAGGTGACTGTAACTCCCATACCTTAACATAGATTTAAGGTAGTCTTAGCTCTAAGGTGATCGTAACTCCCATACCTTAACATAGACTTAAGGTAGTCTTAGCGCTAAGGTTGTTTTGTACAACAGCACCCTGGTCTTATCAGACTCTAATCTGTGGCAGATTGTCTAATCCATGGCAGAAATGTAGGATGTCTCTGTCACATGATGTCATGTCTGGAAAGACATATTATAATGCCATCCAGGGGCGGATACAGCTTTTTGAGAAAGGGGTGTGTGGTGTGTGTGGGGTGTCACACTCTTGAGCAGGGGTGGGGGTGCACACTTCAATTTCACCCGCTCTCAAGAGTTTCACTGGTCATTTAATAAACTTTCAAGACAAAAGGGGATTGCCCTATGCCATCTACTCTAACAAGCAAATTTTATATCCACCTGTCTCCATCAATTTTGCGTTGGTTCTTGTTTTCCCCTTTAAGACGTTCCCAACTGAAGGGTTATTTTAAAAATAGGGTTGGTGATTGTGAATGGAATAAGGTGGTGTAATTTATACAAAATCAAAACATTTCATCATTTTGTATGTTTGCTGACATCTCGTAGACACACCAGCCTACAATCTGCCATGGACCTGCGCCACACTATTGATCTAAGTTTTACACATGTGATTTAACTTCTGACATATAGCATCATTTCAATCAGCTAAACCAGACCGACATGATGGTTCTATAGTCAGCAACCACAAGGGTAATAGGTAATGTAATGATAGTCTCACCTCCGGTTTGCTCCTGTACGGAGGAGATGGACTCAGACACTCCCGGCAAGAAGCCGGAGACCGCCTGGGAAACTGCATCTTGGATCATCGTCTCCTGCTCCTGGTCCTCCATCGACACAGAAACGGAGGGTAATGCTCATCTGGACCTTCACGCGTCGGCTGGCTTCGCTGTCAGAAGAACCAGGGAAAAACTTGTTAAGATTTTGACTGATGACCAAATAACTGATACTTGAGTAAATGTGACATTTGAGTATCCAGCAAATCAAACAACTGACACATGGGAGTAAAAAGGTTTGTGGAGGCCCGAATGAATGCCAGTTTTATCATGTCAGCCCACTGCAATATCATGACATAATTAGTACATAGATCAGTCCTTGTCTTATCCCCTAAATCTTTAGTTAACAAGGCAGAAAATAACACAGAGCAGTGTTTGAAATTAAGCACAATAAAGATCTTTGTCCCTACTCTCTTCACGGTAAAATGATTCCACTACACAGTATTAATACATGCTAGGGCTGAACCAAAATCAGTGCTAATGTTGCCATACACAGAATAGAACTTTGCAAGGAATAAACACATGCCATTGAATTGGGCTTATAAACAATGTAATGGTGGCATGTATCCATGTTTAATGAAAATGGATTTTTAAATGGGGCCATGTAGAGCTCAAATACGTCAAATGAGCCCTACTCCAAGTCAAAACTTTGTGCAAACCATATGACACTGAAGTAATGTGTTTAACAGATACCACAAACTGTGAATGTGTTAAACCAGCAAAAAACGTAGCTTTTACTGAGATATTAAGTGAGCACTGACTGATCTGAGTACTAATCAGTTTCCTTCTTAATGATCATGGCTTTCATGAGATTCCCTCATTTAAAATAGTGACGGCATCAGTAAGCTACTATCTGTATTTAGGGATTATGGTGGAATGTAGTGTATAATACTCATTTAGTATTGACAATAATCAACAGGATGTCCTTCATTATCACATGTCTAGCTCCTGCTTGAGATAAAAAACAACTGACAAATGTTCTCCATTAAAAACCCTAGTCTGTTTTCACCTGTGATGCCGCTACAGTAGAGAGTTCAGTTTCCACAATCTGAGATTCCACCGCCATCAACCGATCTTTTGGCATGGGAGTTGATGTGGCTGAAGGGCCTTGTTTGGAAAACTTGGCAGCCATGCGGTTCTTGGGGACAGGGGAAGACACAAGTTTCTCTGGAGGATCATCAGGAGCGTAGTCCGGCTACAAACATGCAAACATAGTGTGTCGTGTCAAAGGGAGGTAACTGATGCATTTCAATAAAGAACATGAGGATGCCAATCCAGAAGCTTGCAGATAATTAGACATTGAAGTGAACAAGAAAATGAACGTTGTTTTACTCTGCAGTCAGCCATATTCCTGACATGTGGTCGATATCATGAGCAAACAACCTACAATGGAGGGTGCAGTGGCCAGGTCCCACAATCTAACCATCTGACACCCATGAGTCAGCAGTGGATTCAGTCCCGACAGAACCAGAGTATAGGCATTGTAATCCTTCTTGCAGATATGATAACAATATTCTTATTTACCACTTAAAGACATTAAGGACATGATTCCTACATATTATGATATAGTTAATCTGTCATGGCATGACAGATAGATTATGGCAGTATGAAAGGATTGGATTGTCCTCAACTTGTTTTAATAGTGAAGCTTTGTTATAAAGGGTGATTGTTTTAATAGTGAAGCTTTGTTATAAAAAGTGATTGCGACTAGCTGCACTAGCTGCTGATGTATCTTTAAGCACTCACTCACTCACTTGGTGAGTCACATAAAGAGAAAAAAACAATCATTTGTGAAATAATTAAAAACCTATGCCAGCACATTGCTCATGGTAATCTGCCTCCCTTGATCACATAAATAGATAAAGCCAATGATTTGCCAATCAGTAAAAGCAAATTATCCAGCATACCGCTCGTGGTGACCTGACGGGCATCTTGGGGGGAATGTAGGTGTACTGCCAGCGTAGTTCCATGTTGATGCAGCCGTTAGTCTTGCCGTCAGGCCGCTTCAGTTCAAACACTCCTGATACACCCTTGTCATGAGCCAGAGGAATGAGGGGGATCTGAGCGACGCCCATGTAGGCTGTGTCATCGGGGTCAGTGTCGTCAAACACATACACCGACAGGTGCTGTGGGGAGAACAACATTTATCAAACTCTGGACAACAACAGTAACAACAACAATGGGAATCTGTAATGTCCAAATTCACTTTACTTAAACTTACATCATTTGTAAGGTGAGGTGAGGTGAAATTGGGTTTTACGTCGTGCTTGAGAATATTTCGCTCATATGATGACGTGCATGCGTGTGTATGTGTACTTGCGGCTGCTTGTACTTGCCCAGACTTAAGCTGGTTTTATAGTGCTAGCCCACTGAGATACCATGCCGCAGTGAAGCATGAATACCCCACTCAGACACATTATACTGACTCCGAGCCGACCAGTCCTTGTTGTACCCATTAATGCCGAGCACAAGGCAGGGACCAACCATATTTTAACGTCTTTTGGTATGACGCGGTCGGGGATCGAACCCGCGACCTTCTGCCCTCTGGGCGGACGCTCTAACCACTACACCACGGAGGCGGTCGACATCATTTGTGACCAGTCATGACACAACAAGACTGAATGTAGCGACCCCTGTCGCTACAAAGTCACATGACTGGTCACATGATTGTACACATCAATGCAACTTCACAGTCCTTCATCATTATCACTACAATCAATGGATCCCTGTTCACACGACTTTCATTCTCAGCTCTTTGAGGACCATACAACCCAAGATGGATAACAGTTACCTTACCATATCATCCAACCAGCATCATACAATAATGAAACGGCAGTTAGTTCAGTCATGTATTTGACAGCTTCACAGATTTCTGAGTTTATATGAGAGCTTTTACAAAATTCCCCAAGCTGTACATACTGTAAGATATGTCAAAATAAATGCCCTGAAAAGGTGATGACACGAGATATGTTATCATGAATACCTACCATATAAAAAAACAGTGTAAACAATACAATGATTCATTTGTTGTATAATACCGCATTTCGCATTTGGATACCATGACATAATAAACCAAATCACCGTGTACAAGATCACCTAATTCATTTAATCACCTCTTGGAACAAGTGTCAAGTGTTGGGAATCTTTATTCTTACCCCAAATCCCAATGGGTGGCAAGACATTATGTACTGAAGATCTGAATATCCATGAACTAGAGAAAGAAGAAATGAAAGAATAACAACTATAATCATTCTTGGTACTTAACATACCACAGTTCTGAGATACTGGTCCAGATCACTGGTCATGGGTACAGGGTATGTCTTGTGGTCATTGAACTCAGGGTTGTTTGTGCTGGGTAGAATCACTGAGTCATGATCATCGAAATCGAAAAACTTGTACACACAGTAGGGAGAGGGCTGCACATCTGAAATAACAAGGTCTTCGTGAAACAATTTTACCCTTACATAGCACACTAAAACCTTTTCAGCCGTCAATATCAATACTTTTGACCAAACAATTAAAACAAATCATGAATTACCACTTAATAGTTCCACAGTAAGGGCTACTCAACCAGACAAACAACTGGTTGAAATCTCCAGTCTATGTCTTCAAGGTTCAAACAACACGTCCAGATAAAACCTTCAGATCCCCACTTATGTCATTTCTTTAACAAGCATTTGCTCTGGGGACCTATTCCATTCATAATCCCAGAAGAGAATCAAGAGAATAACTGACAAGCTATGAGAAACTACAGATCATTACCTTTTCGATTGTCATTACCAATTTACTGTTAATCAAATAGTCAAAATTATATAATCAACATAATCCACACGGTATAGTGAGTGAGTGAGTATGGTTTTATGCTGCTTTTAGCAATGTTCCAGCAATATCATGGCAGGGGACATCAAAAATGGGTTTCACACACTGTACCCATGTGGTGAATCGAACCTGGGCCTTTGGCGTGATGAGTGAACACTTTAACCACAAGGCTATTCTATAACCAACTGCAACTATATCTTTGTCCCTGAGGATATTATACTGATGAGCAATACAACGATGCTTACACCTCACAGAAATTCCTCATCTATACAACTTGGTTCAACCATAAAACCAATACAAACAAGAAGAGTTCTGTTCATAACCAAAACTGAACAGAGACAGCCATGGTTTTACAAAGTTTGCAAAACTTACTCTTCCTGCGTGACTTGATACCAGTACATTTGGATATCTTGATATGCAGCTCATTGACATTATCCATGGGTCGTTGAGCTGCCTGTTCATCCAGGGCCTGTAGAGCGTGCTGTGTAGCGTGCTGGTTGGTGGTGATATAACCAAGTGCCTTGGTCCTCTCCTGGAACATGTGAGCAGGTGAGTTGGGATTAATGCTACATGTTACAGTTTTAAGTCAGTGTGAAGCACAAATTACTGTAGATTCTAGATGTTAACCGCTACGGTAAAAATCCTGGGGTAAGAGTATATTACTGATAAACTAAGATCATAGGATCGTTGTACACCTAAGGGAAGAAACTCTGCATAATGAATGTTGGAGCCTTAGATGACAGGGTCAGAATTGCTATATACTAGTGGTGTTCCGATTAATTGAAATAATCGAAGATTGGTCGCAGTGACCGAACGAACGACCAAGCAATCGATCACATTTTTCTCATAATCGAACACAAACGATTTTGGAACTGCTGTTTTAGTCTTTGAAACACTTGACGATGGAACATATCTTCGAAGTTGTCGGGGCCTGCAAACTTGTTTAATTCTTAGAAAACTCACTTCACTAACTGAAAAGTCATGACTGAATATTTCTCTAAGACTCCAGGAAGTTTACGGTCATGGTATATTAGTCATCACTTTAAAGTAGCAAGTTGCATAATCTCATACATATCTGCAGTAACAACCTGGATATGAAAACCTGAAAAATGATGCTAACCAATTCTTTTCGATGATTGTTCGTTGGTAATGAAGCAATCATCAATTGTGAGATTTCAACCAATTCCCAACACTACTATATACTCAGAAAAATGAAGTATGGCAGGCATAAATCTTACAATCAGGTTCCTTCAATTCTTTAATAATTTTCAGACCAAAACAATCCTTTAAACCATTGTCTGTTGATGTCATTCTACATGACATTACTGCATAGAGATGCTGCAAATGGCACTCAGACGTCGTTGAGAACCTACCTTGTAGAGCCGGAGAGCTTGGTCCATGGGGACCCGTAGTCTCACCCAGTAGTCTACAGTTCCGAACCCAATTCCATTGATACCTTCACCAACACCTGGTGGAAAAGAGGAGGACTTAAATGTTACATTACTCTAAACATTACGTGATGACCGAATGGTTGTTTATGTACCAGTAATAACACTGCTGATGGCACGATTGAGGAGAGTTAGAAATCTGGTTGTTCAAGTGCAGTGTCTTCTAAGGTGACCCCTGGGTAAATGTTTTGGTTTAATATTCACATTGTTTCATTGTCTGTTGCTGAAGTCAGGCTGTACTTGGGACCAATTATCCATCACATTACACAAGGTAGACAAATGAATGGCGACAGAACAAGAAGACATGGTCATCAATATCCCCCGCCAGTGTTCTGTTCCTATTTGGTTCTAGTTATTTTACTCCACCATGAAATTCATTTCCTGAAAACACATACCATATTTGTTTGCTCTATCTTTAACGGTTACTGAGAAAATCTGTTCCCATTGGGGATACGGTGCACTAAGTCAAGAAACGCATGGCAAGGGCCATATCTCTGTAAACAAATTGTAACACATACCAAACTTGGTTTCACTATCTATACCAGTTTTTGAGAAAATCTGTCCCCGTCATCTCGGGCGGACGGAGCTCAAACCAATATCCCCCTCCCACTTCGTGGCATACCAACAACTTTTTAATGGAGCTTCCACTGAAAGCTGAGCTCCATGGTTCAGTTAAACCCATTAAGATCTTGGTTAGAATTGGTCTTCAGCAACACTCGACCCCCGATGTAATCCATAAAGATAATACATGACCTTACTGTAATATCACTTACCTGTAAATGTGGCAGTGCCATGTATTCGCCCATGGGGCTTGTCAAATATGTCTCTGAAGACAAGCTGACAGACTGCCAGTGTCTGGAAGTCCTGGCCAAATGATTGGTGCAGCTCCAGAGTACAAGAGTCCTGCAATACAACACCTGCAGGGTTACTTGGGGGACAGGACAACACCCTCTTCCACACACACCATCAACATTGTGGATTTATCTATGATTCCAAAATGTCATTGGCAGACAAATTAAATAAACTCATTGTTTTGTGCACAATTGGGATTTTGTAATGTAAGTTAGATTTTGCAAAATTCAGAGATGTTATAACATTACACTTTAACATGCAATAACATTCAATATTGTGGAACTAAGCATTATGGCCTCTTACTCTATACGAGCCATACAGCTGTAATATTGTGGACGACCAATCTTACACTATACCAGACCTGTTATTATTGTGATGTAGAGGGGTCTGTGGGAGAGTTGAGGAAGGTATAGGAGGGTATTGAGGTGGCATGTTGTTTTCCTTTTCTTTGATGACATAAATTAACACACAAATATTTATTTATACTTTGGTGAAAGGGTTAGTTGTTGTTTTGTTCCCTGAATGGCTTTACATTATATTCATACAAACCTGTAGAGGTTATGAATTCTTTGAAGAAAGTCCTCCTTGGGGTACGGCCACCCGTCTCCCCTCATTCTGTCTGAGCCATTTAGCATGAAAAGTTAAGTGCAAGGTTGACTGCTAGAGTTACCTGCTCTTGCCTGTAGGGGGCCCTGAGCGGCCCTGTAGGGTTGGTCTCACAAGACAAAAACGTGTTTTTGTGTTTTGTAAATATTTTTATTAAAATATAGTTACAACTGTCGTAGGTTTTAAAAATGACATTTTAATGCTTATATGTACCCCAAGGAGGACTTTCTTCAAAGAATTCATAACCTCTACAGGTCTGTATAATTCTTTTTCAGAGGAAGTCCTCCTTGGAGTACATATAAGCATAAGACAGACTCCCAAAGACAATTGAGCCGGGAGTGGTATTCTGTCTGACATAGTGATCCAATCAAAATAACAATCTACAACCGCACAGAAAAAGAGAATTACACTTACCTAGTCACATGACCGCCGATGTCAATCAAGGCAGGGGATGTGGCTAGGGGTGAGGACCCTGGATGTGTAAGCCTACATGCTGATTGGCTTATCGGTGTCACACCCACAGTAACAAACCCCACCCCCCAAACCAAAGGGTTGGAGGTGTGTAAATACGGGGGACTCGCCAAAACAAACTACTGTCCATAGCACACAGCTAGCCAAGCGTGGGAAAATGGAGAGTAAAAGTAAGGCACCGATATACCAAAGTAGAGCGGGAATAAAAACCACCACCACATACCGTCACCCATAAAGTGGGGGAAAGGAATAAAACCCGACACCAAGTGCAAAACAGAGTACATCATCTAGAAAGCTCAATCGGCTTGAGAGGTGCTACTCTGTCGAATGCAGAGAACCGTCTGGCCAAACCGAGCACGCTCACGCAAGGGTTTGTCCAACTGGTAATGGCGGATGAACGTACTCGGTCGGCTTCATATAGCAGCAGGGCAGATCTCCTCAATGGGCAGAGCAGCAGCATACGCCTTGGAGTTGGCTACTGCTCGAACTTAATAAGCCTTCGACCCCTCGGGGGGAGATAAGCCTTTATGTTAGTAAGCCATACAAACTGCTGACACAATCCATCTCGATAGGGTTTGTGCAGTAGCCGAATGACCAGCCTTGCCACTGCGGTAGCAGCAAAACAGCTGTTTCTCCTTGTGGAGAGACGCCGTTCTCTTAATATACGCTTTAAGTGTCTTGCGTACGTCTAACACGTAAACTTGGCATTTTGTGTTACCAGACGAAGCAGGAAGCGTAAAGGCGGGAAGATCGATAGGCGCCATTACATAGTCAGGTAGGAGTCAGGTAAGCGAATGCTTATCCTATCCTTATGAAAAATGTTAAGTTCCGGATCCGATGACATAGCATGATGTGACGCCACCAAAAATGCAGTTTTCCAACTTAAAAGCTGGAGAGACAAATCCGACAGATCGTAAAAGAGAGGACTGGACATCCAATCTAAAACAATGGACATGCCTGCTAAGAAACGCTGTACCAGGGGTGTTGCCCTAAAAGAGCACCCTCGGCGGGAATGTGGAAGGCTGAAATAGCCGTGGAGTAGCCTCGGATAGTAGACGCGGCTAGGCCGGCTTCTAGCCGAGACTGTAAAAACTCCAACACCTCGACTACAGTCGAAGAAAAAGGATCAAGGATCCCTCTGTTTCCACACCAGTGCGCATGACAGGCCCATCTATCCTCGTACTGTACGTTAGTCGAATCCCTCCGCGGAGCCAGAATTGTGTCTGCAACTGGTGCAGGAATTCCGGAGGTATTTCCTGATCTCGGGGTGCATCGGGTATGCGTCTTTGAGGTCGATTGATGTGAGCCAATCTCCTGCCTCTACAGACGAGATCACTGGGAGATCACAGTGTCTCCATCTTGAAAGACAGCACCTCGATCATGTCATTCAGACCCTTTAGATTGAGAATGGGTCTGAACCCTCAGTCCTTGGTAACCAGGAAATAAGGGGGAGTAAAACCCCAGGTTTTCCTGGCCTGTTGGAACCACCTCGATGGCTGCCATGTCCAGCAACGACTGGACCTTGGCACGGAGTCCTGAGATGTCGGCACCGGAGTGCAACGAATCCAAGAGAAAGGAGGAAGGCCTCGCTACCACTGCGGCATATGGCCATCCCTGAGTGTGGACAGGACTCAGGGGACGACCACCTGTGGCAAAACAGTAGCGATACAATCGTGTACCTGCCGCAGGGACGGGCCAAGCGAGAAGCTACCTTCCCCCGACTTCTCCTGACCCCCGTTCTCATCCATGGCTTCCTCCTCCTGCTCCTCCAGGAGTGAGCTCTCGGTGTCAAGATTCACCTCCGAAGACATGGAAGCAGGATCCACAGACAAGGACAACGGATCAATGTGAGCCGAGGTGCCTGGACCCAGGGAAGTGCCTGCCGTAACAGGATTCCCCGGAAAACTGGAAGGCACCGAGGTAACCGGCGGCGCCAGCACTCGAGTACCCACAGCTTGGGTGCCTGTTGCCAACGGTACGAGACCTGAAGAACCGGCGCCAGTGAGCTGGACTGTACCAGAACCGAGGCTCGGGTCAGACACAACTGCACCGACAGAGAGGCTGTCACCAGAGCCGAAGCTCGGATTAGGCACCACCCGGAGACAGAACCCATACCGGTGCCTAGGCCTGAGGTAGGGGTGCCTCCAGCAGACGACCCCGGACAGACACTAACCACCGAACGGATACCGATCTCTTGCCGTAGACCGGACATCTCGTCCGAGATAAGTTACCGAACCGAAGTCATCTGCTGCTGCAATATGGAGGACAAATCTGTTAACGTTATAGGTGCAGATGCAGAATAGGTTTGTGCAGATGTAGAGGGGATAGGGGAAGAAGGGTTTTGGCCCGCTTACCGAAGGGAAGAACTCTTCTTGCCCTTAGAAGTTTTGGAGGGTGGGTCCTTAGCCCATGTCCCAGTGAGGTGCCAGGTTGATGGCTAGAGTTACCTGCTCTTGCCTGTAGGGGTGGTCTCACAAGACAAAAACGTGTTTTTTGTTTTGTAAATATTTTTATTAAAATATAGTGACAACTGTCGTAGGTTCTAAAATGGACATTTAAATGCTTATATGTACCCCAAGGAAGACTTCTTCTGAAAAAGAATTCTCTATATTTCTTACAGCATTTACTCTTCCATAGAAACTGGAGGTACCAATGTGAAGATTGGTTATTGGCATGGTTGTCTAAACAGAACAGACAACGGTGATTGCCAGCTCTTTCAAGCAGTTAATGATGCATTGAAGTCAAGGGTACATAATTGCTGACTATCAAATATTACCTTTTGTAAATAATGTAAGAAGAAGTCATCCACTTTGACAACATACTGGGAGGTGAAGTTGTACTCAGATCTGTAACAGAAAGTCATTGTATTATCATGAGTTGTTCACCAAACAACCGATCAGGACCAATTGGAAAGATATTCGTTAGTCAACTAATGCCACAGGCTTGCAGCATACATAACAAATGATCGAGACCCATGAAGATCCGGGTTCGAATTGATCTTCAGCAACCCATTCTAGACGGAAGAGGCGACTCACACGATAGGGTGGTCAAGCTCACTGACTTGGTTGGTTTCCCAGTTGTGTAGATTGATGCTCATGCTGTCAATCACTGGATTGTCTGGTCAGACTCGATTATTTACAGACCGCTGCTATGTATGTTAAACAACAAACAAACAAATCTTACCTTGGACCCCTGACGACTGGCGTGGACTGAATCTCAAACTCGAAGAACTCCCATGTGCAGAATATCGAAGGTTCTTCATCCCCAAGGGCACGTATCGCATCATTAGACAGGTTCACCTGATACAGTGAGGAAGCAAAATCTTAAACAAATCTCTTCAGAAAACAACTTTCAAGTTTGTCATGTAGAAATATAATCATGAACCTTTCCCACTTGAAGGCAAATAAACGGTGTCAGGATATATCAGGTATATTTCCAGATTCGTATTAAAATACTTTCCCCGATTTGATTATATTTTGTTCACGTTTTTACATTATATCACTTAACCATAGTACTGATAAATGATTCCGCTAGCACCATAAAGTTACATCAACCTGGATTAAATTAAATAAGCTTGACCACAAAAGGTTTCACTGTGACATGTTTGTTGGTAACATGACAAAACAAGTATGTATTCCTGGTCTCAGTACTTACAGAGTTTAAACATGTGACTCACCTTGTTGATATGTATTTCAAAGAGATTCTGTCCCCTCTCCAGATGAATCGTCTCATCAAATTCTATTGTTGACTCCTCCTGAACAAGAACAAAAGCCATGAACTAATGCATATAATCATCAACAGCCACATTTGACCACTACAACATTCAGTTTCCTGCCACCAAGGCACACTGTTCATTAACTTCTTGATTTTTCAGTTTGACAATGGACCTGGGTGCTGTTATACAAAGCCACCTTAGCGCGCTACGACAGTCGTAGGTGTACGTTGAGGTACAGTTACCTTACTGTTGAGAACGCTTTGTACCACATCACCCTGGCATATGGCACAACAACAACAAAAGAAACAATGTCTGTTGTAGCTCTGACTGGGAGTTTCTACAAGGCAATAGGTTGGCAAAGACTCACATCTTCAGTTGGCGGCATAATCTTGTATTGTCGGGTTCCATAAGCTACATCCCGAAGCTGAGCTTCCAGTTTCTGAAATACATCCACAAACCATGAAGATGCTATACACAAAACCTCAAAACAGAAAGAAATGACATATAACAAAGTCAAAAGAGCGGTATTTCTTGTAAAATCAAGAGCAATCATTTCGTGTAAAACATACAATAGAAGTGTAACAATACATAGAGGTGTAACAATACAATAGGGCGGAGGGGTAGCCTAGTGGTTAAAGCATTCGTGCGTCACGCTGAAGACCCGGGTACGATGTGTAAAGCCCCATTTCTGGTGTCCTCCGCAGTGATATTGCTGGAATATTGCTAAGAGTGGCATAAACCCATACTCACTCATTCACGACACAATATGTATCCCGATACAATGGGTGAAATATGGTTCGGATCCCGATTCAGGACTGATACCTTCCATTTCATCAATTGATATCATGACATCACGTTCATTACATAAGGTCCAAATGTGGAGCGCAATAGTGCAGTGGTAAGGCGTATGCCTATAACGCTGAAGGTACAGGTTCGATCCCCGGTGTAGGCACCTAGGTTCTGGTCCTGAGGTGGGCACATTTGCGTAGCATCCTTGGACAAGATACTTAGATCCACATTGTCTCAGTTCACCCAGCTGTAAAATGGGTACCCGTGAGGATGTGCTGGCAATGTGAGTATTTAGTTCATTGCGCCTAACAGGCAGCATGGCTGTATGCTCCCAAGGGAGTTAAAAAAGTATCGGAAAGTACTATAGTGTCCTATGACCGGGGATAGTAATGTACGTAGCGCCGTGAGCAGGCAATTTGCCTGGATATGAGCGCCATATAAGCGGACTATTACTATTACTAAATGCACTAGTATGACATTCTATATTCCTATTGACCTTGATTTACACCACTACCACACAATCCACAAAAGCCTAAACAAAGTCTCAATTGTTCACCATTCATCAAAATATTTTCACCATTGAAATATCCAACCAGTGAACAGCTAGATTCGGACTAATGATTTAACTGAAATAGGTTGGAGAGAAAACATGTTCCCAAGGGTTTTCATTGGTTGTGGACAAACAGACCAGTGGCAGTGTCTATCAGTGCAGTTTGTGTCACGGAACCTCTGGTCGACATCAGCAGGAACCATTGTAGACCACCCCACATTGCTATGATTGGAGAGAATGACGTTATATGCATCCTTGCATAGTGATTGATCATTCTAACATGGCTACTTAAAATAGATCTTGCTTACATTCCACATCATTTAAAGTCTCATTACATCTAGTACCACAGCCTGCGAGGCCAGAAGTACGAAACAAAACTTGTTACTTATCACTGTCATTACCTTTATTCTAGCCTGCCGTATATCTAGAAGTCGAGCATACTCATCCAGTTTCATCTCATACTCCTTCTTCACGTCTGCCATCTTGCCAGCAGACATCTCCACCTGAAAATCATAACAATATTCATACAAAAGCCTTACTGAAACTTTGGACCAATGAGTACATAGTGAAATACAAAGTGACATACAGTCCATTATAATGCTTTAAGAGTCACTGTACATGCCTTCACAGAAAAAACATAAAACAATATCCAGTGTAATTGTGTCAGGGGTGTCTTTATCAAGCAAACAGTTTCTAAGTGAAAGAAGTCAAACAGACACTATTATGAACTTGTGATCACTTGACACTGAAACCATGTGTCGATGGCCTTGACAAGTTATCAAGCAAAGATCATGCTGTCAAGCAAGGTACAAGTTATGAAGCAAAGTAATAGCTGTCAAGCAAAGTTTGTGCTGTCAAGCAAGGTACAAGTTGTCAAGCAAAGTAATAGCTGTCAAGCAAAGTTTGTGTTGTCAAGCAAGGTACAAGTTATGAAGCAAAGTAATAGCTGTCAAGCAAAGTTTGAATAGTCAAGCAAGGTACAAGTTAAGAAGCAAAGTAATAGCTGTCAAGCAAAGTTTGTGTTGTCAAGCAAGGTACAAGTTATGAAGCAAAGTAATAGCTGTCAAGCAAAGTTTGTGTTGTCAAGCAAAGGTACAAGTTATGTTGTCAAGCAAAGAAATAGCTGTCACTTTGTTGTCAAAAGGTTTGTGTTCTCAAGCAAAGTACTAGTTGTCAAGCAAAGTTCATGTTGTCAAGCAAGGTACAAGTTGTGAAGTAAGAGGTACTTGTTGTCAAACAAGGTAACAGCTTTCAAGCAAGGTTCCAATGGTCAAGCGTGTTGTCAAGTAAGGTACATGTTGTCAAGCAAGGTACATGTCTAGTAAAGTACGTTACCAATCGAAGAGCATGTTGTCAAGCAAGGTACAGGTTGTCAAGCAAGGTACATGTT
Source organism: Haliotis rubra (assembly GCF_003918875.1). Classification (NCBI taxonomy): domain Eukaryota; kingdom Metazoa; phylum Mollusca; class Gastropoda; order Lepetellida; family Haliotidae; genus Haliotis; species Haliotis rubra. Next base: position 25,134 of record NW_025766988.1, on the reverse strand, counting down.
GTCAAGCAAGGTACATGTTGTCAAGCAAGGTACATGTTGTCTAGTAAAGTACATGTTACCAAGCGAAGAGCATGTTGTCAAGCAAGGTACAGGTGTCAAGCGAGGTACATGTTGTCAAGTGAGGAACATGTTGTCAAGCAAGGTACATGTTGTCAAGCAAGGTACATGTCTAGAAAAGTACATGTTACCAAGCGAAGAGCATGTTGTCAGGCAAGGTACAGGTTGTCAAGTGAGGAACATGTTGTCAAGCAAGGAACATGTTGTCTAGTAAAGTAATAGCTGTCAAGCAAAGTTTGTGTTGTCAAGCAAGGTACAAGTTATGAAGCAAAGAAATAGCTGTCAAGCAAAGTTTGAATAGTCAAGCAAGGTACAAGTTAAGAAGCAAAGTAATAGCTGTCAAGCAAAGTTTGTGTTGTCAAGCAAGGTACAAGTTATGAAGCAAAGTAATAGCTGTCAAGCAAAGTTTGTGTTGTCAAGCAAGGTACAAGTTATGAAGCAAAGAGTTAGCTGTCAAGCAAAGTTTGTGTTCTCAAGCAAAGTACTAGTTGTCAAGCAAAGTTCATGTTGTCAAGCAAGGTACAAGTTGTGAAGTAAGAGGTACTTGTTGTCAAACAAGGTAACAGCTTTCAAGCAAGGTTCCAATGGTCAAGCGTGTTGTCAAGTAAGGTACATGTTGTCAAGCAAGGTACATGTTGTCTAGTAAAGTACGTTACCAAGCGAAGAGCATGTTGTCAAGCAAGTTACAGGTTGTCAAGCAAGGTACATGTTGTCAAGCAAGGTACATGTTGTCAAGCAAGGTACATGTTGTCTAGAAAAGTACATGTTACCAAGCGAAGAGCATGTTGTCAAGCAAAGTACATGTTGTCAAGCAAGGTACATGTTGTCAAGCAAGGTACATGTTGTCTAGAAAAGTACATGTTACCAAGCGAAGAGCATGTTGTCAAGCAAGGTACAGGTTGTCAAGTGAGGAACATGTTGTCAAGCAAGGAACATGTTGTCTAGTAAAGTAATAGCTGTCAAGCAAAGTTTGTGTTGTCAAGCAAGGTACAAGTTATGAAGCAAAGTAATAGTACTGTCAAGCAAAGTTTGTGTTGTCAAGCAAGGTACAAGTTATGAAGCAAAGTAATAGCTGTCAAGCAAAGTTTGTGTTCTCAAGCAAAGTACTAGTTGTCAAGCAAAGTTCATGTTGTCAAGCAAGGTACAAGTTGTGAAGTAAGAGGTACTTGTTGTCAAACAAGGTAACAGCTTTCAAGCAAGGTTCCAATGGTCAAGCGTGTTGTCAAGTAAGGTACATGTTGTCAAGCAAGGTACATGTTGTCTAGTAAAAATTATAGTACGTTACCAAGCGAAGAGCATGTTGTCAAGCAAGGTACATGTTGTCAAGCAAGGTACATGTTAGCAAGGTACATGTTGTCAAGCAAGGTACATGTTGTCTAGTAAAGTACATGTTACCAAGCGAAGAGCATGTTGTCAAGCAAGGTACAGGTGTCAAGCGAGGTACATGTTGTCAAGTGAGGAACATGTTGTCAAGCAAGGTACATGTTGTCAAGCAAGGTACATGTTGTCTAGAAAAGTACATGTTACCAAGCGAAGAGCATGTTGTCAAGCAAGGTACATGTTGTCAAGTGAGGAACATGTTGTCAAGCAAGGTACATGTTGTCAAGCAAGGTACATGTTGTCAGGTACATGTTGTCAAGCAAGGTACATGTTTGTCTAGAAGAGCATGTTGTCAAGCAAGGTACAGGTGTCAAACGAGGTACATGTTGTCAAGTGAGGAACATGTTGTCAAGCAAGGTACATGTTGTCAAGCAAGGTACAGGTGTCAAGTGAGGAACATGTTGTCAAATGAGCAACATGTTGTCAAGTGAGAAACATGTTGTCAAGTGAGGAACATGTTGTCAAGCAAGGTACATGTTGTCAAGTGAGGAACATGTTGTCAAGTGAGGAACATGTTGTCAAGCAAGGCACATGTTGTCAAGTGAGGAACATGTTGTCAAGTGAGAACATGTCCAAGGAGACATGTTGTCGGGCGAGGAACATGTTGTCAAGGAGGAACATGTTGTCAAGTGAGGAACATGTTGTCAAGGCTGAGGAACATGTTGTCATGTCAGGAACATGCAAGGTGAGAACAACATGTTGTCAAGTGAGGAACATGTTGTCAAATCCAGGAACATGTTGTCAAGTGAGGAACATGTTGTCAAATCAAGGAACATGTTGTCAAGTGAGGAACATGTTGTCAAGTGAGGAACATGTTACATCAAAGGCACATGTTGTCAAGTGAGGGAACATGTTGTCAAGCAAGGTACATGTTGTCAAGTGAGGAACATGTTGTCAAGTGAGAAACATGTTGTCAAGTGAGGCACATGTTGTCAAGCAAGGTACATGTTGTCAAGGAAGGAACATGTTGTCAAGTGAGGAACATGTTGTCAAATCAGGAACATGATGTCAAGTGAGGAACATGTTGTCAAGCAAGGTACATGTTGTCAAGCAAGGTACATGTTGTCTAGTAAAGTACATGTTACCAAGCGAAGAGCATGTTGTCAAGCAAGGTACAGGTGTCAAGCGAGGTACATGTTGTCAAGTATGAGGAACATGTTGTCAAGCAAGGTACATGTTGTCAAGCAAGGTATTGCGTCTAGAAGTACATGTTACTGCTTCGAGCTGTGTAATAGCTGGTTGTCAAGTGAGGAACATGTTGTCAAGCAAGGAACATGTTGTCTAGTAAAGTAATAGCTGTCAAGCAAAGTTTGTGTTGTCAAGCAAGGTACAAGTTATGAAGCAAAGAAATAGCTGTCAAGCAAAGTTTGAATAGTCAAGCAAGGTACAAGTTAAGAAGCAAAGTAATAGCTGTCAAGCAAAGTTTGTGTTGTCAAGCAAGGTACAAGTTATGAAAGTTGTCAAGCAAAGAGTTTGTGTTGTCAAGCAAGGTTACAAGTTATGGAAGCAAAAGTAATAGCTGTCAAGCCAAGTTTGTGTTCTCAGTAGCAAAGTAATAGTTGTCAAACAAAGTTCATGTTGTCAAGCAAGGTACAGAGTTGTGAAGTAAGAGGTACTTGTTGTCAAACAAGGTAACAGCTTTCAAGCAAGGTTCCAATGGTCAAGCGTGTTGTCAAGTAAGGTACATGTTGTCAAGCAAGGTACATGTTGTCTAGTAAAGTATGTTACCAAGCGAAGAGCATGTTGTCAAGAGTTACAAGTTACAGGTTGTCAAGCAAGGTACATGTTGTCAAGTGAGGAACATGTTGTCAAGCAAGGTAAGTGATGTTGTCAAGTGACATGTTGTCAACATGTGAGCAATGAACATGTTGTCAAGTGAGGGAACATGTTTGTCAAGTACATGAGGAACATGTTGTCAAGCAAGGTACATGTTGTCAAGTGAGGAACATGTTGTCAAGTGAGGAACATGTTGTCAAGCAAGGCACATGTTGTCAAGTGAGGAACATGTTGTCAAGCAAGGTACATGTTGTCAAGTGAGGAACATGTTGTCAAGTGAGAAACATGTTGTCAAGTGAGGAACATGTTGTCAAGCAAGGTACATGTTGTCAAGTGAGGAACATGTTGTCAAATCAGGAACATGTTGTCAAGTGAGGAACATGTTGTCAAGTGAGGAACATGTTGTCAAGCAAGGCACATGTTGTCAAGTGAGGAACATGTTGTCAAGCAAGGTACATGTTGTCAAGTGAGGAACATGTTGTCAAGTGAGAAACATGTTGTCAAGTGAGGCACATGTTGTCAAGCAAGGTACATGTTGTCAAGGAAGGAACATGTTGTCAAGTGAGGAACATGTTGTCAAATCAGGAACATGTTGTCAAGTGAGGCACATGTTGTCAAGCAAGGTACATGTTGTCAAGCAAGGTACATGTTGTCTAGTAAAGTACATGTTACCAAGCGAAGAGCATGTTGTCAAGCAAGGTACAGGTGTCAAGCTAGGTACATGTTGTCAAGTGAGGAACATGTTGTCAAGCAAGGTACATGTTGTCAAGTGAGGAACATGTTGTCAAGTGAGGAACATGTCAATTGAGAAACATGTTGTCAAGAGAGGAACATGTTATCAAAGTGAGGAACATGTTGTCAAGCAAGGTACATGCTGTCAAGTGAGGAACATGTTGTCAAGCAAGGTACAGGTTGTCAAGTGAGGAACATGTTGTCAAGCAAGGTACATGTTCTCAAGTGAGGAACATGTTGTCAAGCAGGGCACATGTTGTCAAGTGAGGTACATGTTGTCAAGCGAGGAACATGTTGTCAAGTAAGGAACATGTTGTCAGGTGAGGAACATGTCAAGCAAGGCACATGTTGTCAAGTGAGCAACATGTTGTCAAATCAGGAACATGTTATCAAGCGAGCAATATGTTGTCAAGTGAGCTTAGGAACATATTGTCAAGTGAGGAACATGTTGTCAAGTGAGGAACATGTTGTCAAGTGAGCAACATGTTGTCAAGTGAGCAACGTGTTGTCACGTGAGCATCATGTTGTCAAGTGAGGAACATATTGTCAAGTGAGGAACATGTCAAGCAAGGTACATGTTGTCAAGTGAGGAACATGTTGTCAAGCAAGGCACATGTTGTCAAGTGAGGAACATGTTGTCAAGCAAGGTACATGTTGTCAAGTGAGGAACATGTTGTCAAGCAAGGTACATGTTGTCAAGTGAGAAACATGTCAAACAAGGTACAGGTTGTCAAGTGAGGAACATGTTGTCAAGCAAGGAACATGTTGTCAAGTGGTGAATATGTTGTCAAACAATGTACATATTGCCAAGCTGGGAATATGCTGTCAGACAAGGTATAAGTTGTCAAGCAAGGTACATGTTGTCAAGCAAAGTGCATGTTTTCAAACAACAAACAAGTTGTCACACAAAGTACAAGTTTTCAAGTAAGGTACAAGCTGTCAAACAAGGTACATGTTGCCAATCAAGAAACAGTGCTGTTTGAGCCATGTAAGCAGAGGGGTTCAAACGACGAATAGAACCCCTGACAACAGGATGGCATCCAATCATTACCTCTGTCTGGTAGTCCTTGTTTATCTTGTGTTGGACCATCAGCATGTTGCGGGTCTTCTCCAGCTCATGGACTGTCTCTGCATACTCAGCCTGGAGGTCCAGCAGCTGCTTGTGGTAGTCTGGAGAATACACCATAGACAATTACATTGTGTTGACACAATTGGAAATTGTAACATAAATTGTATATTTACATACTTTATCCTATCTCACAGTATAAACCTCTCCTTTTTCTTGTACGACCATGTATGGAAACATGCTGTAGGCTAAGTTGAATCAAACTTTCTGGCCTCTGACCCCTGACCTCTGCCCCACTCCATAGCAGGACCTGTCAATCATCTCAATAAGCGTGCAGATTGATCTGATGATCACCTGACAGCCTGCCCTTGTCATTCTCTTACTTGTTGCCACGTTGTGTAGACGTGTGCTTCTTTCAGTGAATTTGATTGTGTGTTCAATCATGGGCAAATCAAGTCGCAGTGCGTCAAAGAAACGCAAACATTCGATAGATGTAATAGTAACATTTCTAAAACCACCAAAGCACCATATTAGCAATAGGTATAAAAAGTAAGTTCCTGACCTTTGGTCATCTCGTTGTCGACCTGCTGCAGGAAGTCCGGCTGTGGCATGGCCTTCTGTTTCTTCTGCTTGACCAATACCAGGGCCTCCTCCATCTCCGTGAAATCTACAGCACTTCCCTGCACAGGATGGAGCAACTCACTTAGTTGGTACTATGTATAACATATTGTGCTTACTGATGTCCAAGTTCTACATAATCCTTAAACAAGGCAGATACAATTTCAGACTATAAGTGAATAAGTTGGGCCAAGTCACAGCTGTCTTCCTGAGGCAAGAGTACTAGGCTGTCATTTCCTGACAATGTGTTCCTGCATGCCAGATTAATGTGGAAGGTTTGGTTGCAGAAATAGATGAAAGAGTGAGTGAGTGAGTGAGCATGGTTTTATGCCGCTTTTAGCAATATATTAGTGGTGTCCCCCATTGTGATATTGCTAGGGCTTCACACATTGTACCCATGTGGAGAATCGAATCTGGGTCTTCACTTAAACAACTAGGCTACCCCACCGCCCACAGATGAAAGTGATCTTAGACATTACGTATTTAAGTGAAGCCACTAGCAAGGACCTAGTGCTGACAAGACAAAGGATCAACATGGGGACAGATTTGGGATGGATCCTGAGATGGGTAAGAGATGCAACTCTGCACAGTAAATTCCTGCACTTTGAGTTAGTAGGACTTTACACTTCTTTCAGTAAAATTTAGCCACGGAACTAGGCTTCACACATTGTACCCATATGGACAATAGTACCATTCAGTACGACAAGGTGAAGCTGAAACCACCAGGCCACTGTCCCTAAACTGCTGAAGATGGCTGCATACCTTGGTGAAGAACTTCATTTTTTCCTCCAGGTCATCATACTGCTCCTTGATCTGGAAGTACTTGACCTGCAGCTCCTGGAAGTCACGCGCTAGCTTCTCGTTCTCATCTGGAACACATGTACAGGCACTGCTTACTGCTGTGAGGAATAAACTCAGTAGATACCAGAGATAGAATATACTTGTAATTCAGGTCCAGATGGCATGGTTGAAATATGTCCCTGGTGCCTCTCAACATGATGATGGGACCTCACACAAACCACATGTTGTATGACATGAAGCTAGTGGTAAAGAACTTTTGCAAAAGATTGATAGTTGAGACAACAATCTTAAACATGTTCTATAAAACCTGAAAAAATGCTAGACCTCATATTCCTATATCATACACTATTTAACTTTTGGAAATATTTCATATGCTAATCATATCATTTCAAAATATGTGTCAATAAAAACCAGAAACAAAGGAGCACTGTATGTTAATTAAGAAATACTTGTGCACAGGATTTGACTAAAATAATCACAACAAACAACTTACCCCTCTCCATTGCATATTTATCAATGATGCCCCCCTTCTCTCCAAGGTCGGCCTTGAGTGTGGCCTCCAGCTGTGCTATCTGCACTTTAAGGGCGTTCTCCCGCTGCCTCCATTCACGCTCTCTCTCAAGATCAAATGCACTGTAACAATGTACATACAATACCAGCTTAACATAGCCTTAAGACTCTTTTAGAAAGCATTCTTTAAGCCAGAATATGGGTTTTATTATATACATAGAACGTCATACTAGTGCATTTGGATGTTCTGCATTGAATGAGATGTTCGTTTCTTCGAACTCGTTTCTCTGCTCCCATGACATCTTCAAGTTCAATACAAAACATCCAAATGCACTAGAATGACTTTCTATATTTTTTATATACCCTCTTATCTTTCATTAATCTGTTATTTAATAAGTAGAACCAGCAGGGGTTCAATACGGAATCTGGGGTGCAATACGGAATTTGACCACGCCATCCGTATTGCACCCCTGTATTGCTATCCTAAGTTTACATGGGTATATAATAAATTTTGTTACAAAACGTCAAATGGGCCTCAGATTTGATCCATCACAGTTGTGGTAATGTTTGAGTTTCACGATCATTTATCTTGCAGGCCCCCATTCCATATCTTAGCATTATGACTACTAGTCTATGTTAATGTACTGGAGTTGTAATCATCTTCGTGCTTTCATCTGACTAAAGATTATCCTAACACATATATTACAAAATCTTCCGACAAAAAGATATCAATGCATATGTCTTTGAAAGAAAAGTCAGTATTCTTGATTGTTTGTAAATGACCTTACCTGCTAACAAGCTTTTCGTTTGCTTCTTTCAAGATTTGGCTTTCCTTCTGCAGGTCAGACACCTGCTCTTCAAGCTGTTCAAAGAAACAAGGAATATTCCTTATGCAAGTTATCAGTGCATAAGTAGATGCCGTCTACCACGACACTCAGCAACATTCCAGTTATATCATGATGGCCTGTAAATGAGAAAGTCTGGATGGGGCAAACCAGTGAGTAATAGTATTAGCAACAAACTACACCATTAAGGCACCACGACAGATCATTTTTTGTGGGATGAAAGCCAGAGTGATGCAGGTCTCGGATGTGTAACCCAGAAGCATTGAGTGAGTGAGTGAGTTTAGTTTTACGCCACACTCAGCAAAATGCCAGCTATATGGCAGCGGTCTGTAAATAATCAAGTCTTTATCAGACAATCAAGTGATCAACAGCATGAGCATCGTTCTACACAATTGGGAACTGATGACATGTGTCAACCAAGTCAGTGAGCATGACCACTCGATTCCGTTAGTCGCCTCATACAACAAGCATGGGTTACTGAAGATCAATTCTCACCCAGTCCAGAAGCATTGGCATGACATGGTGCAGACAAACCTAGAAACAAAATCAGATCAATCAGGATTCAAACCCACAATCATAAGTTGCTGTCATGCCCAAGAGATGCAACTACTGGAACCCCATCCCCTGATGTTATATAATTCTGTACAATTCTGTACAATTCTGTACTTGGCATGGTCATGTATGCTGATGTAAATAGTAATCAGCAGACATCGAGAGTCCTCCTACCTCCACCACCTTCCTCTGATTGGCCGAGTTGTACTTGAGTTCGTTCTGCAGAGTAAGGCTCTTGTTTTCTTCATCCTTTAGCTTCATGTTCAGCTCCTCCATTTTCATCAGCACCTGGTCATGGTTCATCTTTATCACGCGAGTGTTCTGAGGAAAAGAGGAACATTATTATTGCTTACATATGAAACAGGCAATCCCTCGTTCTTCAATATTACCCATTGCCACAAGTTATTAATGTTAAACACTATGTATAACAAGACCTCACCTCCTCCAGTGATGAGTATTTGTCTTGGATGGCCGTCAGACGAGTGGACTTCTCCTTCACTTGCCGCTGGAGTCGGATCATATCAATGTTCTCTTGTAGGTTAACTCTGAAAAACAATTCATTGTCATAGAAGTATTCAGAACTAATAGAAATAAATGAAATTTTTAGAGTAAAATTAATATTTTATACTTATCCTGACTCATGCTTATTGCTTGTCTTCTTCTTCTTGCGAACATAGTGGAACACGTGTATCTCCCAATTGAAGTTCCCTTCAATTAAAAAATCACTAATCAGTACTCACCACGAGTTACCTCCCTTCCACAAGCTCGGGAACGAGGGCGCCACCCGAACCCATGTGCCTCACTCTCTCCTTTTGTTTCGAGCCCGACACTTTATTTTTCCGAAGAAATCCAAAGTGTTAAGTGGGGAGGACGGGAGGGCTTACCTCATGAGTCAGGATAAGTATAAAATATTAATTTTACTCTAAAAATTTCATATTTTTCCTTATCCTGACTCATGCTTATTGCTTGTAGAATCCGATGAATGAAAAGGAGGTGGGAATATATATACTTTGGATTTTAACAATTAGTGATTTGAACTGTGATGATTGTAATAACCCTATGGGAACTTCATAAAGGCACTGAACTGATGAATTCCTGCTGTTTAACTTATCAGCTGCCATATAAAGGTTATTACAATTTATAGAATATGATAAAGTATATACAACATTAATGTAAGCTGAAGCTATTAATGTGATAATATAAACTTCTGTGAGTTTATAGTGGATACTTTTATAAATTAACCAAAGTATTAAGCTTAAGATATGCATATATTTAAGCTATAATAGTATAGTATAGTGCTTAAGATATAATTATAACTTAAGCTGTATAATAGTAACCAACTCCTTAGAGTTTGTTAACTAATACATTTATGCATATGACCATATGACTGAGCTTAAGGATTGATGAAACTTAAGCTGAACCTATATATATATAGTAGCAAAACTCCTAAGAGTTGTAAGCTTATATATAGTATGATATAAAAACCATAATACTGAGCTTAAGATAATAAATTAAACTTAAGCAAAATATATAGATAGCATGTAGCTATTAGTACTGTTATCAGATAAGTATAAAATCTGTAAGATAGACTTATCTTCTCCGTGGAACTGTCAACTGTTGAGCTTGAGAGGACCATGGGACCGAAATGGTGGATACCTGAGACGCCCTCGGTGGTGATATCTCTCAGATAGTGGTTGGCAAACACCATATCGGATCTCCAGAAACATCCCTCCATTATGGTATTCAACGAAAGCAATTCCCATGTAGAGCGAGGTTGAGGCTAGCAGCTCTAATTTCGTAAGGATTAGAAGCTCTTGGAGGGTCGAGTCCTGCAGCCTTGTAGGCACGTGAGTATGACAGTTCTGATCCAGATAGAGATCGTGAGTACGCGAGACTTCCGCTCATGCGTAGCTGTAGATATAGGGATAAATAATCTCTTGAATTTCCCTCTGCTCTGTTTGGATCGTTGGAGATATATTTTCAGTGCCCTCACTGGGCATAGTGATAGATCCATCGTATCATGCGGTCCAAGTATGGATGAGAGAGCTGGGACGTGAAATAATCTGTCTGGTTGACCTGGCAGTTGGTTTTTCGCTATAAAATCCCAGCGAAGTCCCAGATGAGCGATGTTATGAATATCATCAAAGCCGCATTCTCTCAGAATCCAAAGCTGAATCTCTGACATCCTGGCGCCGTGAGCTAGCTAACAGGAATAAGGTTTTGTGGGTCAGTGATTCAAACGATGTAGATAGCAATGGTTCATAAGCCTCACTAGTGAGGTGTTGGAGCACTATATTTAGATCCCAGGCTGGAGCTTGAAACTTCCGCTTCTGATCCTCCAATCGAACGCCATAACAAAGCGAAGTAACTCTGGTGTTTTGTTAACTTGACGCCCGTTCGCATAGTTATGACAGAACTTATGGCTGCAAGATAAGTGGACAAGGTTGAGCCTTTTAGATTCTTAGTTTGCCGTAGATAACATAAGAAATCTGCCACTTGAGGATGTGTAGCATATCTGGCTGTAAATCCTTTCTTAGCAGCGTAATTGACAAAACTGTGCCATTTGTCATCGCATTGCCACGAAGTTGAGTTACGAAAGCGTGACCGCTTTAACAGCTCTGGCAGAATAACCTCTTTATTCAGACATGCCTTGATACAATCCATAACGCGAAGTTGGAATGCTTCTGGTGTTTCGCGCACTTGTTTGGTGTGCAGATGTATCAATAGATTGGCGCTGTGGGAGCTGAAGAATTGGTTTTCCCATTACTTGAATGAGATCTGGAAACCAAGTTCTTGCTGGCCAGTAGGGCGCGACTAAAATCAGATGGAGGCTCTGCGTTTGACTGATTTTCTGTAAGACTTGTGGGATCAACGCTGGAGGTGGAAAGCGTGCGACGCTTGAGTCTCTCCCACGATATGCTTAGGCGCCCGCTGCCCATGCTAGTGGGTCTGGCACTGGCGATACACGTGTTGTCAGTTGCTTGTTGAATCGAAAGTGGCGAATAGGTCTATCAGTGGAGATCCTATTTCCATGATTATTTGATTGAATATCTCTGTGTGGAGCATCCATTCTGTCGGCGACGGTACGTGGTGGCCGAGAGAGCCGCCTGCTAATACATTCTTTGCTCCTGGAATGTGGCAAGCTCTGACGCGTGTATGTTTAGATTGTCGATTAAATCAACAGTCTGAAACATCGAGTCAGTAGGTTCTGTGACCTTGTTGAACCTTGTTTGTTCACATAAAACGCCACTGTTGAATTGTCTGTGAACCATCAACTGAGCGCTCTGTAGTATGTTGCTCCAGTGACTTATGGCGTTTATGACTGCTTGCATCTCTAGCAGATTTATGTGACATTTGCTCTCTTGATTGCTCCATAGGCCTGACGCTGTCCTGCCAGCAAGGTGGGCTCCCCAACCTTGTAGTGACGCGTTTACGTAGAGATGTGAGTTCGATTCCGCCTCTACTAAGGAGACGCCTACGCAAACATTCAATCTCTTGGTCCACCAGAGTAGATGTGGTTTGACATAATCTGGTAGACTGAATGGTAGAGGGTCCTTGAGATGAGCATTGATGAGGACTTGTAACGGGCGTGGTGAAGCCTGCCTCTGACTGTCAAGTCTTGAGCTGATGTGAGTAGTCCCAATAGGCTCTGCCACTGTCAGTAGTGGTAACGAGAGAGTAGGGCTTGAGGAATAAGTTGTTGGATCTTGATCCATCTGTCCTCCGGGACTACAATACGATTCTGAGCTGTTAGAAATCGTATACCTAGAAATTGCAGAACTTGCGTTGGTTCTAGGTTTACTTGAGTAGATTTACTAACCATCCTAATTGTGTTAGTAGCTTGATTATAAATTTCAGCTGTAGTCTGAGACGCTGTGGATCTGGATCCACTTGTATACCGTCGTCTAGGTAAAAAGCGCTGCGAAAACCTTGACGATGTAGGTATGAGACAATAGGCTTGGTCACTCTTGTGAATACCCAAGGGGCCGATGTGATTCCGAAGGGAAGAACCTTCCATTGGTAATGTTTCCCATCTAGGATAAATCTTAGATATTTCCTTGAGTTGGGATGAATCGAATGTGTAGATATCGTCTTGCAAATCTATGCTGGCCATGTAATCTTTTGGGACGAATTAATTGCGAAGTTAAGGTAAGTGTATCATGTGAAGCGTTGGAGGTTTGCATAGATATTCTCTGTTGAAGATGCTCATGTTGTATATGAGACCTTAAACTTCTCCTTGGAATTTTTCTTCGGCACTAGGAAAACTGGGGAGTAGAAACCTGGTACGATGTTTCGTTGATCCAGAACTTCTAAGGCCTGTTTGTTTAGTAGAGTAAGTACTGTTTCTCTTAACATAGGTAGTTGTGCGGTTGAACGTTGAACCCTGGGGTTGACTGTTAACGGAGGCTTGGCCTTGAGTTGTATTAGATATCCGTGCTGTAGGATGTTGGATACATATGGATCTTGTAGTATTCCCCAGTTTTCCCAGTGTAGCTGAAGGCGTCCACCCACTTGAGACGGTTGTACTGGAACGGCTGGGGGTGGAAGACTCCAGTCGCTCCGAACCTGAATTTCATCGTCCTAAATCCATCGGCACCTCTGGATGATCCGCTCTAGCTGATCCTCCCTAAATTTGTTGTATGGGCTTAATTTTAAAAGAATCCTTGGGATCTTTAGCTGCAGCTAATTTCTTGTCCCGTGCTTTTTAGCCCCTAAAACTTAGACTTGCCTGAGTATCTCTGTGTTGACTGTTTAATGACGCTTAAGCTAAGGTGTCCATGGATCTGATCATAAGAACCTCTCTCGAGTCTTTAGATACTTCTTTGGAGACCTTGTCTATGTTGCCACCAAACAGTAAGGCGATGACCATGGAGCAGTGTATAGAGATTCTGTAAATTGCTTATCCCAAGAGCAGGAGGCTAGTAAGCCTTGCCGGATTTGAGCCATGGTAGTAGTTTCAGTAAGTGCTGATAGGTGCTCTGTAAGAAATTGGTGGTCTCTTTTCTGCATGAGTAGAGCTGAGTAGATCATTCTATCTTCCTCCTCTGTAGAATTCTTGAACTTGGTGATGAGAGTTTCATTAATCGTTCTAGATCTATTCAATCCAAAGAACATCCTCCTGGCGATGGTATCTAGTTGAGCGAATTTGCGATCGTCTACTTTGTAACTTCTGGACTTGGCATCGCTGATTAATTTAAAGTTGTCATCAATATCCTGGGCCTTGAAAAAGGGGTCCATATTGTGTCCAGCAAATTTCTTGGCATTGAAGACCGGGAAATGTGTAGATTGGACTTTTGAAGATTTGGAACAGGCTGTATCCAAATTAGCTGGTACCGCTGCAATCGGATCAATAGGACGTAAGGTGATATTGTCTACATCATCATCCTTCATCAGGTAAGTCTGAGTTGAATTCTCGTTCTTCGATGGGGAAGCAAGTTGTAACTCATTCACCATCCAGTATCTGATCTCAGCATCTCTGATGTAGGGTCACATGTCGGAGTCCTAGATCTGTAGGAAGATCTATGAGAGGACTGTGGTGAACGGACTGACGAGTGGCTAGTGTAAGGAGACCTTGGAGGAGACATGCTCGGCGAACGCTGGGGACTTCGCGAAGCTCTTCTAAATCTTCTGGGCGAGGTAGATATGGAGCCACTTAGCCTTCGCGACCTTCGCGAATGTATCGAGTCAGTGTCCGAATCGACATATGAGTGCTTGCCTCGCGAACGACCTCTGTGTTCTACAGGGTGTGGGCTCGGCGAAGCGCTCCTTCTCCGCGATGTCCCTCGCAACTGGATAGGCTCTAGCTCCTTCGCAGAGGCGGCCTGGGACTTCCTTTGCGAAGTGATCGCTACGGGCTGGGTTGCCCTTCGCAGAGGCGCTGCGTTTGTGGGCTCTGGGGCCTACTACGGCTGCTAAGCGGGCTCTGGGGCCCGTGATGACTTATTAAGTGTTGGGCTCTGGGGCCCGTGGCTCTGGGGCCTCTGTAAACCGTGAACGGTCCTCCATCAGTCTCATGATTTGGTTAACCAGGTCGTCTGGGACAGTCTGCTGGCGCTGAGGGTGGCCTCTCTGTGAAAGTGACGGACCCTCAATCGTAAACTCAGGCGTCAGCGTAGGCATCTCTGGTTGCGTGTTTATCTGCGCTGTTGTGACGGTAGCAGATACTGGACGTTTCTTATGACGTACATCTGGAATGATAATCGGAATGTCATCATCATATAAACATAATTCTGAGACAGGTAGAATATCGGAGGCAAAATTATTTGTAGTTTTTGTAGATTTCCCTTTTGACGAAGCTGTGGACCTGGGGGTTCGAAGCGTACGTTGAGATGATGTGGACGCTTTCCTAGTCTTAGACTGAGAAGACGGAATGTCTTGAGATGCAGGTCGCTTCTTGGACATAGCGGACTGCGTCCCACGCTTATCCCCCGAGGGAAACTCCGGCATGCCACCAGCCGGTGGCGGGTCGTCAGTCAACAGTTGACAGGGTATAATAGCTTCCAATCTATTAGCCATGACTGAAGATTGTTTGCAAGATTTATCTGCCTTCCGTCTCAAAACGGAACATAAATATTTATCAAAGGCAGAGATTGGTAAATTAATACACAATTTACAACGAGAAACAATAGAACATGGAGTAATGCAACTAGGGCATTTTAAATGTGGATCGGTATCAGAATAACGTAGTTTACAACCCGTGCAGATTCTCATGAACGTAAACTGCTGAACAAACACGGCGAACCGTGAATAAAACAGCAGAAACACGA
The DNA here is from genome assembly GCF_003918875.1 of Haliotis rubra. Classification (NCBI taxonomy): domain Eukaryota; kingdom Metazoa; phylum Mollusca; class Gastropoda; order Lepetellida; family Haliotidae; genus Haliotis; species Haliotis rubra. The sequence goes on along the minus strand of NW_025766988.1, from coordinate 10,030 downwards.
CTAATAATCAATGCAAGTTGAATAAGGATACTAGTTACACCTCTATAACTGAATATGAGAGGTACTAAACTAAATATAAATAAAGGATATAGTGTGTTGGGAGACACAGGCTCTCTCACGTCCAGCTCATTGGGCGAAGAAGGAGAGAGTGAGGCACATGGGTTCGGGTGGCACCCTCGTTCCCGCGCTTGTGGAAGGGAGGTAACTCGTGGTGAGTACTGATTAGTGATTTTTTAATTGAAGGGAACTTCAATTGGGAGATACACGTGTTCCACTATGTTCGCAAGAAGAAGAAGACAAGCAATAAGCATGAGTCAGGATAAGGAAAAATAACTACATTTAATAATAATGATAATAATGCTAATTTTTGCACCTAGGATCCAACACAATGCTGTTCTCTGGCGTTACATTATTACCCTGACTGAATTGTACTTTCATAGCCACTACTAAGTGCTTCGCGTGACCGTATAGGTCCGTACATCCGCTTCTCAGGTACCCATTTTAAACAATTGGGTGGACTGAGTGCAATGTGGACACAGTGCCTTGACCCAGGTCACAAATTTTTGGTGTCTCCACCGGGATTTGAACCCAGGCTTTTGGCGTGAGAGGCAAGCACACTAACCACTTCACCCCTGTGCTCCATGGATGTTCTTTAAGATATTTAACAATGATAGGAAAACATATCTTACTTTTGTTCAGCAGTAATTTGCTGTTTGATCTTCAGAATATCTTCTTCGAATTCTGATTCCCTCATACGATTCTGAAGAAAACAAACAATACTAGATGATAAATCAACAAAAAAATGATTCCATATATGGAATGATCTCATTATAATGTTAAACCCATTGTTACTTAATCTAAATGGCACAGTCAAACACACAACTAGTCAAGTCACAACATGTTCCTGGTCTAGTTAACACCACTAACCTGTTCTTTCAGACTTTCTATTTCAAGTTCATAAACATTGATTCGTTCTTGTAGCTCATTCACGTAGTGTTGTCTGAAATAAAATGAAGAGGCAAAGATGGTGACTGGAGTCATGGCTGTTGTAAGTACAGTAATAAGTATAGTCAGATTATGTGTTTTCGGACGTCATATTTTTCGGCGACGCCAGTGTTACATATACTGTAACAAAGTTTGTAGCATCACTGTATGTTAGCGACATGTTTTACAATCGTCCTTGCCATTAGCAAGAGCACAACAAATGTTCTGAAGCATCAGTAAACCTGTAATCATGAAATGAGGATATAGGTTTACATCTGACATTGGAAGTAGGATTCATTGTATGGCCTATGAATGACTATCTAAAATTGTAAGAATCAACAGCTTCTTCTCATCAAACATATGTAACAATTACTCATCACATACAGGTGACATTTATTTCTCATCACATACAGGTGACATTTACTTCTCATTACATATAGGTAACATTTACATCTTATCACACACAGGTAACATTTACATCTCATCACACCCAGGTAACATTTACATCTCATCACACCCAGGTAACATTTACATTTCATCACACACAGGTAACATTTACATCTCATCACACACAGGTAACATTTACATCTCATCACACACAGGTAACATTTACATCTCATCACACACAGGTAACATTTACATCTCATCACACACAGGTAACATTTACATCTCGTCACACACAGGTAACATTTACATCTCGTCACACCCAGGTAACATTTACATTTCGTCACACACAGGTAACATTTACATTTCATCATCACACACAGGTAACATTTACTTCTCGTCACACAGTTAACATTTACTTCTTGCCACACACAGATAAAATATACATCTTATCACACACAGGTAACCTTTACATCTCATCACACACAGGTAACATTTACATTTCATTACACACAGGTAACAATTACTTCACATCACACACAGGTAACATTTACTTCACATCACACACAGGTAACATATACTTCACATCACACACAGGTAACATTTACATCTCGTCACACAAAGGTAACATTTACATCTCGTCACACCCAGGTAACATTTACATCTCATCACACCCAGGTAACATTTACATTTCGTCACACACAGGTAACATTTACATTTCGTCATCACACACAGGTAACATTTACTTCTCGTCACACAGTTAACATTTACTTCTTGCCACACACAGATAAAATATACATCTCATCACACACAGGTAACCTTTACATCTCATCACACACAGGTAACATTTACATTTCGTCACACACAGGTAACAATTACTTCACATCACACACAGGTAACACTTACTTCACATCACACACAGGTAACATATACTTCACATCACACCCAGGTAACATATACTTCTCATCACACACAGGTAACATATACTTCACATCACACCAAGGTAACACTTACTTCACATCACACACAGGTAACATATACTTCACATCACACACAGGTAACATATACTTCTCATCACACACAGGTAACATATACTTCTCATCACACACAGGTAACATTTACTTCACATCACACACAGGTAACATATACTTCTCATCACACACAGGTAACATATACTTCTCATCACACACAGGTAACATATACTTCACATCACACCCAGGTAACATATACTTCTCATCACACCCAGGTAACATATACTTCTCATCACACCCAGTTAACATATACTTCTCATCACACCCAGTTAACATATACTTCTCATCACACCCAGTTAACATATACTTCTCATCACACCCAGTTAAAGCATAGTGGAAACAGCTGCTTCCCACCTCATCAAGTCACATCACCAGCATCAAAATATATAACAAACAAAATGATTTTATCCATGTTAAAATAATTCATCTCTCCAGGTTTAAAAAATTCAATAATTTAGGGCAAAGTATGTGACTTTCTGCAATAGAGAAACGTGAAGAACTTACAGATTCCTCTTCTCATGTCTAGTTTCTTCTAACACACTGTGACCATATCTGGGACCAGTGGGGCTGTGCGGACCTCTACAGAAGCAAATGAAAGAAAGTCAAGAAAGTAGACAAAGGGATAGTTGTCTCAAAGTGGTTACAGTTTGTTCTGAAACACAGTGCTTAGCAATATTCCACTTGTATGACATTTGTGTGGAAATAATTCAGTATGGACCAGACAATCCGGTGATGACAATGTGAGCTATAATCCACTCAGTTGGGTATGATGACATGTAATAACCAAGTCAATAAGTCTGACCAACTGATCATGACCAGCATAGGATGTTGGACCTATTCTAAGTCTGAATCCCAAGGGACAACTAGCGTGAGAACTAGTTCACAGCACAACGAAAACTTTACGAATCGTTTTATCCAAACATCATAAATTTGTATAAATACACTGCCATAAAATGAAACAAATGCACAGAAATCTTAGTGATTGATAATAATTGTACAAACTATTAACATAAGAACACCCTGATTATACAACTATGGTGATAACTTCAGCCTAATTTTTCATAAAACTATTTCCTGTCTTTTTTTACTGAATCATTCCAGTTATCTGGAATCAAATGATAATGAGAGCCAACTGGGGATCAATATCTTACCTTCGGCCAGTCTCCATTGGAGGTCCCATTACTCGGAGATTCTTGGTTATTCGGGGGTCAATCTGAATGGTCTGCTGTTTGGCAATACCCTAAACAGATCAGGGGAATATTTATCATTGAAGACTCTGCCATCCACTCAGTCGGCTTGTATGGGTCTAATGAGGTCATATTTAATGTGACATAATTGCTTGTCACAATAAAACTGATCCTGTTTGTGCATTGTGAATGATTAACTGTTTACATGAGGAGAGGTGAAATTGGGTTTAACGTCGTGTTTGAGAATATTTCGCTCATATGACGACGTGCATGCGTGTGTATGTGTATGTGCGGCTGCTTGTACTAGCCCAGACTTAAGCTGGTTTTATAGTGCTAGCCCACTGAGATACCATGCCGCAGTGAAGCATGAATAACCCACTCAGACACAGTATACTGACTCCGAGCCGACCAGTCCTTGTACCCATTAATGCCGAACGCCAGGCAGGGACCAACAAGTACCATATTTTAACGTCTTTTGGTATGACGTGGTCGGGGATCGAACCCGCGACCTTCCGCTGTTTACATGAGTCACACACAGGGTGTACAGTATGGTTTTACAAAGCAGAATGACATACACCATGTGAGCTTTGGCCTTTGCTTCATTATACAATGAGTGAGTGGCTGAATTTGGTTTTATGCCGCTTTTAGGCACAGTGGGGGACACCAGAAATGGGCTTCACACATTGTACCCATGTGGGGAATCAACCTGGGTCTTTGGTGTGACGACAAATGCTTTCACCCCTAGGGTACCCCACAACCCCTTTCATTTTAGAAGCTTGTGCATAAAATAAAAATCAAATGCACATGGCGGGTGACACCAGAAATGGGCTTCCCACATTGTACTCATATGGGGAATCAAACCCAGTGACCAGCGGACACTTTAACCACTAGGCTACCCCACTGCCCCAGAAAGATTGTTTGAATATTCCTGCACTTCCTGTAAGGGAACTATAAGTGATGCTACGGAAATTCCACAGTCTCTTAGATGGAATTTAATGGCACGGAAAACAATATCTGACAAATATGAGTTCATTACATCAGGATAAATAGGGTTTGTTCACATATTTATGTCAATATTGAGAACTTGTTTAATGAACATGACTCACTCCAACTAAGGATATTAACTAAAGTTTAATCTTCTCAAACATCTGTAATGCTGCTTTATGTTAATAGAAAATCATTTGTATGGTCTGACCTGTAAAAATAAATACTTCATAGTCAAGTTTTGGTACATATACATTGTAGTCCAAAACTGTCTGCCATACCGTATTGATTCTTGACTGAACGTGATCATAAGCTGTTGGCCTTTTACTGGCGGCATTAGCTTGTTGTTTGGCCAACATCAACTGAAACACATGACAGAATCAGGAAAAAGTGACATAACGACACATCATACTGCCAAAATATTGTTCTGGGTTTTTTTAGGTCATTTTTTTTATTCTGAACCATTTCTATGTGTGATATACATGAACAGATCGATGCAACACTTCAACAATCAACGGAGGTCCATAGAGTTTTGAGCAGGTTGTTACTATAGTACTTGCATCTCAGGTCCACCTTAACCTTTAACACTGAGGTTATGTCAAGGATCCCTTGACTTCCAAGCTCATATTTCAAACATTCACTTAATTACATCATGTATCATGGTCACTTCTATGGATGTGATGTTACAGCATTACCTTTTCTTTAAGCTGAGCATTTTGCTTCTCATATTCTCTCATCCTCTCATGCATCTCTTCCATCCTTTCTTCAGCTTCAATGTCGCGTACCTTCTTCCCACCTTTCAATACAAAATGGGTTATAAGCTCAAAACAGATGGTTTAGTGATGCTAATGACACATAGATGAGATTACATGTGAATGTTGCATTCACATGTATTGTACATCTTGAGTGAGTGAGTGAGTTTAGTTTTACGGCGCACTCAGCAATATTCATGCAAACCTGTAGAGGTTATGAATTCTTTAAAGAAAGTCCTCCTTGGAGTACATATAAGCATTAAAATGTCCATTTTAAAATACCTACGACAGTTGTAACAATATTTCAATAAAATCTTTTACCAAACAAAAACTCGTTTTGTTTAGTGAGACCACCCCTACAGGGGTCCTCACAGGGCCCCCTACAGCCAAGAGCAGGTAACTCTGGCTGCTTACCTCATACCTTACTTTTCATGCTGAACGTATCAGACAGAATGAGGGGAGGTGGGCAGCCGTACCCCAAGGAGGACTTTCTTCAAAGAATTCATAACCTCTACAGGTTTGTATCATTCTTTTTCAGAAGAAGTCCTCCTTGGGGTACATATAAGCATTAAAATGTCCATTTTAAAATACCTACGACAGTTGTAACGATATTTCAATAAAATATTTTACCAAACAAAAACTCGTTTTGTTTAGTGAGACCACCCCTACAGGGGTCCTTAAAGGGCCCCCTACAGCCAAGAGCAGGTAACTCTGGCTGCTTACCTCATACCTCACTTTTCATGCTGAACATATCAGACAGAATGAGGGGAGGTGGGCGGGCCGTACCCCAAGGAGAACTTTATTCAAAGAATTAATAACCTCTACAGGTTTGTATCATTCTTTTTCTGAAGAAGTCCTCCTTGGGGTACATGTAAGCATAAGACAGACTCCCAAAGGTGGCGAGTCGGGAGCGGTATTCTGTCTGGCTAACATACCTTCCAGTTCAATCGAAGGCACAGCCGAAACCAAGAGAAAGAGAAAAACACACTTACCAAGTCACCTGACCGCTGATGTAAATCAAGCGGGGGCGTGGCAAGGCGGGGTATATGGAGCCTAGCTTAAATGCTACTGGCAAAATTATAATGACAGACGTAAGTCCCATCCCCCAACCATCAAAATGGGAAGGAATGTATGGGCAAGTCCTAAATATTCCACTCATAATCTCAAACCAGCGAAGCGTGGTGCAGGGGAAAAGACAGTGGATATAGCGTAAAGCAACGCTGGAGCCAATAAAAGCAATAAAAACCACCACCATTATGATACCGCCACCAATAAAAATTGTGGAATTTTTATAACCGACACCAGGAAGCAAACAACAATTGAAACTTTGAAACCTAATTCGACCGGAGAGTCACGACACTGCCCACTGGTGAGAACTGTCTGGCCAAACCGAACACGTTCCCATGAGTGTTTGTCCAGCTGGTAATGGCGGATGAACATACTCGGTCGGCTCCAAATAGCCGCTTAGCAGATCTCCTCAATCGGCAGTGCCACGGCATATGCCTATGATGTAGCCACTGCCCCAACCTTATGAGCCTTTAACCTCAGGAATAGTTAACCCTTTGTGAGTGTAACTCATACAAATGGCAGAGACAAGCCACCTAGATATGGTCTGCTTGTTCGCCGGAAGACCAGCCTTACCACCGCCATAACAGCAGAACAGCTGCTTATCTTTCCTGATAGCGTTTCTTTCTTTTTTGTTTGATATAAGCCTTGAGAGTCTTACGGACATCTAAGATGTGAGCATGTCTAAGAGAGGTACCGGATGATGGAGGCTGAGTGAAAGCTGGCAGTTCAATAGGCGCCGTTATGTGAAAGGCGCCTGTGATCGTAGGACGGTAAGAGTCTGGCAACCGAATACTGACTGTCTTTGTGAGAGACAGTCAGAGCAGGATCCGCTTACATCGTGTCGATATCGCCTACCCACCGGCCAGATGTTACCGCCACAAGAAAGGCAGCCTTCCAACTTAACAGCTGGAGTGAAAGAGACGACAGATCGTAAAAGAGAGGACCGGACATCCAATCAAGAACGATTGACAAGTCCCACTGGGGACTAATGCGCGGACAGTCGGACGGATTCTGTCCACGCCTGCTAAAAAGCGCTGCACAAGAGGGTGCTGCCCCAAGAGAGCACCTTCGGCAGGTACATGGAAGGCAGAGCTTGCCGTGGAGTAGCCCCGGATAGTAGACGCGACCAAGCCAGCCTCTAACCAAGACTGTAAAAACTCAAGCACTTTAACTACAGTTGAAGAAAAGGGATCGAGAATCCCTCTGCCGACACACCAGCACGTATAGCAGGCCCATATATCCTCATATTGAACGTTTGTCCAATCCCTCCGCAAAGCGAGAATTGTGTCTGCAACTGGTGCAGGAATTCCACTTGCTTGGAGGCAATTCCGGACAGTGGCCAGGCCACCCACTGAATCCTGGGACTCGGGTGCGGTGCTCCCTTCTGGGCGCTCCCTTCTGGGATAGTAGGTCCGGTCGAAAGGGTAATAGTAAAGGAGGCTGAGCCAGAAACCTGAGTAGTACCGGGAAACCAGCTTTGAGTCGACCAAAGAGGTGCAAGGAGCACAAGCAGTCGAGCTGGTTGGGTGGCAAGCTGCGAGAGGACCTTGGGAATCAGGGGTAATGAAGGGAACGCCCACAGAACCCTGCCCGTCCAATCGAGCTGGAAAGCATCTGAGGCGATGGCTCTCGGATCCAGTATCCGATAGCAAAATACCGGAATCTGGTTTCGTCCCTCTAGAAGCAAACAGATCCACCTGGAACGACCCGAACAACTGGGACATAATCTCCTGATTGAGCATCCACTCGTGCGGGGCCAGGATGCGTCGAGGGAGCGCGTCTGCTAGAACGTCGTCCACCCTGGGGAGATAAACAGGCATCACCCGTATGTTGAACTGGTCGCACCAGAGCAGAAACTGCCACGCCTCTTGCAGGAGAGACAGGGAAACTGTACCGCCCTGTTTCAGGATATAGGTCATTGCCGTTAGGTTGTCCATCTCGAGACGAACCACACGGCTTCGAACCTGCTCCCAGAAGCGTTCGAACACTAGCCGGACTGCTCTCAACTCTAGCACATTGATGTGCAGTTGCGCCTCGCTCTGTGCCCACAGGCCTGAGACTGATAGGTTGCCCAGAACGCCTCCCCAACCTGAGAGGGAGGCGTCTGTCTGACTCGAGAGATCTTGTAAAGTGATGTCCAAGGGGATCATGGCAGGAAACAGCGAACACGCCGGCAAGGTTACAACAAATCATAAATGAAAAAAGTCATACTAAGATTCCAGCTAACGCCCTTGCGAAAGAGAAGGAACCATACATACAGAATTCGACTCTTTCTCACTCATTTCTCTTTTCGTAGATAAGGCAAAGACGTGTCTTCTACTGGACCATGCACAACCGTTCTGGACGACAGCATGAAAAGTAGGTAAGCAGCCAGAGTTACCTGCTCTTGGCTGTAGGGGGCCCTGTGAGGGGCCCTGTAGGGGTGGTCTCACAAAACATAACGAGTTTTTGTTTGGTAAAATATTTTATTGAAATATTGTTACAACTGTCGTAGGTATTTTAAAATGGACATTTTAATGCTTATATGTACCCCAAGAAGGGCTTCTTCTGAAAAAGAATCGAGCTATATGGCGGCAGTCTGTAAAAAATTGAGTCTGGACCAGACAATCCAGTGATAATCAGCATGAGCATCAGGGCTCGACATTCACGCTATCCCACTGGCCCGGGACTAGGAAAATGCTGACAGGACCAGTGCAACTTTGATAAGTGTTATCCCGACAGTCAAGTAGATATTTAAGCTGTCAACAAGAGTCCCTTATACAAGGACCAGTAAGATTCTGTAACTGTAAGGACCAGTGATTTTTAAAAGTTACTGGTCCTGTGGTCTTGTTCGGGAATTTGGATGAATGTCAAGCCCTGAGCATCGATCTACGTAATTGGGAACCGATGACCTGTGTCAACCAAGTCAGCGAGCCTGACCACCCGATCCCGTTAGTCGCCTCTTACGACAAGCATGGGTTACTGAAGATCAATATTCTAACCCAGCTCTTCACGGGTTGTACTTCTTAAGAGTCTGAAATGACATTACTTAATCATGTTAATCAACACATTCACAATTGATCCTAGTAATGAAAATATCGAAAAACCCATAAAAGTCTTACCTCCCCCTCCATCTGAATCAAGTTTCTTCTTGTCATTAACCAGTCGCAGCAACTTGGTTGCCATTCTGAAAAAGATATGTACATTAACAGTGTTCAAAATGAAGAGGGATAATGGGACTCTGGAGTCACCATTCTGAATAAAGAGACACACATTTACAGAGAAAAAGAGGGGTTATTGGTTCCAGAAGTTGCCATTCTGAATGAAGATACATACATTAACAGTGTTCAAAATGAAAGGGGGTTATGGGACCCTGAAATTTCCATAATAAATAAAGAGATACACATTTACAGGGTTCAAAATGAAAAAAGACGGGGTATTAGACCCAGAGGTCACAATTCTGAATAAAGATATAGACACTCTCAGCATTCCAAATTAAGGGGGTACACATCCCAGTCGTCTTCTCCTATGCAGGGATTTACATGGAGTCTTGTATTTGAGGGTCCTTAGAACTCATACTCTTAATTTTTAGGGGTCCTTGACCATAAAATGGAGTGTCCCAGACACATATATTATTATTAATACTGTTATTGTATTGTGT